>NC_053037.3:628216421-628563745 GCF_002575655.3 Aegilops tauschii subsp. strangulata
CCGCAAAAGTTTCTGAACTCACTCGGAAGCTGCGGCTAGCCGATGAAGAAGTAGTCCACACCAACAAGCGGTTTGAGGAGACGCAAGGTAAGCGTGCATTGAGGAGATTGATCATATATCTCCAATGGTATATCCAAAAATTGTATATATGTTAGTCGTTTTAAACTGACTAAAAATGTTGTAAATATACTCACATTTGGTGCCGACGAGGTCGAGTCCCTCAAGAACGCCCTCGCCGAAGCCAAGAAGGAGGTGGAGGCGAGCAAGGCAGCCGCGTACAAAGCGGCCAAAAATTTGGAGGGGGAGCAGACCACCCGCTGACGACATGAGGCGCAGGTGGGCGAGGTTGAACAAGAGCTCAAGGACGCCATCGCTAAATGCGAATTCTTGGAGCAGAAGAGTTAGGAGTAGGCCTCCGAGCTCACGAAAGCTCGTGAGAGCCCGAAGGAAGCCCGGGTTGATGCCCATGGCGCTCGCCAGGAGATCCAAGAGGCGAGGCGGATTGCGGCTGGTAAGGCCTTTATCATGCAGAGTAGATATACTAGTAGGAGACATATTTTACTAACCTGAGTTTGGAGTTCTCTAGGCGCCTTTGCGGATCTGCCAAGGAGTATTGCGGATGCCGCCGCATTCTTCCGAGCCGAAGAGGGGAGCTCCACTGAGAAATTGTTCTGGTCGCAGTACCTTGCGCTAGAGCTTCCATTGCCTCTGAGCGACCAGCTGAAGCAGTTGTCCGAGCTGCATAGGGTGGCCGGACTGGCCATGAAGGACGTAATAGCCCGTCTATGGCCGGCCGAGGCCATACCTAGCAGCCACTTCGGACTCGTGAAGAGGCTGGTCGAGGCGCTTCCTCGGATCGATGTCCTTAAGCGGTCGTCCTGTATTGAAGGTGCTCGGATGGCTTCGCCCACGTCAAGGTGCAGTGGGCGAAGATGAAGGCCACCGAGATTGCCACCGCAAGGCCACCTGAGGGCAAGGAGCACTGGCGGCCGGAGAGGTATTTCGACAAGGTCCTCGAGGGAGCCCGTATTGTAGAAGGCCAGTGCTCCAAGGACATTATATTTGAGTAGTTGTGTTCAGTTTGTAAGAGCCATGCAATGAACTCATGATGTAAACAATGGTTATGTTTTTTATAATTAGTTTATCCTCCTATTTTGGCCGTTTATATGTCTGAAAGTTTACCAGTCGTCGGCTTCAACCCCACGTAAATATTACAGGGGAGTTCGAGAACACATGACAGCATTTAACCCAACGTCTTGGTCCGATGTAGGAGGCGTCTTGCGGAGTGAACTAGATAGGACTTCCATCCTTTATATAATAGATAGGACTTTGCTACACCTACGGACAAATCCTTACAGGATTGTTCTTGCAGACTAACTAGTGAAACGATGATTGGAGATTAATAGGAGGTGGGTTCCACAAAAATGCTAGAAGTATGAAACTCTACAGGATCTTGCAGGCTCATTCCATCTAATTATACCCGCCCCCACTAAATTTCAGAGGGTGGGCTATCCCACCAACTAACACCCAATCACTGGGTGCCAAGTTGCATCCCTTTGTAAAATCTTGGTAAAATCCCGTACATGTAGCTTTACTCGTGGGGTTGGTTGGAGAGCGGGTCCATATGCAAGAAACCTTACGGGATTCCATAAGTGTATCATTTCTCTAACACCCCGTGTGGATGTCTGTATTGGATTTGGTATTTCAAAAATACAAATTCAGGTGTTTGGGATGTGGATGAACACAACAGACTGAAATGGAACCAATACAGCCGCTGAATCTTAAAAGATACTGAGACTTACCCCTTGGATTTCGCTGGAAACACCCACCCCCGCAAAAGAAAATGATTCGCTACCTTATCTGTTCGCTAACGAAGCATCCCCACCCCTCGGCTCGCTCGAGCAGGGGAACCAGGAGACAGCGCCCACAGGGAAGCGATGGCGGCGCCCAGGTAAGTCCTCTCGTCAATCGTCCTCCTCTTCCCGTACTCCGGTGAGCCGTCCGCACGGCTGACCCTCCTCCGCGTCCCCTGTGATAGATCCCCTAGCCAGCCCTCCTCCTCCTTCCCTGTTGGCCCTTTCCTCTGCCTGTGGCCGCCACATAGTAGCCTGGTTTGCGGGTCGATGGTGCGATCCCTGACCCGGGGTCGATCGACCCGGATCGAGGGTCGGGGACAGGGTAGGGTCGAGCTGGGTCGCTGGATGGGTCGCGATCCCGATCGATGGGTGCTGATCCAGATTGGTATGGAAGAAGCAAAGAGAAATTGCGCCTTACCGGTTGTAGTGGGGTCGCGTCCCGCGATCCCAAATAGCGTCTCGAAGAAGAGTAGCCTTCTTTGACCCTCGATTTCAGCCGTGGCGATCCGCGTCCCGCGACCCTGTTCCTCGACCCGATCGACCCAAATTTCTGGCAACTATGGGCCGCCATGGCCTTGCCCGGGTCGTCCGTCGCCGCTCCAGCTCTTCTCCCTGTCCCTCTCTTGCTCCGTCTTCCCTCCCATGCTCCCATGTCCCCCCTCCTCTGCCTGTTGGGTCCCCATCTCCTCTGCTTAATAGCCACCAGATCCAAGTCGCATCCACTTCTTCCCCTCCCTCTACTCCTTTTTCTTGTTCTTGCACTTGAACCTATCTGAACAAAGTTTTCTAACCCTAGTTATTTGTTGTTGCAGATCTTGCTGAAAATTGGATGAACTTGAACCTATCTGAACTATTTGTTTTGTTACATTTGGAACCACGTCATGTTCAACTTCAACTTATTTAAACAATTGTGTTGTTAAATATATAATATTTGCAATACAATCATCCAATTATAGTAACACATTATACAGCTTTTGTTTTGATTCATTTACTAATGTTCTATGCAATTCCATAGTTAGACATCCAAACATGATTCCGTATTGAAACTTGAGCTGGATTCGGTGAGCCAATTCAATTAACACCCAAACAACTGAATTCGTATTCATGTCCAATACAGTTTCCTGGTTGAATTGGAATTGAAACCAATTCAATACTAAGGTCTCGAATATAGCCATCCAAACACAGCGTAATAGATATATAGAAAGATTCTCTTACAATATATGAGTAAATAACAAATACTAGCCTTTGCGTAAAAAGCTCACGTAAGTGTTCGTGGGTGTAGCATTACTCTTTATTTTTTTGAGGGGAAACGATCGAAATCAGGCTGCTGATCCGATTCGTTTTGATGGGATGGACCACATGAAGGGCAAGCAGAGGAGACGGGAAACTTGCCGAAACACCATCTTGATGATCGACTCGTCTTTTCCATCTAGTCCTCCTTGGTGCTTCCATGAAGAGGCAGCGTGATCTTCCATGATGAGGTACGGCATGGTGGTAAGCCCAGTGTGCACTGCCTCCCCCACCATTCCCCACACCCCTATCTCTATGGCCCGCCTCTGGATGACGCCCACGATGTCCTGCCTGACATTGTACCTCATGGTGCTGATGAGCTCCTCCGTCGTCGGGCCCAGGTCGGCTGTGGCAATTTGGAAGCCGGTGGCAGCGGCGGTGCTTTTCTCGACCCGCACTATGCTCGGGCCGCCGAACAGGTTGTGCTTGTTAGAAAGGGCTTCCTGGTATGCGCCGGAAAGCAGCACGGCGAGGTAGTAGCAGCCACCGCGCTCAGGGTCTAGTGGGTGAAGCGGGAGCGTCTCGGCGTTTCCTATGAACTTGTCGATCTTGCCGTCGCTGTCGCAGGTTAGGTCGATGAGTGTGCTCATTCGGGTAGGCTCCTCATTGAGCCGGCTCACAGGCATCATCGGGAAGCGCCATTTGATGCCCCACACGTCAGGAAGCAGCGAGAAGACGGAGAGGTTCATGTGGTAGTTGTAGATGGTGTTGGCGTCGCCGGCGATCCTTTTGGAGAGCTTCTTGGCCAGCTTGTACGCCTCGATCCCGTGCTTCTGGAGGTCCATGACTGCTGTCGACGTCGGCAGATTGGAAGCAGAGTAGTGATGCTGGATCTTGGTGCGCAGCTGCTCCGGGGTGTCGTCGTCGTCGTCCTTGGGCTCGGGGATCGCTGAGAGCGATTCGAGGATGATCATGGAGTGGTGCGACACCATGGCCTGGCCGCTCTCGGTGCACAACACAGGGTGCGAGACCATGGCCTTGTCGCACGTGGTCCGCACTGCCTGCACGATGCTGGACGCGTACTCCTCCAGCCCGTACGCCACGGAAATGTCGGAGTCGGCTGACCGGGTGCCGTCGTAGTCGATGCCGAGCCCCCCGCCGCAGTCTAGAGTGGTCATCTCCACCGCGTCGTACTTGTTCACCAGGGTGCAGTAGATGTCGGCGGCCTCCGTGGCCGCTTTGGCCACTAGCTCCGTGGTCGGGATCATGGAGCCCACGTGGAAGTGCAGCAGCTTGAGCCAGTGCAACTTGTTGAGACCCTTGAGCTTCTTGGCCACCTCGTAGATCCTGTCCGCGGGCAGGCCGAACTTGCCGTGCTTGCCGGCCGTGGACCCGTAGTGGCCTGGTATCTTGGTGAGCAACTTGGCGCGCACGCCGATGACCGGCTCCACCCCGAGCTTGCTGCTCTGGTGGATGATGATGTCCAGCTCCTCCTCCATGTCCAGCACCATGATAGCATTCAGGCCTATGGCACGCGCCGACAGCGCCAGCCTCACGTACTCGGCGTCCTTGTACCCATTGCAAACCAGGAAGGCTCTGGAATTAGCCTCCTTTGTGAGGCAGCTCATCGCGATGAGCAACTCCGGCTTGGAGCCTGCCTCCAGCCCGTAGCTGTAAGCGTGGCCGAAGCAAACCAAGTCGTGGACGATGGCCCTGTTTTGGTTCACCTTCACCGGGAACACGCCCTGGTATGTGTTGGTGTACCTGGTGCGGCTGATGGCCGTGTGGAATGCGGCGTGGAGAGCGTCGAGGCGGTGCTTGAGCACATTGGGGAACCGGAGGATCATCGGAAACTGGATGTCCTTCCTCTTTTGCTTTGCAGCTTGAATGACGTGCAGCACGTCCATCTCCTGCCCTGCCTTGGTCTCCTGCCCATCCGCCTTCACACACAGGTTGCCTTCCATGTTCACCGTGAAGTAGGGTGCGCCCCACCCCTGGATGTTGTACAATCCACCATAGTTAACCTTGTTGCCACCCATGCCCATAATTGATCCATCCATGTATTCTGTCTGTCTGCTCAAATAAATCAACCAAGCCATAAGATAGAAAGAATTTCGCGTTTCTGGAGTACCAAATGAGAAAATAGAACCTTACTCCCGAAGCTAGTAGAGGAGGAGACTTGGCTGCAATTTGATTGTGTGTGGATCGTTCCTTGAGCCGTTATATATATATATAGAAGAAGAAGAAGAAGAAGAAGAAGAAGAAGAAGAAGAAGAAGAAGAAGAAGAAGAACGAAATGACATGTTTGCCCTCCATATTATAACTATACAACGAAATGGACAACTTATTAGTAACCAACCGCGTGGTCCCTAGAGCTATCACGCCAACTACCATGTTCCCCGGACTTGATAGCCAAACAAAAGCTGGTACCTTGAAAATAAGTCAATTATATGGTATCGTAATGACTTCCGCATTTACTTTTTCAGCCTTTTTTACCACCACCTTACTATCTACTCCCTCCGTTCCCAAATATTTGTCTTTCTAGACATTTCAAATGTTTACAACATACGGATGTATGTAGACATATTTTAGAGTGTAGATTCACTCATTTTGCTTCGTATGTAGTCATTTATTGAAATCTCTAGAAAGACAAATATTTAGGAACGGAGGGACTATGTGCGAAGACTGCATTTACACTTACTCTTGAAATTGTTACAAACAGAATATAATGACGCATTTTACAGCAGAGTCTTATTATATTATTATTTTCCGAAACGAGTGTCTTAGTTTATCACTGCTTTGCAGGGCCGGCCCTGAGATTTTGGGGGCCCGGGGCAAGTCTAAAACCCGGGGCCCTTAATGTAGTCGTCATAACAATAAAAATTAATATGCATATATATGAAATATTTGTAATAACACTTAAATGTGTCCAAAATGAGTATATATATCAAATAATTTTGTACATATTACCCAAAAAAATCCCAATCTGTCATGTGCTAAGGATCTCTGATTTTTGCTAATGGCACAATTGAAGATCTTACAGTAGAAGCAAAAAAAACTTTGACGGCACCTTTTGAATAAATTCCTGCTAATGCTAGACTTGAAGATCTTACGTCAGAAGCAAAAAACTTTACCGACATCTTTTGAATAAATGAGTCATTTTGTATTATATTCCTCCCCATTGCTTAATATTCTATGATAATGGGCATGTGAAAAACATCTTCCTGCGTAGTCTACATGGTATGCCATTTTTTGTCCTCTCTCATAGATCCGTTCTCAACTAAGATGCCTCTTGCTTTATTATTTAGATTATCCAAAAAAAATCATAAATATCATCAGTATAAACTGGTTGTCCATCATCATCACTAGTGGACTGTGCATGTGCATCCGATGAATTTCCAACATGCTTAGAGCCACTTATGTTGTTATCATTGATGTTGGTGTCGACATTTTCTTCTGGCTGATCAAATTCTGGATTGCCATTAGTTGGTTGCCCTTCCTTTATGACAACTATTGCCTACTCTCTTTGGAACAATTATGAATAATTCCGCACTGTGATTGTACTAAATCATCCACAGCTTTCTTCCTTGTCCTTTCATTGCTACCAGATGGATACTTGACAAGACACAATGCTGAAAATAAATAAAATTGCATCAATTGACAACTGTTGAACAGTACCGATGTGCCGGCTACTCATCTAGGAGACTAGGAACCTCAATATGAATAGAAGATATACCTCGGATGGTCGAATAATTCCATGCAATATATAATATAAAAACTGGTAGCTGGAGAAAAACACCTTCCACAGTAATTATCTATACCTTCTAATAAAAGAAATAGGTATTCATAGTCCGTCATACTATTTTGCAGAAAACTCCCTCACGTTTTTGTTAATCAACCCGCATTCCACTTTTAAATCAGTTTTTTGTTTTTCGAGAAAACCCCATGATATTTCTGAAAATCAACATGCAGGCCAGGTCTAAGTCAAATTTTCGCTTTTGCAGGAAACCCCCTGGTATTTGGGTTAATCAACCCGCAGTACATATGAAATGCTTTTAAAAAACATCCATATCCATATCTTTTAAATTCCAACTCTAAATTTAACATGTTATATATGAAGTTTAATTAGAAGAATATGTAGAATCTGAATATGATGTTATTTTACCCGTTAACCATTTTAAAAATGCTATTTAGGGTGCAACCTTAATCAATAGCGCATGATCCATCTGTTCTTGTGACTATTATGATCCATCTTTTTTCATACCGGTGCCGATCCGAATTGAAAATGGATACCCAACAAAACCGGTATGGGAGATGAAAAACACTAAATGATGCATGCACGCCTGATCAAAATCTAAAAAAAACATGTTTATCATGCCGAGGGAGACGTCTTAGAATTGACAACATTCAAACGCTTCAGAGGCTCCATGCGCGGGCAATCGGGGCATCTTGTCAACGGCAGTGGACCGTACTGCGTCCATGATTGGCGGGAGGCCGAAGTCGAGCTAGACATCACTCGCCGGCGGCGCGCTTCGTTGCCGGAGCAGAGGAAGAAGAAGGTGGGAAAGGAAAGGGGCAGGGCAAGCAATGGAGGGCGGCGGGGGGGGGGGGGGGGGGTGGGCTGGCTCGGGTCGGGGCACGCTGATGAGCACGGGCATGCTTGCGTGGATAAGTTGTGCGTCCCACCCGCATGCGAGTAACTGCTAGGTCCCGCGTGTCATAACTCGAATCGCTAACCCCTTGTGTTTTTCATTTCATGGTTAAACAGTGCCGTGTCGCATTGGAGCTATTGTTTGCTTCTAAAACATCGCATCACAGCCATTCATTCGAACTACATCGCACTCCTTCCAATTCGCATGAAAAACGTCGCGCAGGAGCTATTGGCCCCATTTGGGCAGACGCATGGATTCCCGACGGAAGGAGTCCGAGCGCTGCCTCGCACAGGCATCCTCCCGGGAGCGGCAGTGCACAAGTCGGACGGCCATCTCCTCCTCTGTACTGCGTGGGATGAGCTCGGGGTCGATGGATCTGGAGATCGCCTATGGGTTGTGGTAAAAAATCCAAATGAAGTCTGAAAAATACGAAACTTGGCGTGGTACCCTCATATGATACCTATGGGTTGTGGTAAAAAATTGAGAAGGTTTCTCAAAAGTTATCACATGGCCGGCTTACAAATGGGATCATCTCCGAGGAAGAAACTAGGTTACGAGACGAGACGAACCAAGTTTGCATGTGACATGATGGCCGCTTCATCCGATGGCCTTGATTTTCTTTCTGCACTCATGATACACAATTAAATGACCCATGCGAAAAATTGGCATATTTCGGCTAGTGTTTGCTATATTTGAGCCATTAAGTGCATTTCTAGTCATTTAATGGACATAAATAAAATTTGAACCGCCGGTACATGAAATGGTTGCCACAAATGGGTTGAAAAATCATATTTGTATTCTTTAGTCCATGTTTATGCCTTATCCCAGAAAAGTTAAGGAACATCAGAGATGAGAGCTAAAAAACTCGACTCCGGACATGAAATTTGGTGGGTTTTTAATTTAGAAAAATCCAAATGAAGTCTGAAAAACACGAAACTTGGCGTGCTACCCTCATATGATACCTATGGGTGTGGTAAAAAATTGAGAAGGTTTCTCAAAAGTTATCACATGGCCGGCTTACAAATCGGATCATCTCCGAGGAAGAAACTAGGTTACGAGACGAGACGAACCAAGTTTGCATGTGACATGATGGCCGCTTCATCCGATGGCCTTGATTTTCTTTCTGCACTCATGATACACAATTAAATGACCCATGCGAAAAATTGGCATATTTCGGCTAGTGTTTGCTATATTTGAGCCATTAAGTGCATTTCTAGTCATTTAATGGACATAAATAAAATTTGAACCGCCGGTACATGAAATGGTTGCCACAAATGGGTTGAAAAATCATATTTGTATTCTTTAGTCCATGTTTATGCCTTATCCCAGAAAAGTTAAGGAACATCAGAGATGAGAGCTAAAAAACTCGACTCCGGACATGAAATTTGGTGGGTTTTTAATTTAGAAAAATCCAAATGAAGTCTGAAAAACACGAAACTTGGCGTGCTACCCTCATATGATACCTATGGGTGTGGTAAAAAATTGAGAAGGTTTCTCAAAAGTTATCACATGGCCGGCTTACAAATCGGATCATCTCCGAGGAAGAAACTAGGTTACGAGACGAGACGAACCAAGTTTGCATGTGACATGATGGCCGCTTCATCCGATGGCCTTGATTTTCTTTCTGCACTCATGATACACAATTAAATGACCCATGCGAAAAATTGGCATATTTCGGCTAGTGTTTGCTATATTTGAGCCATTAAGTGCATTTCTAGTCATTTAATGGACATAAATAAAATTTGAACCGCCGGTACATGAAATGGTTGCCACAAATGGGTTGAAAAATCATATTTGTATTCTTTAGTCCATGTTTATGCCTTATCCCAGAAAAGTTAAGGAACATCAGAGATGAGAGCTAAAAAACTCGACTCCGGACATGAAATTTGGTGGGTTTTTAATTTAGAAAAATCCAAACGAAGTCTGAAAAACACGAAACTTGGCGTGCTACCCTCATATGATACCTATGGGTGTGGTAAAAAATTGAGAAGGTTTCTCAAAAGTTATCACATGGTCTGCTCACAAACCGGATCATCTCCGAGGAAAAACTAGGTTACGAGACGGAACGAACCAAGTTTGCATGCGACATGACCGCCGCTTCATCCGATGGCCTTGATTTTTTTTCTACACTCATGATACACAATTACACGACCCGTGCAAAAATTTGGCATATTTTGGTGGGTGTTTCCTATATTTTAGCCATCAAGTGCACTTGTAATCATTTAATGTACATAAATCAAATTTGAACTGCGGGTACATAAAATGGTTGTCACAAATGGGTGGAAAAATCATATTTGTCTTGTTGAGTCCATACTTGGACCGAATCCATGAAAACAAAATGGATTTCAAACATGAAAATGCTGAGATACAACCTCGAATATGCAGTTTGTTGCTTTTAAAATTTCAGAAAATGCAAACGAAGTCGAAAAAGATTGAAAATTGGCATGGTGCCCCCATATGACATCTTCAATCCATGGTAAAGTTTGGAGACAATTTTACTGACTAATTGATATGTAAAATATGAAAGAAATATGGTGAAGAAAACACAAAGGTCTTGCTGTTTTCTTATTGGTCAAGTAGACCCTCCCACGGATCGTGCCTCCCCACCGTCCGATTCTCTAAGATCCAACGGTGCTCAGACCTTCCTCCCACAGCCACAAATCCCTCGTCCATCTTATCCATCCCGTGCTGCCACCTCCTTTCTTCCTCCTCTCCCCACGCACACCCCCAACTCCCTCTATCGAGCTGGCCACCACGAGCCCCCGGGGGAGATGCATCCGAGGGAGGAAGCAGTAGCGGCATCTCCTTCTCCTTCTCGCTCATCTCCCCTTCATCCCTCTCCCTCGTCTCCTCTTCCCACGGCGTTTTTTTTGTCACTGCTCACCATGTTTGCCGAGTGTTGAGTGTCACTCGGTAAATCACCTGCTCACGTGGCACAGCCAGCTTCGTTCCGTCTACTAACTTTTTTATGCCGAGCAGCGAGTTTAGACCAATGGAAAAAAATAGCGCGCTACAGCAAAATAGCGGCGACCTCAAAATATGCTATTAGCGTGCTATATCGCGCTATAGCGTGCTATTAGCGAGACATTGTACACTGATATATTTAGCGAGGCAATTCTCAATACGCTATAGCGTGCTATTAGCGACGCTATAGCGCGCTATTTTTTTCAATGGTTTAGACACTCGGGAAGGGTCTGCCTAGGACACATCTAGATGTGACATAGTTATGTCACATATAAGTTGATGTCCACTCTGTTTGTGGTCTATTTTTTTTTCTAGTTTTTTTTTGTTTCTTGTTGCTACATTGTATATTTGTGGGAGCTTAGATGTGACATCCTTAAAAAACCATCTAGATGTGAGTTAGACAAACTGCTCGGGAAAGGCTTCGTGTGGCCGACAAAAGAAACTCGGCAAACTTCTGTGTCTGAACTTTTCCGATTGGCCGAGTGTTTTTAAGCCTTTGCCGAGTTTTTTTGGCACCCGGCGCATGTGGCAATTCCAGTAGTGATAGATAATGGGAACTTTTCCTCCATCATTAGTCTGTGTCTGCACTAGGCATCTTCGAACAGTTCAGCCATCCTCATCTCCACATCACCTCGTATACAAACTAGTGTAAAAATAATGACGTCTGTGGGTAAAACAGTACGTACATTATTTACAACAACGATGTGTAGTTACTTGTCGTGACCGAGGCTATGGATAGCTGGTACCCTATCAAGTATTTTGGCCCTACTAGCAAGATGCCCATGCGTTGCACGGAATATCAAGATGCATTTATATGACTAGTTTATCTTGTGGAAGAAAATGATGAACGAGGGAAGGCCTTATTTGTAAATGTGGAGAGAGGTCTGGTTATCTTTTTGCAAAATTGCCATAGTTTCCTTCTAGTAGAGATATGTTTTTTTATAAGGAGGCAGGCATATTATCATCACCAACTCAGTTTTTTATAAGAGTAGAGATATGTATCTAGGTTGCCAGAAATATCTGTGTATACCCTATGATTTACCTTTTACCGAACACTACGAACTAACCTATCACAAAGATTGCCGGATTTGTGAAGTAAGTACAAGTTTAGGCTAACCAAGATACACTTCTAGGTGACAGAGATTTCTGAAAATTATAGGCAAATTATTAAAATTAGCTAATACATCAAAGAAAGCTCCCGGCTTCCATGTGCTTCTCCTTCGGAAAATCCAGGTCCTTATGCCAACACGACGTTTTTCTCCTACTTCTATGAGGGTCTAAGCCTTCTTGCTGCTTGTCCCGCTTGTTCGTTGTTGGAGATGTCTTGCCACTAGGAGATGAGAGGGGACGCGCGGAGCCACTAAACAGACCAAATAACAAGATTAACGCCCAACCGTTCAATGTTACACATTGAGGAAGAACACCAGAGTTCATCAATCCCATAAAACGATAAGTAGTTATCCAGCATAAATTGCAAAACAAAACGAAACAAGGAGTATGCATATATACCAGAATGTTTAACTTTATTTGGTAAGACCTGAAATGAAGATCGTGGGCCAATCAATCTCCAGGGGCATGGAATCCCAGTGGCACATGGAGCGGCTGGAAGGCCAATCCACTATCTTCTCCATCATCCCCGTTTCAAGATCGGTAGTGTAAACTTGTCCATAGTTGTCACTGATGAGCAATGTGCCGCATTTCTCTCTCGGGACAAGTAGTTCTCTTATTTCATTGTTTTTTTATGGTTGTTTTAGCTCGATTGTTCGATTACATAGCCATTTTGAAGTACCCCTGATGTTTCCTTGTCCTCGTGTTGCTCCCAGATCTGTAGCTGGGGACCTTCCTTTTGCATCCATAGCAGTGATAACACCCCATTGATGCCTAATGTAAGGCATGGATGACTAGTGGGTTGGTAGTTCAGTTTCAAAGGCAGTTTCGTGAAGGAGATATTGCCTGTCTTAGCATCCAAATTAATGACTTGAAGGCACCCTTCTCCATAATTATGAAATATCCAGTGTGCCAAGCCACTGTGCACAATGGCATCGCTAAACGACCCATAGTCGTATGACTGCGCATCACTGTCGAAGCAATTGGTACGTTTGTGCCCACTTGATTTGTCGGACGAGAACATATGGAGATTGTACTTGAAGTCATCACCGGTATATCCGATGATGACCACTTGGAAGAAAGATGAAGGGTTGCTCGGCGGCACCGTAGGTGTTAACGCATCTTTTGAGCAACAATCTACACTGGTCAGAATGGCATAGGCATTACAGTCGTAGTCGTAGAAGATTGGGCTAACTTTTAGAGGACGGAGCATGACGCACGTGGCTGCATGCAGGTTGCATACACCCAATTGAAAGATGGTCTTGTCCGGATAGCCGGTGGTGTCGTGTGCTTCAAGACGCACAACAACAAGGTCGTGGCGTGAGATGAGCGGCAACACGGCGCTGAAGAGGCCGGCGTGGGATGGGGTCACAAAGGATCCCAAGGAGTGGCGGCAAGGGCCCAGAGCAGATCGCCGTGCCGGGATGAAGCATGGCTCCGGGCCAGGCAAACACCCTGCGTCCAGTTCCTCATGGCGATTTCCCTCGGTGAAGAAGGCAACGAAAGACGATGGGGAGTACCCTGGCCAGGGGCGTCCGAGGAAGCAGCGATCGGTGACAAGACGGCACCACTTCTTGCAGATCGTGGCTAAGCGGTGTAACATCCCAAAATTCCAAATTTTGGAATGTTTTATTAAATAGATAGTTATGATTGATTGTGTGAAGTTGAGTGAAATTTGAAACTTTTGAAAGTTAAATGAGAGGAAAAAAAGGACTTTCCCAAACTTTCATTTTTGCATTTATGATCTCCGTGAATTCAAATTCTTTTCAGATACAAAACCCTAGAGAGAAGATGACATGACTTATCCATTTAATTAAATGAAAAGGGTATTTGAAAATATTTGAATTTCATTTGGAACTATTTTCAAATTCAGAAACTTTAAGGAAGTCAATTATTTTCATGAGAGAAGATAAAATGACTTCTTCAAAACATATGAAATATGAGTTGGAAGTTTTAAAAATAATTAAATTTAAAGTCCCTTTGAAATTATTCTCAATTTAGAGTTATTTGGTTTTTATTCCAATTATTTTTCTCCAAAAATAAAATATAAGAAAATTAGGGTAAAATGATTCCCTACATAAGAAAATTGGAGAAAAATAAATTTGAAATAGTTTGGTATTTTCAAAATGATTTTTATAGGATTTTATTATAGCTGTAGCACACTTTTATTTATTTGAATTTTTGTGGATTTTATTTGACGCTAGAAAAATGTTCAAAATGTAGAAAATCGTTTTCTGAAAATTGTGGTATGTAATATGCCTATATAAAATTTTATTTTATTTTCGTTATTCAGTTTTCCTTTTCTGTTCATAAAAAACAAAACTGTGCATTCGCCTGGAACTAACTGTCACACACGTGCGCAGCCTAGTGGCATCGGGCGCCCCATCATTTTGTTTTCTCTCCTACATGGGCCAGGCCCAGTCAACCTTTTAATTTTTTTTTACTTAGACCGGATTTTGTTTAAAAAAAATTTACAGCGCGCGGCCGGCCGAGGCCTTTACGTGCGAGGCGTTTAGCCTTTTCCTTCTCTATTTCGTTTATTTTCTTCTACGTTTAGTTTCACATTGTCTAACCTTTAACCTCTAAACTTTTTTTCCATCTATAAATATAAACCCATGGAGTCTCCAAAAATCTTTTGATTCGGGTTAAATCAATATATTTTGATTTGACTAGATTCATTAAAAAAATATTTCTCCTCTCCGGCGGGACTTCTGAAAATTGTCTCCTGACTCGGAAATCATCTTTTCTATACCTTAAAAATGTATCTTTCTTCGTTCTCTGTATTTATATATTACACATAGAATTATTTTAGCCGTAGCTATTTTTTTCTGTAAAATAGCTTGGCCCTGATTTTTCAAATAGCCATAACTTTTTACTCGTTCATCCAAATTAGATGAAAGAAGCGCCTATAGTTTCGCCTTGTTTTCACCTATCCAGTGAACCTGTCACATCAACTTTTTTCAAATTTCGAAATTTGTTCAAATTCATATTCAAACTTTTTTGTTCATAACTTGAGTTTTATAACTCCGTTTGAGTTGATTCTTTTTGCAAATCGAAGCTCTTGACCTAAACTTTCTGATAAGGCCAAATTCACTTAATTTTGGTACTGTCAAAAATTGTTTTCTGTTGCAAGAGTTATTTGCTTGTTTGCGAAGTTTTTCGAGATCTTTTTCTTCGATCGGATACTATTGTTTGCTTACGATAGATTGACCGGAGTGTGACAAGTAGAACTATCAGGAGTTAGGAGTGTGAATAATCTTCATCAACAGTACAAGGCAAGTTCACACTTTGATCATATCCCTTTCATACCCAGTTTTTTATGCATTACTTTCAATCATCAAACATTGCATGGTTAGGATTTGACAACATGTGGGTATTGGGAAACAGTTGATGAGGTAGAACCTATTGCCCTGTTTATTATCAAACCCTGGGAGTTACTACGTTATGCGTATACTGCTATGCTATGCTCGTAGACGTGGTTTGGTTTGAGTGATTCATGACAGATGTGAGAGTTACTATTAATGGTTAACTTAAGGCGGCTACTCTAATACACATCTGGGTGAAATGGTAGGGGAACCCTGGAGCACCCAGTGGTTTGCCCGGACACCTGGAGAACCCAGTGATTGTCCAAGGGGATCCCGGAGGACCCGTGTGATCACCCTATGGAATGCCACCCAGGCTCAAAGGGATCATAAGATTATTCATGCTAGAAACTTCCGTGTGCAGCCACAAGCTATTATGGGCTCTAGCATAGTTGAGTAAGTTGCATGACCTCTTTCAGTGATGGGCTAGCAGATGTAGGTGAAAGTAGGTGTAACTATCCACCCAGGGTAAAGAGTTAATGTTTCTGAAAGACTATGTCTCGGTCATCCGTTTCTCAAACACCATGTAGTGCAAGAAATCCAACGGAGGAGATCGAGTCTTGGGGAAAAGTGCGCAAACCTCTGCAGAGTGTACAAACTAATCATGATTAGCCTTGTCCCCGGTTATGGACGTCTTGAGTATCTGGTTCTTGAATTATCATGTTGATCTCAACACTTTATTTAATTAATTTGATTGGGTTAATGATTATTATTTTGGGATTGAGTTGGAGGAACATTCTCAATAATTTTCAACCAACTTTGTAGTTCAATAAAATATATTCCTTTGTTGTAGGGAAAAATTGGCTTTATGCAAAAGTAAACTTAGAGCTTTCCACCAGCCAAATATGCATGTAGTGATAGCCATTATTCATCATTGCTCTATGGTGTGAATTTGCCAGTACGTTCAATGTACTGACCCTTTGTGGCTGCAACGTCTCATTTTGCATGAATCTTACGACAAGTGATACGTTAGGGTTACGATTTCTACACTCAACTTTGCCGTTGGTGTTGATGGGAATTTACAACCTTATTACTTTCGCTATTTGGATTGAGGTGATAGTATTTACATTACTTTATACATGTGATTTACCTCTGTTATAAATCCTCGAGTACTGTGTGTGTCAGCATACCGATTCAGGAATGACACTTAAACACAGAGACTTAACCGTTTAAGGTCGGATCGCTACAAGCGGAAGAGAGCAGCCTCATCCTTGACCCGGACCAGGATCTCGAGCAAGAGGTCGTCCCGAAGCGAGACTGTCATTGCCTCCGGCTCTACTTTCAAGATTGGATCCGAGGGTGTTAATTACTATCCGTTCTTTACAGGTTGCCGACTCGGCCTCCACGTGGCTGGCGGGTTCGGATCAGTATTGCCTAATCTTCGTTTTATGGTGGAACTTGGAACTCAAGCACAGATCCAACTTCTTTTAGGCTGGGGTCGGCTCAGTGTTTCGTGTACGTGTGCTTCTGTTGTCCCGGCCAAGAATCGAACAAGCCAGCAGCAGCCCTACACGTTTGTCCCTCGGCGTAATACATCCACCAGCTAGCTTGGCTAACAAGTCTTGCAACGTACGAGTACGTGTTAGCCAAGAACATCGGCCAGCATTAGGAAAGCAAGCTTTCCGTCTCGTGTCGACTACATACGGGATTAATGGAACTGCGATCCACATCGACATCGGCCAGCATTACGAAAGCCCGCTCGATTGATGCACGGTAATTACTAATTTACTATACTACCTTGTTGTATCCACAATGTAGATCAGACAAAGACACGACGAATCCAACCAGTGTAGTGACTAACCTGGGTAATTACTCATCATCTCGTAAGTGTTCTATATATACTACTAGTACATATTTTATGTCATTAGAAAGATTTTTCCCATGTCATTTTTGATCATTGTAATAGAAAACGTAATCGAGTAGCTCATGAACTAGCAAGGTTAGCTAGGTTTTCTTCTCCGAGTGTTTGAATGGATAACGCCCCTGATGAGGTTATCCCTTTACTTGTAAACGATGCTACTTTACTTATGAATGAATAAAGGAGAAGAAGTTTATCAAAAAAATGTACATATTTTATATCTGGCTGGACGCAGGAGGGCTGAGACACACAGACGAATTAAACGACCCGATATTCCGCCTGTAGCTCCTCCAATAGCACTTCCATAGATCGCAGGGACATGGAGGAGGCAGCAGCGCCAGTAACGCCCTTACTTCCAGACGACGTGGTCCTCGAGATCCTCGTACGTATCAATGATGTGGCCACCATCTTTCGCTGCACCACAGTGTGCAAGGGGTGGCGCTGTCTCATCATGGTCGACCCCTCTTTCCTCCGCCGTAGCTTTCCGGAGAACATGTGCCGCTCGTCTCCCTTCGTGGGCTTCTTTGCTCAGCAACAGTGCGATAGAGGGACTCTTGCACAATGCCACTCCTTCACTCGATGGTCCTGCGATACAGGGACTCTTGCGCCATGCCTTGTCCCTGCGCCAAAACTAGTGCTAGGCCCTGGTCGTCGCTTCCTGGACTCCTTCATCCACGGCGTCGACAACCCTAGCTTGTTCGATGATGCGGTACCGCTTGTATCACGCCATGGCCGTCTCCTCGTGCACCTTAACATGCGGCACCCCACTGTCGTCCACCTAGCGGTTTGCAACATATTTGCCGGCACGTTTCAAGTACTCCCGTGTCTAGAGCATTTGGATTTGCATACCCTCGGCGACACTGACTATGCTATATTGACGGCCGCAAATTGTTTGAAGACAAATGATGACCAGCAGAAAAGGCCACCCTTCTTTAAGGTGCTTGTCATTGGCATCCGTGAGAAAATGGTATAGTATCGTCTCCGCACATTCTCGTCAACCGGTAAGCCCGGATGGACCCGGTTCTCCGGCAATTTGGAGTGCAGTGGCACACAACTAGCATTTTGGCAGCACAACATAGTTGTGTGTCGTGCCATTGCCCATTGGCTCCTTTGGGGCTTTGTCAGGCCTCTGCACACTTGAAATGTGTGCCAACACCAGCCACATCTCCTCAACAAGGCTTCCTGTCCAACTCCGTGATCTCACGTATCGACTTGCTTATGATGAACCATATTTCAGTGTGGATAGTGAGGAAAGGCTCACGTTGATCTACCTACAAAAGGAACATCTCCTGGTAGAGATTTGGACATGGAATAACAACAGGTGTTGGATGACATCTCAGGTGCCTTGTTTAAACCAACCAAATCGAGAGAAAATTGAGACTGCAAGCACATTGTACTAGTGCTTGGGAGAGAAAAGCGGTTCATTGCTCGTTAAGGACAACTAAGATCACATCTACATTGTAGATGTCAAAACTGGGTACATGCCCGAGATAATGGATTGGCCGCGTGATCGTCACAACATCTGTCGAGTTGGTTTTACCTATGAAGAGTTTGTGTTCTTGGAGATGGATTGGCCGGCCTTCTTAATTTCTCGGTTTAGTAGTATATCAAAGTAACACTTCTTCTTTGGTACAACTCCCCTAAATACAACAACGGCTGAGATCGCTCCGTACCCCTTCATTAAAAAGGATAGGATCGTCCCAGCACTTAAAAAGCCGCCGCCCGCGTGACGGGGCTGTACCCGCACGACAGGGCTGTACCTACCCGCGCGACGGGGCTGTACGTCGACTCCCCGTACACGATGCCGTCCGCGTACGTACGACGATGACCAAAGAAAAAAAACACGACGCGACCTGTCGAGCGACGTACTCGTGGCGACGTGGCGTCGGCTAGATAAAAAAAAGAAAAAGAAAAACACAAGACGCGACGTGTGGGACGGGCGGTTGCGAGGCGGCCGCCGGCCCGATACACCATTAATGCCGGCGTTACGCCGGGCGTCGGTCACCTACCGGACTGCCTCCCCCACCCACCGACGCCCGTCTTTAAAACGCCGCTCCTTTCCCGTCTGCCTCCCCCCCACTCCACTCGACACGCCTCGCCCCGCTCACTCCACCCACCGACGCGCTCCACCGCCGACGAGCTCCCTTCCCGGCGGCCCCCATGGCGTCCGGCGGCAGAGGCGGCTCGTGGCCGACGAGCCTGAGCACGCCGGAGACCGACGAGCTCATCCGTCTCGGGATGATGGTGCCGCCGGGCTGCCGTCTGCCGCACGTCTTCCGCATCACCGCCGACGGGTACCCGACGAGGGGGCCCGGCGCGTCGCCGGATGAGCTCCGCCGGCACGAGGGCGGCCGGTGGAACATCGTCGGCCGCGCTAGGTTTTGGGAGGGCAAAGACTACTGGGCCGTCGTCGCGCAGGCTCGTCGGGAGTCGCGGACCGGCGGCTCTTCGTCTGCCCCGGGCGGCTCGTCGTCTGCCCCGCGCGGCTCATCTTCCGCCCCGCACTGGCCCCGCCGTCCCCCTTCGGCGGCCGCGCCGTCTCCAAGCTCGTCCCGCCATCCGGTTCCCGCCCTCGCCCGGCCCGCCTCCCCTCCCGTCGTCGAGATCCCGCCGGAGCAGTTTGCACTGCGCGAGGACGGCGACCCCGACGACTGCCCCGGCTACCTCATCGCACTGCGGGCGTCGCAGGCAGAAGCGGCGGCCGCGGAGGCGAGAGAGGCCGCTGAGCTGCAGGCCGCACTCGACGCCGCGGCGGCTATGGCGGTGGCAGCAGAGGCCGCCGAGCTGCAGGCCGCACTGGATGCGGCGGCGGCCATCGAAGCGGTGCAGCCGCAGGTGGCTCCGGAGGAGGGCGACGGCGGAGGCGGCTACTGGGACGACGGCGGCAAGAGCAGCGACGACGGTGACGGTGACGACGACGGTGACGTCGGTGCGGGGGAGATCTTCGACCTCGCCGCCTCCGACGACGACGAGTAGATTAGGTTTAGATTAGGTCGTTATGTTTAATTACTTTCGGTTAAGTCCTGTTTAATTAAGTTTTTTATGTTTTAATTAAAATGAACTGTCGTAATGTTGAATGAACTATCGTTATGTTGGAATGAAAATTATTATAAAAAGTGAATCATTATATAAAATAAAAGTGACCTGAAAGAAATTAAAATTAAATAGTTTACCGGTAAAATTAAACAAATAATAAAAAATATATAAAAGAAAAGGTGAAGAGAGGAAGAAAGGAAAAGGAAAAAAACGAAATTAGAAGAAGGAATTTGTAATTTAAAAAAAAATTAGTATGAAATAATTTTGATTAATAACAGTGTTTTTGGACTGTCGACGCCAAAAACCGTAGAAAATGCAAAATGCAAACAGACCCAAAATGCACAGAAAATTGGCATGCATGAATCTCATGTAGATACAATGCGATACAAAAATTTGGGCATATTTGAAGCTAACAGAAAAAAAGGTGTTCCGTACACATCTTTTCACACCGAAACCACCGGATTCCACAGCAAGTGCCTGGGCGGTTTGCCGGAATGCACCCAACTTTTGCCAGCGCGTGTGGGGACCCGCCCGGGTACCGCACACCAGAGATGAATGAAATCCGACTACGAACACACGTTGCGTCACGTCCGGGCAGTGTTTTCGGGGTTTTCGGCCCGGAAAATCATAGAAAATCCGTAGAGCGTCGAAACGCGACAAATTTTGGTGTGCGTGCCCTGCATGGTCACTATGGCCCGTGGAAAAAAATGAGCGAGTTTGGCGGATGCGACAGAGAGACGTACGACCGAGGGTCCCCTCCACCCATACCGAAACCACCGGCTTCCACAGCAAGTGCCTGTGCGGTTTGCCGGAATGCACCAACTTTTGCCAGCGCGTGTGGGGACCCGCCCGGGTACTGCACGCCAGAGATGAACGATATCCGACTACGAACGCACGTTGCGTCACGTCCGGGCAGTGTTTTTGGGGTTTTCGGCCCGGAAAATCATAGAAAATCCATAGAGCGTCGAAACGCGATAAATTTTGGCGTGCGTGCCCTGCATGGTCACTGTGGCCTGTGGAAAAAAATGAGCGAGTTTGGCGGATGCGACGGAGAGACGTACGACCGAGGGTCCCCTCCACCCATACCGAAACCACCGGCTTCCACAGCAAGCGCCCGTGCGGTTTGCCGGAATGCACCCAACTTTTACCAGCGTGTGTGGGGACCCGCCCGGGTACCGCACGCCAAAGATGAACGAAATCCGACTACGAACGCACGTTGCGTCACGTCCGGGCAGTGTTTTCGGTCCGAAAAATCATAGAAAATCTGTAGAGCGTCGGAAAAATATGTAAATTGGCGTGGGTGCTATGGATGGTGATGCCAACGTGTGAAAAAAGTTTTGTGACGTCTGACGGAGTAAAAAAATGTTAGAAACATGTTTGTTTTTCGTGTAAAATTTTAAAAAATACACAAAATGACAAAATTCTAGAAATAAATAAATACATATTTAATAGTGCGATGTGACTTTACCTAACTGCCCGGGCAGTACAGCCCGAACAGTTGTACTGCTGGGCTGTTATGTAGAGCCATATCACAATATTAAATATGACCATGTATGGGTTAACTGACGCGGCTATTTAAGTTGGTCGGGGCGTCGTTCAGCGGCCGAGGTGGGACTAAACTAGCAGTCGCCCACACTGATACTGTAGACATATGCTTATTAAAATCAACGGGCCGTCGCCCACTTAATAATCGTCGCGGGCCCGACGCCGCAAATATCTGCACGAGCCGTCGCTAGGTGAGGGAATATTCCTGACAATCGCGCACGTCGCCCAATCACGTCGCGCATGCACTTTTGCCTCGTACGTGCCGACGACGCGCCCGATCTGATCCGTGTCGGCCGCCGCCGCCCACACTGTCGTTCCCCGCCCGACAGCGTCGACCCGCCGTCGACACCCGTCGTCACCCCGCACTAGTCGACGTCACCACCCGCCGTCAGCGCCGGCCGTCAGCACCCGCCGTCATCCGCAGCTGTCGCCGTCAGACGCCGCCGTCAGCCGCTGTGGTCGCCGTCGCCCGCACTAGTCGCCGTCGGGTAGGTATTTCCTTTGTTAGTTTCATCATAATATAACACATTAGCTGCATGCAACGTCACATAGATATTATTATATGCAGTATGGACATCGATGGTGTGATTGCATGTTCCGTAGAAAAGTGGGTTAGTCTTGTTAATAAGTTAACACCAAGTCAGCGATTTACATTTTACGAAACGGAGATGGAGGTCATGTTACGAATACCTTCGGTCAAGATGCGTGATAATTTGCTTGCGCTTATGATTCATGGTTACAATCCTAGTAGTAAAAAATTCATGGTCCAAGAGGCAGCCGGAAAAAGGGTTGATTTCACTGAGGCCTGATGATGTGTTCACTATATTTGATTTGAAGAATGAAGGAGTGGATGTTTCTAGTTTTTTGAGTATGGACCAAGGCAAAGCAATAAAAAAATTCCATCTAGTTTTGTTAACAAGAAGAATGGTAAAATATTGATTGATGATCTTATTGAGAAGATTGAGAGAAATAAAAACGCGGACGATGAATTTGTTCGGATGGCGTTTCTCGTCCTGTTAGGGACTATAATTGCATCAGTGTCTGATGAGTACATTCCGAAGAATTATTATGCATTAGTGTAAGATGTCAGGCAGATAAAAAAGTTCAACTGGAACGCATTCACTTTGCGGTTTTGTTTGTCGGAGATTGGTATGCTCTTGCAGCCCGGCCGTGTTAGGGAATGGCCACGTGGCAACCTAGCACTTCTGCAGGTATGATTTATTTTTTAAATTGAATATTTGTATTATGTAATAATAGTGTAACATATGCTAAATGGTAGTTTTTTTGTTTTGCAGTATCTATATTGGGAGAAGGTGCAGCTAAGCACCGGTCCGCGGTATGATCCTTTAGCACTGTTGAGCCCCTTGATGAGGAATTGGACAGAAGCGACAACAGAGAAAAGAGACAAGTACGACTTTCAATATGGTCGTGGTGTTGGAATGGTAATACGTTAAATATATATATTTTCATTTAAAGTCTGCAATTAATTATTAATTAAATATGATTGTATGATTCTTATTTATGTTGTAGATCGATGACACCATTACTGAAGAGTACCGATTAAACAAAATTAGAATGGAACAGGCTGAAAATAACAAGAAATCCAGTACGAGAAAGTCTAACATTACTGGAAGGAGAACAGGTGTGAGTACATCTGAGGCTTCAGCTACCCAGAACCCTATTATGGATCGGATTTTGACTGAGCTGAAGCACATTCGTAAGGACATGCTTCGTATGCCGGAGCTATGCGCACAGGTACAAGTTTTCTTATTTTGCCGTTCACTTTGTTTTTTGATGTGTCACATAACTAATTACAACTAATTTTTAATCACAGAGGGTCATAGAGAAATTGAACAAAAGCACTGTATTCTACAAAGCCGGTGATATTGAAAAAGAAGAAGAGAATGAGTATGGTGAAAATAGTGAAACTAGAAACTATGGTGTAAAACCTCGTAAAGAATTTGTATATAATCCTGACATGGACAATTTCAAAACACCAGGAAAAAAGAATGTGCAAGAGGATGATGAAGATGATATTAATGATTCTGAAGAGAAGAGACCTTATTATTGCACACCTGAATATTTTGATAGTTTCAAGGGTGATAAAGAAGATCCTATCGAAGTTCCTGAGGTATCTGATGAGAAATCCGTTACATCTTTAGGAACAGATGAAATCGCATCACGTGGATCCGTAGATTCTATTGGAGAAGATGAGGTACATGAGGAGGTTGTAGGGAAACGGAAGCGGAAGGTATCAAACCTTATAAAGTCTCCTTATATGCCAGTTATACCGACAAAGCGTGCAAAACGTTCAGCAAAAGCAAGTGAGTTTTATCATATTGTTTTCGAGCTGAACTTACTACTTATCATTGACTTATTAACATATTACCGTCATGTATTGCAGAACTATTCGAGAAAGAAGTCTTTCAAGATGAATACGATGTGATTAAAGCTAGTGTTAAGTTTGTTCGTGCTTATGAGCGGTCAGCAAAACATAGAAAGAAGGAAATATTCAATGATGGCATGCGCGAAGGTCTTAGTGCAGAGAGAGCTTGTAAGATTCTTGACCATCAATGGCTAACCGGTGATGTAAGTTATTGTTGTGTTTTCTATTAGCATTCAATGCAAATTGGAATTGTTATACATCATTTAAATTATTTTCAGGTTATCAATGCTTATTCGCCGTATCTGTTGGGAGTTGTTGGTGACGATCGTCATATAATGCCGACCTGGCTGGTCAATTGGTTACTTGAATTTAGACTGGACACCGAGCCAGGAAAAAATGACAATGAAGTTGTGGCGAAGAAGAATGGACCCGTGAATAGATGCACCGATGAGTATTTTAAAAAAGACAAGGTAAGTTCAACTGCCTTAATGTATGCATATATGGGATATATATAATAAGAGAGTATGTGTCGATTACATCATATTTTCGTTGTGATGCAGATTTATATTCCTCTTAATAAGGGAAATACCCACTGGGTTTCGATCGTCATGCATCGCCCGAAGGAAGAGTTCCAGGTTCTTGATTCTTTGATGGGACCCGAACTTGACAGTGAAATTAGAGACAAAGTTGAGGAGCTGGTACGGCATAAATTTTCATGAGCATATTGAAACTATCATTTAGTAACTGAACTATGTTAAATTCTTTCCGTGCTATTATATATATGAACAGAGAAAACAACTTGGATATGACATACGTAATGCGAATGTGAGCGGTGCTGTGAATTATCCGGATGTGTCTACCTGGCCTATCAACACGTATACGATGCCACAACAAGAAGACGGGTGAGTAAATACTTTCATATTATTTTAATATCTTACCTGAAATGAGAACTTATGAAACGTTGTTTGTATGGACCAGCAATTCATGTGGAATATTTGTTCTTCGATGCTTTCAATATTGGAACGGTGAAAAATGGACAAGCCATTTTCCCCAGGTCTGGTTTTATTTCAAATGCTTATATTCAATTGAATTCATTATGTAATACTATTTGGATTGTACTAATATGAAATTCTAACAGGGGTCAATTGATAAATCGAGGGACTTAATGATTGCGCAGCTTATTTTTTCAGAGAGAAATACGCTCAACGATGTGAAGGACAAAGTTACCCGGATTGCAAAGAAGAAATAAATGTGGCAAAATTTATGTACTAGAAATTTTGTAGGCTCAAATAATGTTTACATTTATTTCGACTTTGATATCTTGTGACGAAGAAGACACTACTATTTTGAATATTTAAGTCGAGAATGACATTTGGATTATTATTTTGTCTTCATGCCGCTGTCTTTAAATTGGAATTATTCATATTCATAGTTCTGCCATCGTCAAATTGTTTGGATATAACAGTCCATGTTTTCCTGTACTGGTAAATGTTAAAAAAATGCCCATGTATTCATTACGCACTATATTGCCGTCGTTGTTTACTGTTGTTTTTCAGCACTGCCGCCGTCGCTTGTAACACCGACGTTCTTAGTTTTTCTTAAAAAAAAATAGCCCGACAAGTGTGCCGGCCAGTCTGACGTCAGACTTGACCGACGGCATTGTCAAACAGGGCAGCGTCGAACGACGGGTAGCGTAGCGATTTAATCGGAGGCGTTCGACTGCATATGCGCCGCTTGGTATATAAGCAGGTCGTCGCGCGCTCCGTCGGGCGAGGTGGGACTAAACCTTTCCTATCTCAGCCGCCGTGCCTGCAGCGACGCGCGTGACCGCGTGGGCCGGCCCAATAACACTGCACAGCCCGCGGAGTGACGACGGCCCAAGTACCACGCGGCGCGACGACGGCCCAAGTACTACGCGGGGCGACGGGAAATGTTTAGTCCCACCTCGCCCGACGGAGCGCGCGACGACCGGCTTATATACACGGCGGCACATAGGCAGTCGAACTCCTTTGATTAACCCGCTCTGCTGCCGCCGTCCGACGCTGCCCTGTGGGACAGTGCCGCCGGCGCACTTGTCGGGCTTTTTATATAAAAAACGACGGGGTTGTAAGCGACGGCGACTGTACAGTGCAGAAAATCAACAGTAAACAGCGACGGCACTACAGTGCATAATGAGCACATCAAAATAAACATAGTAAAAATACTTCTTGCTTTACATAGTCTGTCATCAAACAAATACTTATGTCGGTGTCGTAGCAAATAGTCTGACATCAACAAAGTACAATAAGTCCCATATAACATAATGTAACAATTATAAAAGATCACATAGATAGAAGCAATCCATCAAAAAACTGTCTTCAATCAAAGGGTGAAGCAATCTTCCATAGCAATCCATCAAAAAACTGTCTTGAATCAAAGGGCGATGCAATCTTTAATACTCCAGAATTCAAGCAAAGTTCCTACATACCAAAACAGTAAGATATGTGTTAATTCACAATAAACAAATAAATTTGGTTTGAACAATAAGATTTACAATAACATACGAAAATCATACTTAGGATTTTGAGGGCACGTGGACTTATAATGACCTGTAAGACCGCACTGTCCACATTGACGTTTGCTTTTCTCATCAAAAGCTTTAGGTCGCCCATTTTTAGTGACATCAGGACCATCCTTACCGCGGCCTTTAACATTATGTTTTGGTGCGCCTTTGGTGTTAACTTTTGCGGGATCACGAACAAGACCATGATCTTGATTAATTAGGCTCAAATGCATCGTCGTTCACAAACTTTACCTCCGCACTAGGCTCATCCTCCTCAGTGTAATCATTATCTATTATGTCCCTCAGAGCCGCCTTCAACTTGTCGAATAAAAATGGTTTATGGCATGCTTTATGAGTTGCTTCGGCAAATAAGATAGTCAACTCGCTGTACCTAGCTCTGTCCCCTGCACCTGCCCATCCCCACGCAAACAGATCGCTAGTGCGCTTCACGGGAAGTCCACCCCTTACAACTTGGCTCAACCTCCGCAATACTAAACACTTAGGTATCTCACGTAAGCGTAGCTGAATCAGAACGTGAAGAATATGTTTGCAAGGAAGTCCTTTGCGATACATGCTTCTGCAACTGCACTTCACGGTTTCTTCGGAGTTACCTGGGGTGTAGTCCACAGTGAATCTGATATCCCTATTTTCCTTCCATGCCAGTATGAATCTGTGAGTGTCTGCTCCTCTCAGTCTCTCAAGGACCTCAAGCTCCCGTGCCTTCTTCATATCTTCCTGTAAGATATAAAAGTTTGCCGCAGTGAACTCACGGGCAGCTGATTTCTCAATATCTTTACACTCGTCCAATACTGGTACTGGGACTGTCTGTGAGTTTGTGTAATCGTCATGCGCCTCGTTCTCACGGAGACGAACTATGTAGTTCTCATAGTGCACAATCATATCAACAATAGTCATACCGGAGTCTAGATGCAAGTGAAGACATGAATTCAGACTCTCACTTTGCTGGTTACTTCGCATACCTAGGAAAAACCCACCAGACAAATATGATGCAGCCCAAAGCCTTTTCTTCTTGTACATCCTACGTAACCATGTCTTTGTTTTCTCCGACTGCCATTTGGCGGTAAACGCTGCCCATCTCTCCTCAAATACTTTTTTTGAAGTGGCATAATAAAGTAGAGACCTGAACTCCTTTAGAGACTTATGATGAAGGTGTTTCTGCATGTTCTTCTCAATATGCCACGAGCAAAGACGATGCCAAACCTCTGAAAGTACCTTTCTGATGACCTTAATCATAGCTGCATCTCCATCAGTAATTACTGACCTGGGCCTCTTCTGACAATGAGCCCTAAAAAACGTCTCAAGCAGCCAGACATATGAATCTTCCGTCTCGTCAGACACAAGAGCACAACCGAATACCGTGGTGCAACGGTGGTTGTTCAGACCGACAAAAGGTATAAATGGCATGCCATACCTATTCATTCTGTATGTGCCGTCGAAGATGGTCACATCACCGTAGTCAACATAGTCTTGACGTGATTGAGAATCACACCAGAATAGGTTTCTCAGCCTTCCTTCATCATCGACGGTGTGCTCAAAGAAGAAATCTGGATCCCTCTCTCTTCTGGTCATCATGATCCCAATGGCAGTATCTGCATCACCTTGTGCAAGCAACTTCATTTTTTCTCTATAACACATGTTATAAAGCTTCTTCCTCCCAAAACCAGCCTTTGCATATGACCCGTACCTACTTATGAGTTGATCATAAATCATATGTTTCCTGATTCCAGCACCTGCCATAGTTAAGATCTCAGCTTTCTGATATTCTTTTATCTGATTATGAGACCGAAGAAATGTGACTTCATCCGGTCTAGCTAGTACGTGACTGTGATCATCACTGAAACTGCTGACATACCAAACGTCACGCTCTTTATCAAGTTTCAAAGTTATATGCGCATCGCAGAAGCAACGAGTCTCCCCTCTCAGCCCGCGGGTCCTGCCTTCCATTGTACAAAGTTTTGCCTGTCGTTTCCCAGTTCTCGCACACATATACTTTCTCAAGCGCTTAGTTCCCTCAGGACCTTTCGAATATTTCAGTGAGTCATTTCTTACGCTGAAACCACGCTCGTAAGCATATTGGTTATAGAAATTGTAAGCCTCTCCTAATGACTTGAACGTCTTCCTCATGACCTTCCAATGCATGTCCAATGATTCTTGCTGATATTCATCAAATCCGATGTCGAAATTAAACAGATCATCACCAACATTTCATCCTTCCCGCTTGTACCATCTACATCTCCCTGTAAATTAATGCATTAAACCATTTATGTCAGTCAGTTATTATTTTAATATGTAATGTATGTAAGTTTCAAAACTTACTTTGCTGGAGCTGTCATCATGAGATGCATCAACGTGCGATTTGTCACTTTCATCGTCCACAATATTCCTCACAAAGTCCCCGTCCTCGTCCATCTGCACACATTGCAAAAAAATACATGTAAGCGCTCATATGATTATTATGTCATTTCTTCTCTGATTTTTTTAAAAACATACCCGGAGTGCACTTTCAGCAAATGAATCATCTATATCCATATCATCATCATCATCGCCATGTCGCTGCATGATGCAAAAAACCATGTAATTGTCCGTGCGGTTTATCATATTTATTGTTCTTATCAACATTGATCACACTTACATTGCCACTATAAGATTCATCCAAACTCATGTAGTTCTCCTCAGCAGGTTCATCCATATTCAGTGACGAGGTTTCTTTGTCCTCGCCGTAATCATCGCCATCATAATCGCCCTCCTCCTCTAACTATACATGTTTAAAAAAAATTCTAAGATCAATCAAACACCGTGTAACTTCATCCCTAAAACAATTATTTCATCAAGCACAACGATGTCTCAAACCAACCTCTTGCACGGCGGCGAGGATTTCAGCAGGATCCATTTTCTCCGATGACGAACGTGATGACGGCGTGACGTTGCTGGCCGGCGGAGGCAGGTGTCGACGGCGTGAGGACGATGGCTGGTCGTAGCAGGCGTAGTGCGCGGAGGGAGGCGGCGACGTAGATCACGGGTGGGCGGCTATCTGGGCGACGGGAATGGAACGCGGCGGCAACGGCGCCGGGGCACGCGCGGCGGCCTGTTTGGGCGGCGACCCGGGCGACGGCGACTTCGTGCAGACGGGGGCCGACGTGGAGACGGCGTGGATGCGTTAGGGTTCAGGGTTTCGATGGCGGGCGTTGGCGGCTATCGTGTCTTTTTTTCTCTCTCCAATAACTGTCGACGCCAACGTGGAGACGTGCGGGCGTACGGCGGCGACGTACGGCGACGGGTGCGGGTACGCGGGCGGGCGTACGTACAGCGACGGGTGCGGCATACGCGGGCGGGCGTACGACGTCGCGCGCGGACGTACGGCGTCGGGTGGGTATTCCTATACCTAGTGAAATGACCATACTATCCATTATACGTTTTAGGGAGGGGGGGGGGGGGGGGGTTGGGGTGGGTTTGTACCCAAGCACTCCTCTCAAAGTAATTGAGAGCAGGTAGACGTACCGTGGTACTTCTCTTGAGAAGACGGATAACCCCTGGCTGGCCTCTACACGGACTTGCCACGACATGCATCCATGAGATTTTCTCTTTTCTTTTGAATATATTTCTAAATTCAAGATGATGGATGGGTGGTGAACATATTATGGTGATGAAGATCAAGTGTTCCCAGCGGCATATAGTTGTTAAGACATTTAAGGATCAATAAAATAATATTACTGGACAAAATAATTTAGTGTTTCTTATGAGGTCAACAATTTTTTTTCTTCATGCATATTCAACCACATTATCTTGTGTTACGTGGCAACTGACTTACCCTTCTTGCTTCATCACTCCCTTCTGCCATGGTTCTTATTATGCTTGCATCACTCCCTTCTGCCTGTGAAATTGTGTTGTTATAACTTAGTGGGCCAAACCTTTTTTCTATAGGTGGATGTAGTTCATAATTTAAATACTTATTTTTTCTACTGCTCCCATCCCAAAATACAAGATCATTTTTCAAGCTAACACGGCTTTAAAAATGATCTTATATTATGAGACGGAGGTAGTACTAAATAGTTGACCCAGCAAATAGTGAAGCGCTGAAGCAGCGGCAACACACATGTCCAGAGTAGTAGCACCCAAAGCCAAAAATTCATCTCAATCTCTCACTTTCTATCTTCTGTCTCAATCTTCTTCTGCCGATACAAAGTAGTAGCAATCAGAACTTCAAGCTAACCCTGCTTCTTGTGCTATGGGTCATTCGCTATTAAGGACAGATCAGAAATTAGATTCTGAAAGGATAAGTAGCCCGGTAATGCTATACTCCGTGAACAATATCCGTCTCTATACAATTTTGTGCATCACAAGGGTGGTACTATCGCAATGGTTCTGGATTCCTTTCCCCCGAATGTGACGTTCAGAAGAGATTTAATTTGTCCCAGACTTGAATAGTGGAACTCTCTATTATTGAGATTATCCACAGTGCAATTATCACAAGGAACTGATGAATTTCATTGGAGTCTACAGGTGAATGGTAAATTCACGATCGATTCTATGTATAGTGCTCTGATCCAGTCAGAGGTGCCAGTTGATAATAACAAGAAGATTTAGAAAATGAAGATCACTTAAGAATAAAATCTTTGCGTGGTATCTTCGTCGAGGAGTCATTCTTACCAAAGATAATATTATTAAGAGGAATTGGCATGGAAATAAGCAATGTGTGTTTTGTCATCACGACGAGATGATAAAACACTTATTTTTCCAATGCAAGTTGGTCGTTCTATTTGGTCAGTCATCCAAGTAGTTTTTGGCGTGTATCCTTCATTTAGTGTTGCCAATATATTCGGCAACTGGTTACATGAGGTGGAATTCTAGTTTATAATTCGTCTCAATGTGGGAGCGCTTGCCCTTGTTTGGTTGCTATGGCTGTGTATAAATGATAAGCCAAAAGTAACACTTGTTTATAATTCGGCAACACTTGTTTTATCCTTCATTTAACGATAAAAATAGTTCTCTTATGTGAGAAATACTTTTACCTGACATGAATGGCCGCATGATCTTCCCATTGGCCATCCTACATCTTAGGCGTTATACGGACTTCAGTTGATTAAGTGTATTTGGCCTTTTTCTGCTTTTTTTTGGAACTTGGACTTGGATATGGCCGTGTGCTTCTCAGTTATGCAAAGGCCGGATGTAATGCTTAAATCTTTTAATTAATAATAACGCGCCCTTTATAAAAAAAAGTAGTCCGAACAGTAGTTGATTCAAATCGGTCAAGTAATCGTCAAGTGGCATCGAACTCTCTGAGCCCGTGTAGGTTTGTAACTAACAGAGCTAGCGCCCGTATATACACATATACGATGCCTGTCTGTCTGATCTGCAAGAACAAGTGCGTGGAGTCCTTGTTGCCCGGTCGCCATGCACCAGAGACGGTGTCCCGACCTCCCGCCGGACGTGCTCCGTGAAATCTCCGGCCGGCTGCACCACGTCGTCGACTTCGTCCGGTTCCACGCAGTCTGCAAGACATGGCGTGACTCACACGACACCACGGCAACGAAGCAGCCATCCTTATTTCCATGGCTCCTCTCGACGAACATGGACAAGTATGATCTCAAGTTCAGATGTGTCTTCTCGAGGACAAGCTACCACTCCTCGCCTCCATCCGACAAACGAACCTGGGTGGCCAGCGCCGACGGCACCGCCGTCTGGTACATGGCCGATGGCCCCTGCCCTAGCCTCCACGACCCTCTTACTGGAGCCGCCATCGCCCATCTCCCTGCCTTCCCAGACAAGTGGGAAAAGGGGCAACCCTTCGGCCTCTACTGCTGCCTTTTTGGCACCAGGTTCGGCCTCTGCGGCATTGTCTACAGCGACGGTGCCATCTTTCTGTACGGTCTCTCCCAAGCGGACGCAGAAGATACACCCACGTTCAGGGCGGCACTCCTGCGTCCTGGTGACACCACGTGGACGGTCGTCGAGAGGACTCTTGTATACACTAGACACTTCTTCGCCGCCTATCACCGTGGAAAGATCCTACTCATCGTAGGGCCTAACCTCTCGCACATTGTGACGCCGGGCGAAGACATTGACTTCAATGACGTGCCGGTCCCATGGCCATCAATGCTGGGCGAAAGCGAGAAGTACTGCTATGAGTACGGCTATGCCTTGATGTCAACATTGACTTTTATATGGTCATCGTCTCTTGATTAGCATTAGTTTTCTCATCCAAAACGATCTCTGTGATACTATCAACTCATCAAATAATTTTCTCATCTCTTTTTTCTCACCATCAGACATAGTAGATCTGAAATTTAGAAGAGACAAGTACTAATTAAAAACTTAACACAAGGTCTTATGGGAAAATTCTAGGGCAGAAGATAAGACCAAATCACTAAGACATAAGCTACCTTATTTGAAATCAACGATGGTGTGTATGGCAAGGACCGAGGTAGCCTATGCGCGGTGGGCATTCTGCTGCGTCCGCTGGCGGGCGGCGGGCGGCGGCCAGCGCTCAGCGCTTGGTGGCTCAGGCGACTTTACAAATCGCGATTAGTGGAGATAGAGACGAGGGCCGGCAATCCATACGCAAACCTAGTTCCATCGGATGGATCGATAGTACGTGTGTAATGTACGGTTAGGCTGCCAAAGCACGTACTTGCACGGTTCCACGAAGCCCAGTTTGCATTTTTCTTCGCCTCACCCAGCAAGGCCCAGATCACTAACGTACGTATGTAAGCAGGCCAGGTAGGAGGGGGCCCCAAGATATTGGGGGCCCGGGGCGGCCGCCCCCTGCCCCCCCCCCCCCCCCTCCCGCCATCAGGGCCGGCCCTGGATTCACATATAATTGTCAAAAAAGTTTTAAAATAGACTACAGGCTCGCTATGGCTGATTTATAGGGCCACCACTATTTCTCTTTTTTTTTTTTAGAAAAGGAGGATGACCCCCGGCCTCTGCATATGGGCGATGCGTACGGCCACTTTATTAATTATTCTCACAAGACCTTACAAAGTAATACAACAGTAAGACTAAAGCCGCCGTCTAAGCAACAAATTGTCGCTACACCTATCCAGGCTACACCTATCCAGTTGATGAAGGGGTGCAGATAGCCTGGGCCTAATACCAAACAGACATCGCAGCCAAACCTAACATCTAAGACCTGAGGACCCATCCAGGACGCCTGCCGGGCATGGGTCTCGCCGGTCCGGCGTGCTCTAAGAGGCCGCCGCCGTCAACTGCCACCGCTCCATCTCCAGAATTGTACTGATGCATCAACCTTGCTCGGTCTAGCTATCGTCGACGCCACCACGGCGCCCAACGGCACCTCCTCCCTGCGCGCAAACAGCTGAGCACGTCGCGGTCGCCACTGATACTCCTCAGCACCATGCTGCCAAGTACCACCAGCCGACATAGCTTGGAGTCTTTGGAAGATCTGTCGTGCGTAGCACCTGCCGGTCATGACTTGACATCTCCGCCCAAGCTCCGTGCAAGACGAAGCCGCTCCACCTCCTGCCTCTGCCTTCCAGCGCTGCTCCACAAACGATGCTCCCAAGAGAGAAACGACACCGCAGTGCCGCCATCGTCCGATCTGGAACACCAGATCCTAGATTTTCCCCGAGAGCAGTACGAGTGGGTCGACAGTAGTTACACGACGATGCCTCCATCAAGGTAACCACTATTTCTCATAGCCAGCTATTTAAAACTATACTATTGTGTACTAATTAGCAAACTACATCACCTACACTGCCTACACACGCGTGCGAGCCCGGGAGGAATCTCCGAGCCACAGCAGGTGAGCGCAGCTTTGCGTGGTAGACAACTTAAGATTTTTCCTCGATTTTGTACATATGAGTTCTGTGTACGTACGTACCTTTTCGTGTCACACAGTTTTGTTTTTTTGAACTACACAGTTGTTTTTCTTTTGACAAGGAAGCAATCAATTGGGTTCTTAGCCCATTGGACTTAGGATAAATAAATACCGTAGTCCATACAGGTGACGAAGCCCAATTGATACAGGTGACGAAGGTCAATCCGATCTACGCATCAATGGCCTCCGCCGCACCTTCGGCGGACCGGCTCTCCGATCTCCCTGACGACCTGCTGATCCACATCCTCTCCTTCGCTCCTTCCCGTGAAGCCGCCCGCACCACTGCCCTCTCCCGCAGATGGCGCCGGCCGCTTTGGCGCCACACCGCCGCCCTCAACCTCGACTACCTCTCCTGCGCTAGCGCCCACAATGAGCTCCACTTGGGCCGTTCGTGCGGCCGTGTCATCAAGAAGATGACCGTCCTCATTGGCGACGAGGATATCCCCAACGTCGCCCTGACCTCCGCTGTTGAGGCCGGCGTGGAGCAGCTCCGCATCGAGTGCCAGGATGGTGGCTGCCCGCAATACACGTACACGGCGCCTCCGCCGTCGACTCCGTGGTGCGACTTCAAAGTGGATTTGGAGATGCTGCCGCTAACTTCTCTTCGTGTCCTTGAACTCACAGGCTACTACGTGACCTGGGGCTGGGAGCAGGTGTGTTATTGGCTGCCGCGCTGGTACGACGACCCTCCCAGGCGGAAACCCGCTAACGCCTTACCGTGTTTGGAGGCGCTGCGACTGCGCCGTTGTGGCGTCGACATCAACACGCTTCAGAACATCCTCGACGCTGCACCCAGACTAGCCGAGCTCCGCATGGAGTCCCTTAGCATCACAGATAGAGCCATCTTACCGCAGATCCCGTTCCGCCTCCGCTGCCCGGTGGTCACGGTGCTCGCCATGGCCAACCTCCACGTGTTCGATGGCAAGAACACCCGCGGAATTGGCGAGTGCATCTTGGAGCTTGACGCTCCACAACTGTACCACCTCCGGTACACCCAGTCCATGTGTTCTACCACTGCCTTTTCCTTCAAGTCGCCCACACCACATCTAGAACGAGTCCACCTCGCCACGCACTCCCATGGCGTGTCGCAGCTCCACCGTTCGGTGTTGGTTGTCGTGCCGCACATAAGGTTTCTCAAACTCACCGTCTACTCCATCACCGACATAGCTGCCGACAACAATGACGACTCACCAATGTTATTTCCCAACCTGGAGCGGCTTGAGATTGAAGAACTAACATGTGGTTACCCTGCCAACCACGCAGTTGCAGCTACCGCCATTGTGAACCTGCTGCGCTGTTGCCCCACGATCTGCGAGCTCCGACTAAAGTTCAGCTGGCTCCACTATCTCCGCGAAACAGTTCCAGACCCGGTTATTCAGATTGCTGTTCTGTCTAATTTCAGGCCGTGCAGTTCCATTAATTCTGGCAAAGTTGAAAATTGCTGCGAGGGTTTAGACTTCCTTCCCAAACTGAATTGTCGATGTGGATTTGGTTGCTCATTGAGTTACTTGAGGAGAGTGGTTCTGGAATTCGACACAGATGAGCTCAGCTGCTTCCAGGTCTGGCTTCTCAAGTTCTTCGCCTGCTACGTTGTGGCTGTAGAGGAGGTTGTTGTCGCTGGTGCAAAGGGATACAATTCGACTTGCATTGAGCGGAAAGTGGCCGGATGGAGGGGAGATAGTCATCATCATCGTTTTGTTGGGGAAGAAGGTAATGCAAGTGTGTGCTACAGGTGTAGCACGACTTTTGAATTGTCATCATTGTCGTCGTCCACGCTACCACCAGCAAATCCGCCTCCATTGTGGCCACCATTGAAGCTTGAGTTCCCACCGTTGGAGGCGTCTCTGGCACAGCCATTTTCCGATGGAGAATCTGATGAGGATGATGTTGATGCCTATCATGATTCATGATATATCCCCTAGGCACTTCATTCGTTGTGCCAGAAAAAAGAAAAAAAGGGGGCTCACCTGAGTGTTTTCCTAGATCATTGACTATTCATTCCACCTTGTTGAGTAAGACTTGATATCGTGCCGATACACCATGTTATAATCAACTGTTTGAATGCAGTGATGCGTGCTTTTTGTTGTATCAGAAAATGGTGCATTCGTACATGGACAGTGTGATTAGCCAAACTAATAATTATGCTTCATTCAGTAGATGTGTGTATTGGCTTGGCAATCAGTATATTCGGTTGTCTGCTGCATCTAACAATGAGATTCAGATTACATGAAGATTCAAATATCCTATACGTATGGCTTACTCATCTTCCATCAGCTCAGCTCAGGGCTCGATCTGACCAGCTTGCTCTGCAGTGCTTGGTGCTGTTTTGTGCAGGCCCTGTAAACTTCTTTCATGTTGTTCTATTTGATTTTAAGAACATTCTGGGGTGTGGAGCTCCATGACTTAATGTACTCTTAATACCCTCCTCCTTGACTAATCCTATAGTTTATTCTCAAAGAAAAAAAAACATACTGGGAAATTGTTATTTACTAATGAGAGAAGTCCATATTACAGCCCTCGACCACCATCGAAGTCTAAGATACAACCTCAAACTTCAAAACCGTCCAATTTACAACCTTCAACTTTCAAAACCGGACAAAAATCATCCCTCACCTAGTTTTGACTCTGTTTTTACCGGTTTTGACTAGTCACCAAGCCACGTCACCCAGTTTTAACTATCTTTTTTTTTCCACCAAAATCCTATCAGAATAAATCAATGAGAGGCAGGCAGCAGCTGCTAGCTTCAGTCTCGATAGATCCCACAACAATTGATCCATCCCGCAAGAGCACAGACCTTCGCAGCTGGGCATCGGCGACCAGCAGGACGGTGGCACGGACGCATGTGGAGCGGCGTTCACCTCTGAGTGGAGGCGTGCAACAACGGGAGATCGTTTAACGTCGGCCGACCATGTGGTCGGCTGGAGCTCGCGCGTCAGTGGAGGACGACAACTTCTGCACGTGACTGGGCAGGCGGTTGTGGCTAACCTCCCGGTGAAGGGCAGCGCCGACATAGGTCTCGGGTGGAGCTCGACGAGAGCATTCGTGCGGGTGGAGTTGAGCTCACTGGTGGCTGGCGTGATTGCCGCGAGTGGAGGCAGGGCTCCGGTAGGTTGGCAGAGGAGGTGAGATGGATGGCGGCTGGGAGCTGTGTGGGGTGACGACTGCGTGAGCATGGCAGTGGTGGCCGTCAGACAGAGGCGAGGGGCAGCGGAGGGCAAGTGTTGGGGGCGTGGGGAGCGGCTAGAGGTGGCGGCACCGCTCACCGGCGGCGGACTGCCGGCAGTTGGCCCGGCGGCGGAACAACGCCCGCCGTATCGAGTGAAGAGGGGGTGGCGTTGGTGGCGGCTGTGTGGCTAAGATGAGTGGATCGTTGATTGGGCTGCTGACTAAGTAGTCAATGGTCAAAATCGGTCAAAACAGAGCCAAAACTGTGTCAGGGTTGCTTTTTCCGGTTTTGAAAGTTCGGGGGTTTAAAATGAACGGTTTTGTAGTTCAGGATTGTATGTTAGACTTTGATGCTAGTTTTTTTTAGAAAAAAGGCATACGCCCGACTTTATAAATAAAGCCACTAGGCAGAGTACCAGCATAAAACACCAACCAGACGAACCAACACAAAGTAGCCCCACAGTTTTAAGAAGAGATACATGGCACCCAGGCCAGCACACGGCACACAGGCCGGAGAAACTGAAAGAGAAGACGCCGAGGCCCGAACCTTAGAGATCAGGAGATCAAGAGCATCCCGGTCGTCCGTCTTAGTCAATGATCTCCACTGCTGCAAGAACACACATGATTTAAATAAGCAGTCAACAGGCTTAGGAGGGAAAACATGTTCGATGATAAACTTATTCCTAATCGTCCACAACGACCAACAAATCGCTTTGAGTCCTACCCAGAAGACCATTTTAGTAACTCCAACCAGATGATTAGCAAGGGCCCGGGCCCGTAGCTCAGAAAAGGACGAAGGATCCCAGGGGACCTGGAGCCACGATCATACACAGCTCCAAACCAAGTTGGCCAAAACACAATGAAAAAAATAGGATTTGTGTCCTCCAAAGCACCACACAGGGAACAAAACTCCGATCCCGGGCCGTTCCTTTTATGAATTTGATCCGCCGCTGGCAGACGAGCTCTAAAAGCTTGGCAAAGAAAGATCTTGATTTTCGAGGGAATACGGGCTCGCCAAATCTGAGTAAATCTGTTGGTGGGAGAACCACCAATAAAGCTTAGAGTAAAGAGATTTAACCGAGAAGCTACCAGAACAAGCATGGGGCCGCACCACCGTGTCCGCGGTCTCCGAGAGCGTAGGAAAGAGAGCAGAGAGACTTTGCCATTCTCCGAACTCTACAGGAGAGAGGGAACGCCGGAAAGCCAGGTCCCAATTGTTAGCCGAAAGCTCGGCGATGGATATACTCGGGTTAGGACAATAAGAAAATAGTGTGGGAAACCTCACAGAGAGCGGTGAGTCCCCACACCACCAGTCAAGCCAAAAACGAACAGACAAACCACCCCCGACAACAAACTTAACATTAGCCAAAATCAGAGGTCTAACTTTAACCAAATCCTTCCAAAATTGTGAACCACCTCGAGCAGAGGCAAATAACGGGCTGGAGTGAGGAAAATATTTAGCTTTAAGAATAGAGAACCAAAGGGAACCAACACCAATAGTCATTATCTTCCACCACCACTTGATCAAGAGACACTTATTCATAACGGCGGTATTAATAATGCCCAACCCTCCAAGGTTTTTGGGCCTACACATAAGTTTCCACTTGACAAATCTATATTTGCGCCTATTGTCAGCCAAATTCCAGTAAAAAGCACCTCTATGCTAATCAAAGCCTGCGTGAGTGCCAGCCGAGAGCAAGTAGAAGCCCATTAGAAACATTGGTAAGGAGGATAAGCAAGCATTGATCAACGGCACTTTCCCGGCATTTCTATTATATCTACCTCTCCAAGGTAGTACCCTGTTGCCAACTTTCGCCACCGCAGGGGCGAACTCTTTCGCATAAAGCACATCCGGGGAAATAGGAAGACCTAAATATTTGAATGGAAAAGAGCCTAGCTTACAGTTAAGGAGATGGGCCACTCTTAAGGCCTCGGTATCATCCACACCAGTAACTATGACTTCACTTTGACTTTGACGGTAGTTTAAGGTTGTAATATGAACTTCTCTCTCTACTAGTATATTATAATATGTATATATGAAGGGTCAGGTCAGGTATTATATTTTTCTGCATTGCTTGTACTGACGGACTGGAGCTGGAATGAACTAGGTGGCTAGGCTCAATTTTATTTTTGTATCTGTTCCTTTGTCGAGAATGGTTGCGGCATGCCTGTTTTTAAGTGAGCCGGGTAATATATGTTATTGAGCTTGCTTGATTATTTGCAGGTCAGTAAGGAATGTTGTGCATGGTGTGGACTGAATGTTACGTGGCCTGAATTAATATGCGTAAACATGTAAATGGATCATAAAAACTATATACATCAATCTGTATTGCTGCAGCACTGACCACGTCCTGCCCGTTGTCCAGCAGCTGCTCTCTGATGACACCGTGATTGACATCTGCCTGTGTTCGCTAACCTTTGGTTGTCCTTTTTTTTTCTTTTTTCAAGGGACATCAAAGTGCAGAGAATTTCAGAAGCGCTTTTCAGGGCTGAAGTTCAGAACTGCTCTTTACAAACTTACATGCAAGATTGGCTTTCCTGCTATAGAATATGGTGGAAACAAGCTAGAAGGTCACTGAGGCTGTATATTACGTGCACGGACGGAATGTGTGCCTTGGAGGTAAAGACGAGGTCAGCGCCGCCTATTCTTCTTGTGTCGCCAGGGACAGTGAAAATGCAGACAAGTTGACAATTACTGCTCCCTCCGTTCCATAATGTAAGACATTAGTTTTCAGGCATCCAAGTTCAGAAGGAACTCCACTTTAGGGACTTGCAACATCAGCTTTTATGCAACGGAATACAGAGTGGATGTGGGCTGGCGACATATTTAACATGGCAGGGATGGCGGCTTGCGGCATGCGGCCCAGCCAGATCTGGCCTCGAGTGGGCGGGGTGTGGGCAGGTGCCTCGGCTGTTATGCCTAGACTAATCTCATGCATGCAACGTACTCTTTCTGTTTTTAAATATTTGTCTTTCTAAAGATTTTAACAAGTGATTACATACGGAGCAAAATGAGTGTCTAAAATATGTTTAGATACATCCGTATGTGGTAGTCCATTTGAAATCTCTAAAAAAACAAATATTTAGGAACGGAGGAAGTAGTAGTTTTCTTTTTTCTGTTTAAAATAATGCTTGTGCATGGTCCGATGTGACATGCGCATGCACATACATAGTGGAGGGCTGCATCTAGCACGCACCGCTCCTCTCCTTTCTCTCCCGGTCGCTGGCTTGAGCTATGTGACGTAGTCGCTAGATGGGGCGACAGACGCAGATCATGGCAGCTCGGCCGGGAGGTAGTTAGCTTCTTTGTGTAATCTCATGAAGGAATGAAAAAAGAACAGAAAAGCTGTGCGGTTGACGGCGGCACAAAACCACTCTCTCTCCAGTTCATGTTCATCGCTCTCTCTCTCTGATCTTCCTCGTTTTATTGCGTGTCTCGACAACGGCATCGGCTAGGGTGCTCAGCTGGCGTGGGTGGCAACTTGATGATGCTGGGAGGCTCCCTCCTCTTCTTCGGCTGGAGCGGCCTCCGATTCGGGGTGCGCGCCTGCTGGGTGCCGGTCAGGTTAGATCCATCCCGATCGGACCACGGGGCGCCAGTGGGCAGCTGGGGCTGACAGCAACGACCCTCGGGGTTGTTTTGGTTGTTTCCTGGCGGCGGTTGGGTGTCCTCGGGGGTCTATCTGTTGGTGAGCCACCTGTGGTGTAGCCTCCCTCCATCCTGAAGTTGAGTTTGTGCAGTAGGCATGGAAGGGTTGTAATTTCCCTAGCTCCGTACATCGTTTAGGGATGCTCAGTAGCCAAGTGAGCCACGGCGGCACCCTTGCGGCCCGTTTGGTCGAGCGTGCCACCGGGGAGCTCGCCTTTCCTCGGGTGAGGCAATGCGGGGCGCTGTTGATCATCTTTGGCAGGATGTTGGCCTTGGGACTTTTCAGGGGTATGGGACAAGGGGCCTTCCCGCCGGCAAAATAATGATGCAAGTAATTGTGATTCACGCGTGCTTTTCTCAAAACCATCAATCGGACGGTTATGAACTACATGCTTATGTGAGATGTTGGAGTGATCCAAATAAATTGAATATTGGTGTGTGCAAGGATTGAAAAAGAGATGATACAGCTATATCGGGGGAGGGCGGCGTACCAATGTACCATTACTATCATTGAAATGGCCCATCAATAGTAGCGCGGCAATGTGCTCCACAGATGTGGGACAAACGCTTGAAGCCAAGGTATCGTACTTGGGCCAGGCAACGACATGCATCCCATACTTTTATTCGAAGTGTGACTGCCTACGTTCATAGCAATAAGAGTAGGTGCGGTCACTTTATCGTGCCGGTGAGTTGGTAGAGAGTAAATATGATTTGTTCTGTTTTGAAAAGACACTAAAAATAACTCACACAAATGAATAACCTCAACATGCACAGCACAGGCTAGGACAACAGTGTAACATGCACCTTGGGTGTTAATTAGTCATGGGCCTGAGCAACATGTAACATGCTTTGCTCATGTCTTTTTGTTTTCTAATAAAAACTTACTGCCTCTGTAAAGGAATATAAGATCCTTTAGATCACTGAAGTCATCACTCTGTAAAGAAATATAAGATCATTAAGATTACTAGAGTCCATTTAGATCTTTACACAGGTAGTACTTGGCATGAGCAACCGTTTGAAACAATTTGGTGTTAACAAGTTGTTGATCCGTATAATCTGACATGGTAGTACATAAAAGCAGTGTTACATGATTCAAATATTCCGTCAAGCACTGTTTTGGTTACCGGTCGAACTTTCAAGATTTCCCATGGTTACCGCTTATTTCCGTGCCCCTCGGTAAATCGCCATACCGAGCAAAAAATACCTTTTTTTGAAATTTTAGAATTTAAACACTCGATATACTGTAAAGTACGTAGGATCTAATTAATGCCATGAGAGTTGGTTCTGGCGTGTTGGTAGCAACCTAGTTCCTTTTTTGAGAGGTCTCTGGTTCGAATATTCAACCATTCACTTATTTGAATTCAAAATTCAACTACAAAAATCACTCGAAATATTCTCGGTATTTCTAGGTCGTGGTAACCACATTTACCAGTCCCCCTCGGTAAAATTGCCTCATTCGGTAACCAAAACCTTGTCGTCAAGCCAAGGTTCAAAGAAAGCTAAACTTAATTTTAGTTGTAAAGAATTGTACTAATGATCTACTACTTAACTCTACTTCACTCCATCAAATTCAAAACCTCAAAAGTGAGGAACAAAAATCCAAACATATATGCAATGACTAAATAAAGATCATCGACATGCATACTTGTACATCATCTCATCCCCTTACATCTACCTTGGAATTAAATAGATTTTGTATGATCCACTCGCCGGATCCATGCTGTGATCGATCCCTGCATCTTATATGGTGCAAAAGCAGCCCATGACTGGAGGAGGTCCACGGCAATCTGCTTCCTCTCCTTCCATCACCCTACAAGCCGCCGAGCCTTCTGCTGCACCACTTCGCTTCTCCTCCTACCACCTGCGCGGCTTGCAGTTCTGTTGCATGCCTTGCTTGGCGTCTGTGTGCCGATCTTCTACTTGGAGAGTTGCAGCGTGCCGCGCATAGAGTCCCAAAACAGCTGGTAGGTCATCGCCTCATCGTAACCGCATAGGTACTCTATCGCCTTTGGCTGCAGCATTTGGTCCATCTCTTGCGAACAGACCCCTGTGTGCCGGTCGTCGTCGCTATTTTCTGCGGCCTGCCCATTGATCACCTCCACCAGTCTAGTAGTTGAAGTAGAGCCCTTAGCAAGTTGCAGATCTTCTGGAGAGGCATGAGGTGTGAAGAGAGCTCCCAGCTTCAGAAGGTGTCTTTCTTTCGGCAGTCCATTCTCACCACATACTAACATGTTGCACTGTTAAAACAATACACTAACTTGTTGGGGAAGCAAATTTGATCCTTCTGATGGCCTGCCCTGATGTTTGCAACATTGGGGATCTGGGCAGAACCATTTGGTCAAGATATTATGGTAATTCCAGTGTTTTACATCCTTCGAAACAACATAGGTTCTGCATGAAAAGTCTTTCGTCGGCAGCTGTGTATGTTCTTTCCCGGCGGCCTCAGCGGCAAAACTAAAGTGCGGTGTAATAACCCTCCGCAAGCAAGTTAGCATTACCCCAATTATGTCCGTACCCTCGGAAAGAAGCAGCATCGCCCCTAGAACGAAGTTGTTCTCCGGGGCCTTCTGATCCTGATAATACAACTTTGCCCGCGAGAAGGTGTCCGATGAGAGGATCGTGGAACATGTGCTGCCGGGGTCTGCTGCCCAGCTCCAGGAACTGTATGAACTCGCCGGCACCGTCTGCGAACCTTAAGAACCTCTAGCGACAGAGGCGCTGATGTTGCAACTAGGCTTGCCAACGTTCTTGATGCAGTTGTTTGTTAGAGAGAATATGTATGACATGGTAGCACGAGTGATCCGCCTCGAGAATGACAAGTAGTTCATTACCTCCTACTCCTGCTCCTGAGTGCTCATGGCATGTCGGCGGCCTCTTTACAGTTCCTCGGCGCACTCGTCGGTAGCCTGCTTAAGCATGTGGCGCCAACGCACCAAGGGCAAGTCTGCGATGGTCCACTTCCTAGATGCCTCGAGGGCTGTTGGGTTCTAACCCTAGCTCTCTCTTTCTCATTGTTCTCTCTCTCTATGCACTCACGGTCGGACGGAGGTAGGAGGAAGAGGAACGAGGAGACACACTGTGGACACATGGTTTTTTCGGCGACAAACGCCGCGCCGCGCGAACGGCGTTTCTTTTTCTTGAGCTCAAATTCGGCTCGCACATACAGCGGCACCGGGCCATCTTCCGGACGGGGCTTTTTATACCCAGTGCGCGCACACACACCCAATGGCCACACCTAGAACATACACACAGACTGTTTGCTACTGCTGCACACCATCGTGACACACACTACTAATCACCGCGGCGAGTTATGATTTATTCCTGACAAGGACGGCCTCCATTTTGATGTGCGCAAGCTCCAACCGCTGGACTCCTTCGCTCATGGGCATGGCCTCTTTCTCCTCCTTGCCGAGCAGGAAAGAAGCGGTTCTATTTACAGCCTCTCCGAGAACCACGGTACACACCATCTCTGCCATCTGGGGTTGGAGGGCCCGAGAGATTGCTTCCTCTCACCACACTGCTGAATTTTGAATTTTGGAGTTTTGAGGACCCTGAGTTTTGCGTCGGCGTCCTACCATAAATACTGCTGTACATAAGAGTGTTAACTTTTATTATTATTCTTTCAGAGCGGTTTTTCCTAGCTCGGCCTACGTGGTACCCCATATCATAACCATCCATTTTGACGTCCGGTTCATGTGGATGTGTGCATCATTGCAGGAATAAGCAGCTAAGGCCAGGAGAGTAATCCTCTGCCGCGAGGCACATGACCTGATTTGACTTGTGTCCATCAGACTAGCCCCGCTGAATTCTTTTGTCCACCACTGACGCGTGTACAGGCAAGTCTACTTCTGACAAGCTTCTGCATGCATCATACTCTCTCCTCTTTTTTTCCTTTGAGTAGCTCTCTTTCTTTCTACAAACCTGCTAGTACTAATAACATGCTACCGTTGAAAACAAACTAACATTAGAAAAGTGAGCGTTAGATGTTAAAAACTGAGTCAATTATTTGAGGTGAAAACAAACTGAGTCAATTATTTCAATTCCCGGCACTTCACACATGCTACAGTTGCACTCGTGCTACTGGAGTCGTCGGAGTGCATAACATATGCTACAGTAACGTGAGGAGACAGCTACAGTACCCTATGCCTAGCTCCTCTCATACAGCTCCCTCTCTCTTGCACCGCATTAATTACTCTCTTTTCTCTCTCCTGGAGACTGTGCACAGTGACCGTGGCAGGCCTCTCTCTCTCTCTTCCCTTCACGTGGTCTTGCCAATGTGGGTTGTAGCCTGCATGCACCTATCTGCCAACTTCACGGTATGCGAGAAGGAGACACGTGATATTAGTACAGACGTCTCTGATAATCGCCTGACATTGCTTTACTGAATTGCACATATCTCAAGGTGAACCAACGACCGAGATAGTGAGTACCAAGTACCCCGAGCTTCACTACAACTTTCCGCCGGCAACAATCATTTTTGTCCACCAACCACCGCATGGAAAAATCACACTCTGAGATGGGGTCGACAGGAGAGTAGAGGATTAGTTGTGACTTGTCAAGACCACACGTCCAAAACTGAGAAAACCTCTGAGCCACGCATGCTCAAATAATTTATCGCTTGGTGTTTGACACGAAAAAGGAAAGACATCGCTCATACAAAAGGATAAAGGTTTCGTATAAGCGTCTCCCTTGCACCGGGGAACAAAATGTTGCGGGTGTGCCAGTGTATAAAATACACAAATACAAGAAGAGGAAAAGAAAATGTGTGGGGCCTGCTTGCGCGGCCAAAGTGATCAAGCGATCATGGTCTCCTGGTTCCCGGGGGCCTTGAAAATCCCTCGGTTAATTACTCCCGTGGATGGTACCGCAGGACACCTCCGATTAAGCTGCGCAGTCGTCGTCTTCGGTCTTCGCTTCGCGTTCCTCATGCATGGTGGTGGTGTGTGTGTGGCGGCGGCAGAGTCCGTGTACAGAGTGGTATACGCGCCCGTCGAAAACGTGGCCTTTGCTCCGGCCACGCCCGCCTGCGCCGTCTTGCCTCGTCGGCCTTGAGCGGCGTTGATGTGGTTGTTGAAGTAGCATGCATGTTTGGGCTTGGCTTGGACGTCGTCGATGACTTCGTAGATTTGCCGGATGTGCGAGGGGTATGCCCGGCGGGAGTAGACATTGTAAGGAGAAAGAGGAATGGATGGACGTGCGATACATGGTGTGCACACATCCGTTGATAACCACATACACCGCCGCCAATGGCGGAGGAAGTCGCCACCTTGCACCGCCCGGCACGTGTGACACGTGTTCATGCCGATGAAGAGGGAGGCCGCAAGATACGCCTAAGCGTGTCCCGGCCGCAGCCGGATGTTGTCTTCGCCGCCATAGCTACGACGAGTCATCGTTGCTCGTCGAGTGCCGCGCCGCCTCCATGGTTACGACGAGTCGTCGTGACTCATCGAGCTCCGCGCCGCCGCGACGCGTCGAACGGACCCTGTCCGCGAGTCCCGGCCAGTCCATGGCGCCTCCATGGACCGGCAAGACAACGACGAAGGAGACCTCGCGATGCGGCGGAGCCTCGCCCAGGCGCCGCCGATGGTGTAAGTAGAAGGGGGTGCGCCGAGTCGAACGATGCGTGTCGAAGAGTCCCGACCAGCCCATGGCGCCTCCATGGACCGGTGAGACGGGGCGAGTATGACCTCGCGATGCGGCGGTGCCTCGCCTGGGCGCCGCCGATGGTGTAAGTAGAAGGGGGTGCGCCGAGTCGAACGATGCGTGCCGCCGAGTCCCGGCCCAATGAGGTTGCTGGCGGACCCGACGGCACAAGGTGCACTGGGGACCGCGCACAGGTACGTCGTCGTCTTGCATGGAGAGTGCACCGGAGGTCGCGCATAGGCGACAGCCCTGACACGTTGTTGCCGTCTTCTTGTCTCACGCCGAGGGTTGTGCGTGGGCGGCAACACCGGCACGACGTCGCGGGAGTCATTGCCAGAGGCCGCACACACAGGGCGGACCCGGCTCGTCGTCACCGTTGGAGAGTGCGCCGGGGGGCACCCAGCCCCGACACGTCATGTCGTGAGCGGTGGGCACACCGGAGGCCGCGCACACATGGCGGTCCCGGCTCGTCGTCGCCGGTGGAGAGTGCGCCGGGGGGCGCCCAGCCCCGGCGTGTCATCGTCTTCAATAAGATGAGATGGAGCAGGCGGCCCGCCTCGAGTCCGATCGTCCGGCAGCAACTCCGTTCACCGGCATGGAGAGAGATGCATAGAGAAGAAAAAGATGGGACGAGTTCAGTGCTCACCTTGAGAGAAGATGATCGTCATGGCGTCGATCTCCACCACCAGCCCGCGATGCGCGCACGCAGACTGGTAGAAGAGATGGCCTCCGGTGAGCCTCGTCCGGCAGCGCATGGAAGCCTCGGCCGCCTGCACGAGCTGGCCGTGTGCGTCGGGAGTTCTGGCCTTGGCCTCCTTCTCCCGATGCCTTCATTCTTCTGCCTCTGATGCGTGTGGGGAGCTTGATCTTGCGGCGGATCCTGGGTGCTTCGTCCGTGCGTCCACCTTCGAGTTGTCCTGGGTGCATGTTGTTAGAATTGGAGATATAATTCTGTTGTAATCTAAACAAACTCCTTCTCCTTCCCTGTTACGTATCTATCCTAGCGATCGTTGTAACCACCGCATCCTAGCGATCGGTGAAGACTTGTAAGCCACGGCAGAGGCTATTCCTGCCCACAATCAATATAAACCACGCGGCTCCCTTACGAGGGAGTAGGAACGCTTCCATCTGACATGGTATTAGAGCCGTCCTCTTCCTATTGATCTAGCCAGCAGCCTCCTTCCTCGATTACCCTCGCCATGTCATCCTCATCTACCGTCTCCCTCAACCTTGGTGCTCTCCCATCTGAGAAGCTCACCAAGACCAACTTCATCCTATCGAAGGCACAGGTCATGCCGGGCCTGCGTGGAGCACAGGTCACCGGCCTCCTGGACGGATCAGATGCAGCGCCACCGAAGACGGTGCAGCAGCAGCAGGCGGACAAAACTACCGCCGCAGAACCCAATCCTCTGTGTGCGCAGTGGATATCAAAGGACCAGCAAGTCCTAAGCCACCTCCTGAATTCTCTGTCAGGGGAGATCCTCGCCCAAGTTGCGAGCAAGGAGACGACGTTCGATCTCTGGACTGCCATCACCACCCTGTTCGCCTCGTAGTCCCAGTCGCGCATCACGAACCTACGGAAGCCCATCACCAATACAAAGAAAGGATCTATGTCTAGCAACGCCTACATCTCCAGGATGAAGAACCTGGGGGATGAGCTCGCAGCGGCAGGTCGCCCCGTCTCGGATCCAGAGATGGTGGACTACGTGCTTGTTGCCGGCCTCGGCAGAGATTATGACCCTGTTGTGGCAGCCATCGGTGCAGTCAAAAACCAAATCTCAATGGACGATCTGTTCGCTCAAATTGCAGCGTTTGATCAGTGCGTGAAGATGCTCTGCGACGGTCCTGACACAGGCTTCAAGACCTCGGCGAACCTAGCTTACAGGGGGCACGGGCGTGGCTACAACAGAGGCCGCGGGAGCAGCAACAGCAGGGGCCGCGGCCGAGGCAGGCGCCCCTCCCCAACTCCATCTGGTGGAAACGGCGGCGGCGGAGGTGGCCGCGGTCGCCCACAGCAACAACGTCAGCAGCATGTTCGAGACTACCCAGAGTGTCAAATTTGTTACAAGCATCATCCAGGAGGTGCTCGTGATTGTTGGCATCGCTATGATGATCAAGATGGACATGAGGAGAAGGGGGCCAACATGGTCACCGACTCCTACGGCGTCGACACAAACTGGTATGCCAATACCGGTGCCACAAACCACATCACAGGGGAGCTCGACAAGCTGATCATCAAAGACAAGTATCGTGGACATGACCAAGTGCATACTGCAAGCGGTTCTGGTATGAAAATCACTCACGTTGGTAGTTCAATTGTCAAAACCCCCATGAAAAATTTGCATCTAAAACGAGTTCTATATGTCCCTACAACATCGAAAAATCTTCTTTCAGTTCATAGATTTACTCTTGATAATCGTGTTCTTATTGAATTCTATCCTTATTTCTTTTTAGTAAAGGACTTGGACACAAGGAGAGTGCTTCTTAGGGGCAAGTGCGTGGGAGGTCTCTACCCACTTATATCTTTGTTATCATCATCAAATAAACAAGCCTTTGTTGCTGTCAAGCCTTCTTCAGCAAAGTGGCACAGTAGATTAGGCCATCCTTCATCAGCTATTGTTAAATTCATTCTTAGCAAGAATAAACTTCCCCACTCTCATGAGTCTAGTATTGAGTCTGTTTGTGATCCATGCCAACAAGCTAAAATTCATCAGTTGCCATATCCTATTTCATTCAGTATTTCTACTGCACCCTTGCAACTTGTGTTTTCTGATGTTTCGGGGCCAGCCCCTACTTCTGTTGGTAGACACTCGTACTATGTTAGCTTCATTGATGACTATAGCGAATTTACATGGACCTATCTTCTTAAGAAATGATCCGAAGTGTTTCAAGTTTTCAAGAACTTTCAGAATCTTGTTGAGCGAAAACTAAACACTAAAATTATTGCCATGCAAACCGACTGGGGATGTGAATACAAGAAACTCAATCTCTTTTTTCAAGATCTTGGCGTCTCACACCATGTGCCGTGCCCTCATGCACACCAACAGAATGGCTCGGACGAAAGAAAGCATCGCCATGTTGTTGTAGTAGGGTTAGCTCTACTAGCAAACGCATCCATGCCACTAAAGTTCTGGGATGAAGCATTTTTGACTGCTACATCTCTTATCAATTTGCTTCCTAGTAAAGTCATCAAATTTGTGACTCTCATCACACGTCTTTTTGGTACTACTCCTGACTACAAATCACTTCGTGTATTTGGTTGTGCTTGTTGGCCCAACCTTCGACCATACAATACACGCAAGCTTGCTTTCCGATCCAAGAAGTGTGTATTTCTTGGATATAGTCCAATTCACAAGGGAGTTAAATGTCTTGATGTTCCCACTGGTAGGGTCTATATCTCTCGAGACGTCGTATTTGATGAATCCGTCTATCCCTTTGAATCACTTCATCCTAATGCCAGAGCACTTCTCAAGAAAGAGATACTCCTTCTTCCACCACATCTCCAAAACATTGATCATGGGGGAGATCATTGTACTGACCCAACTGATGATTATACTAGTGGAACTGTGCCTCTCCATATGCAGGATCATGCAGCAGAAATCGGTGTAGAAATCGGTGCAGAAAATAATCAAAATTTTGAAGGAAATGATCCGGTATTGCATGTGCCAGAAGAAGACGGAGTAGGCGCGGAGCACGAAGCAGATCTGCATCACCTGGAACTCCTGTGCGTCAGGCCGCCTCCGATCGGGCGCGCAGATTCGCGCTGGATCGCGCGCCATGCAGAAGCCCACGCGCGGGTCCGCGCCAGTTGGAAGGCGACGCGTTACCCCATCCAGACGAGACACCGCGTCCCACGCGCGGGCCCTACGTGTCGACAGCGGCAGGAGGATCCGGATCGGGATCCCACGCGCATGTGCCGGCTGGCAGCACGAGATCTTCTGCGGCGGCTGCTTCTAGCGGATCGCCCGCACTGCAGGCTACATGGTTTGGATCGGGATTTGCTGTGGAAAGCGAATCTGAGGTGTCCCCAGGATCCTCTACGGCAAGTCCTACTGCATCAACCTCTGTGCCGCAGACTGCTACACGACGGAATCAACCTCAACCAATGGTTTCAGGTGTCACAACTCGGCTTCAGAAAGGTATACGAAATCCAAAGGTTAGAACTGACGGCACTGTAACGTATGGTATGTTGTGTATCACAGAAGAACCAACAAGGTTGGAAGATGCATTAGGGGATCCAAGATGGAAAAATGCAATGGATGAGGAGTACTCACCTCTCATGAGGAATAAGACTTGGCATCTTGTACCTGAAAAACGAGGTAAAAACAATATTGACTGTAAGTGGGTCTACAGAATCAAGAAAAAGGCAGATGGCACAATTGACAAGTATAAAGCATGTTTAGTTGCAAAAGGTTTTAAACAATGTTATGGTTTAGACTATGAAGACACCTTTAGTCCTGTTGTTAAGGCTGCAACTATTAGGCTTGTGTTAGCTATTGCTGTTTCCAAGGGATGGAGCTTGAGACAGCTAGACGTTCAGAACGCGTTTTTGCATGGTGTTCTGGAAGAGGAGGTTTACATGAGACAACCACCTGGGTATGCAAACAAGAAGACACCTCACTATGTGTGTAAACTTGACATGGCACTATATGGCTTGAAACAAGCACCAAGAGCATGGTACTCAAGGTTGAGTTCTCAGTTAAGGCACCTTGGTTTTGTTGCATCCAAGGCTGACACATCTCCTTTTATCTACAACAAAGCAAATACAACTATATTTGTTTTAATATATGTTGATGATATCATAGTTGCAAGCTCTTCACAAGGTGCCACTAATGCTCTTTCGCATGATCTAAGTTCAGAGTTTGCTTTGAAGGGTCTTGATGATTTGCACTTCTTCCTAGGCATTGAAGTTAAGAAGATTCAAGATGGCATAATACTAAATCAAGAGAAATATGCCACTGAACTTCTAGCTCGTATGGGGATGAAGGACTGCAAGCCTTCACCCACACCATTGTCTTCTTCAGAAAAACTGTCAGCATTTGAAGGTGAGCCACTTAAGGAAGAAGAGAGTACAAGGTACAGAAGTGCAGTAGCAGCCCTACAATATCTTACATTGACAAGACCAGATATATCCTTTGCTGTTAATAAGGTTTGTCAGTATCTCCATGCACCTACTACTGTACATTGGACAACTGTTAAAAGAATTGTACGATATATCAAGCACACTGTGAACTTAGGCCTTTAGTTCAGGCGTTCTACCTCCACCCTTGTTAGTGCATTTTCTGATGCTGACTGGGCAGGATGTAGTGATGATAGAAAATAAACTGGAGATTTTGCAGTCTTCTTTGGTGCTAATCTTATCTCTTGGAGGGCTAGAAAACAAGCCACAGTGTCCAGGTCAAGTACAGAAGTTGAATACAAGTCACTAGCAAATGCTACTGCTGAGATCATCTGGGTAGAATCATTGCTCAATGAATTGGGAATTAAACAACATCGTGTGCCCTGCTTGTGGTGTGACAATTTGGGAGCCACATATCTCTCTGCAAATCCAGTACTTTTTCATGGTAGAACCAAACACATAGAAATTGATTTTCATTTTGTACGAGAAAGAGTTGCAGAGAAGAAGCTGGACATACGGTTTATTCCTTCCAAAGATCAAGTGGCAGATGGTTTCACTAAAGCATTGCCGGTCAGGTTATTTGAGGAATTCAAGAAGAATCTTAATGTAGGATAGTTGAGATTAAGGGAGGGCATTAGAATTAGAGATAGAATTCTGTTGTAATCTCAACAAACTCCTTCTCCTTCCCTGTTACGTATCTATCCTAGCGATCGTTGTAACCATCGCATCCTAGCGATCGGTGAAGACTTGTAAGCCACGGTAGAGGCTATTCTTACCTACAATCATTGTAAACCACGCGGCTCCCTTACGAGGGAGTAGGAACGCTTCCATCTGACACATGTGTATTTATAGGCAGATGGGTAGGCCGCTGAGCGACGCGCCGTTCCCGATTGTCTTGGAGTTGATAAAGATGCCCACGTGTTTATCTTCCTTCGGTTGTTTATATCTCTGTTGGTCTTCTTGGAGCACAAGCCTGCACACAAACGAAACAGCCATCGTACATACCTTGGCGTATCTCGGCCAGCTAGGATGTAGTGTACAGCCACCACGTATTCGGGTACGTATACTTGGCTGCGGACCAGTATGCAAGTATTCGGGGACGTTTATGTACGCCGACGGTCCGGGCGTACGAATTTGTTAGTGACGTACGCGTTGGCGGCACCGAGACCTAACGCATCCGCCACGTCCCGGTGCATGCATGCATTGCTGTCTATAGGTCCTGATGCATGCATTGCAAGCTAATGCACGCATGAGCCACAAAGTACCGATCGGCCCTTCGATGCATCAGTCTAGCCTCATATGTATATACGCATGGATGGCTATTTGGAATTTAAACGTGTATTCCATACGTACTTGAGCACTCCTTGCTTCAAGTGTACTTGAAATATTTTTATTATTACAAATTACCATCAAACACTTGGTGCACCAAAAAATCCATGTCGGTGTCGATGAACTGGCAACTAGACATGTAGCAGGTTCTAGAGGGAGAAATTAGCGATGGCCAATCCATGACTAGGAACGAGGTGGACATGTAAGAACGCAGTCTTCTTTTTTATTTGCTGATGTGTGTTGCACTTGGCGCTGATGTGTGTTGCACTTGCAACCCCTGCAAACACGCAGTGCGTTTCAGTGGATGGCAGGCCATTCACCACAATGTCAGCATCCCAGACCGCTTCCTGCAGGTTGGTGACCACCTTCAACGGGCAGAGGGGCGTGTCGACCATGTTCAAACAGAACCCATCCCTCAAGATCTCATCGGCGTACAGGGTCCGGTCTCCCAGCCGTGCGTCAACGTACTCGAGGTAGGCGCAGCGGCGGATGAGGCGCCTCAGCATGTCCTCCCTGGAGTTGATCACGTCGAAGAGATGCTCGGCAGTGGACCGGTCCACAGCCCGCCCCGGCCGGCGCCACACCCGTATGTGCACCTTCTCCCTGAAGTGTCCGTAGGCGTCCTGCAGCAGAGCAGCAAAGACGCTGCCCCAGGCGCCAGCGCCGATGCTGATGATCTTGAGCAGGTCACTGTCGGACTTGCCGAGCAGCTGGTGCAGCTCTTAACGACTTTTCTACATAATATTATTTTCAAAACCAACTAGTGCTAAATTAAATACCAATTTTACAATCTTCTAGCGCCAACACGGGAAAATATTCTATACGACCGGGTCATTAACTTCATCAAGTAAGACTTCTTCCAATACTTGCGTCGTGTCTTCACGAATCAAAAAACACTTGGTTCCAATAGACGGGAAATAGCACACGTGGCGACGCACGGGGAAACGACGAGGTGGCCCTGTCCGTTTTGGTTGTACTTGGATTTCGCACATTCGCAAATGGCTGGGGAAACAATCCTTCATGGACAGGGTCTCATGCCATTAGAAACAAGTCGCTCAAGAAAGTTATAGGTGATGATTGTTGTCAAGGGAAATAGGAACTCAATATGAACATAACCATTTGCAAACGGCTGAGGAAAAAATATCTCAAATAGTTCGTTTAACTTCTGGTCTGCAATTGGTGTCTGAGTCGTGTTGGTTGTTCCGAGTGACCGCAGGATTTGTGCCCATCATATTCGGTGTATGACGCCCAAGTGACCCAAGAATTTGTGTTTGGTCTCTCTGTTTAGATATCCTGTGGGGTTGGTGAATATGAAAATCCGCAGCCATGTCAGCGGTTTATGAGTTCTTTCTTAATTACCGGGTTCATCAGCGCACAAACAGAAGCATGAACATGGTGGTAGTCGCTTTCGTATGGTGTTGGTATAGGTGGTCCTGGCAAAATTCATACAGAAGGGGCAGTTCATCCAGTGCCATCGGGGGTTCGTCCCAACAACACAAGCGAACCCGACAAGGCAAACATGAGACGCAATATGAGCGTAATTATCTGCAAAAACAGTTTAGAAAAAAAATCATATACTTCGCTCACATACGGAAACAATATCCGAGAGCTACCGATATAACAACTATGCTTAAATAGAAGTGGGAATGCAAATATGAATATAGATTCACAATAATGGGGATTGTAGTTGGTATCTTCAAACAGTTCACGTAACTTCTATATTTTATTTGCACGTCCGGCTGGACGATCATCTGCACAGTCTCTCTGGTACGCATACCCCGGCGAGTTGAATGACCCTGATGGGCCAGCACGTGCCTCGGTAGCGCGAACCAACGAATCAACCACGGAGAGGATCGACCAGGACTAGTTTGGACGGAGCACATGTAGTTAGAAGTATGATTATGTTTAAGTATGAGATTAAGAGTTAGAGAAAGAATATATTAAATCATGTATGACCTGTGCTCTACTCTAAGTCTCTCTTTTTTACATGTACTTCTACATATACCCTACACAATGGCCAGGGTCAAATGAATAAGAGGTGACGACCGATTAAACAACACACAATCGCAAAGCCCAACTACTTTTTACCCTAATTTTATCTCTCTCCCTTGTCCGTTCTCTCTCGTTCTTCATGTTGAAGGGCAGCGATCCTCGAGGCTCTAGGGGCGGGCGAACCGACCTAGGGCAGCCCATAGCTGTCGTGGGCCGAGACGGGTTTCCCAGGCGCGTGGGGTTTCAAGTCCTGAAAAGCACCCGCCGGATTTCTAGCGTACGCGGTTTCGGAAGGGTCTCCTTCGACGTGAGCTGTGCTGCATCACCCTCGGCGTTGGAGGTACACAGTGACGTGTTCGTGTGCGAACAATAGTCTCGCTAAGCATACTTTATGACTTTCTTTTGGACGCCACGTGTGGCACCATGACACTCAAGTCCTAAATTGTATCCCAATGTATTTCGACTATGATCAATAAATAAAATGTGTTTAGACTAAAAAATCCAATATGAACTAGGATTCAGGAAGTAGGCTTGTATCCGGAACGGACGAGCACCCAATCAGACTAGAATCGATACAGAGGCATATGCTCCTTTTCTATGACCTGCGATTCATTATATATACGCCGGGGGCGGGGCGGCCGTAAGGACACACAGATCGCTCCGTGGCAGCCGTCTTGGAGGAAAGAATCACGAGGGCGTCCGTGGCCATGGCAGTCTCGGACGACATGGTCCTGGAGATCCTGGCGTGCCTCAATGACGGCGCCACCCTCCTCCGCTGCACAACTGTCTGTAAGCAATGGCGCCGCCTCGTAGCCGATCCAGCCATCGACCGAAGGAAGTTGCTGCCGGACAAGGTGATCCAGGAGATCCTCGTCCGCGTCAATGATGCAGCCACCCTATTCCGTTGTGCCATGGCATGTAAGCGGTGGCGTGGCTTGGTTGCCAATCTCTCCTTCGTCCGCCCCTGCTGGCCGGATTCACCAGCTTTGTGAATTAATTGGCAAGGCCTTCTGGTTTATTGGCTTCGTCTACCAGATACTAGATACATCGTGCAAGTGTCATACCTGCAGCGTGGATAGACTCATAGTAAACACCTTGACGTCTCTGCATGTGTTTTTATGTCATTCTGCTAGAATTTCGTCACATGCAAGTTAAAATTAAGGAATTTTCTTTCCTTTCCAAACATTAATAATTTTAAATAATAATTGGAGCACAACATTGATACTGATTGATAAACAGCTCCTACATATACCTATACCTATACCTACGTTTAACTAGTAGAATGCTCGTGTGTTACTACGGGTTACAATGCATATATATTTGAGTGAAGCAACAACCTTCGTATAAACCTATATATCTCCATCTTTTTTTTAGAGAAAAGGCTAGGCCGAGCCTAAAAAAGGCTCGAACCTTACCCGACTTTAAAATAACAAAGTCATCAAACGGACAGGAGATTACAATCAACATCTTAAAGAGGAAAAGCAAAATAAACAGCGACATATACAATGAGCTGTGCCAACATCTAATATCCTCGATCCGCACTACAAGCAAAGATCTAAAAACTAAGGTACTAAGAAGTTTGAAGAAGAAGAAGCTCTCCAATCCGACCAAGCCACTGCCCAGGGCATCAGCACGACCATGTCGACATGAAGCAGTCAGCAGGTGCGAAGGCACATCCACTCACCCTTCCTCCCTCTCTCTCTCTCTCTCATAAAGTTTCTTAACTAAATTTAGTTTAACTCAGCATCACCCTCTTTTTCTTTATTTCAACCCATATATTTAAATTTTCTATATTTTATAAAAAGACATTATTTTACAACACCCTCCATCTTATTCCTCAGCCAAATAGGCAACCAATATCGGTGTGCGGGCTTTTGACGGGCTACACACAAAAAAAAAATCATGCATTTCTAATAGTTAACAGTGTTTGTACTGTTCATCAGTTTTAAAATCACGATTTTGTATTTTTTTGTGTAGCTCTCACCAGAATGTATATCATCTTCAAAAAGTGCACACATGTACAATACACCCATACAAACATGTCTGACTTTTTTCAGAATTTTTTGAACTTCAAAATAGAATTTATTATTATTTTTGTCCAAAATAACAATCTCAAAATAACAATCTCCATGAGGTCGCCCGCCATTGTCATTTTCTGACCAATATCGCTTGTTCGTCCCAAATTGAAAAACAGCTGCCCCTGCATTGTAAGAGATCGCACCCAACAATCCACCATGCATGACACCGTCCAGACGCACCAAATGGCTTGCACCTCATCCCCACCTCTCTCTCTCTCTCTCTCTCTCTCTCTCTCTCTCTCTCCCTCTCTCTCTATCGTGTCACCTTGTGACTGTCTCCACCACCTGACACCACTACTCAGTGTTTTTTTGTGTTCACTGTTTGGTCAGCCATAAACTAAGCATGGAGACTTGAAAAATACTTGCCCATTAAGGAATGAAATATGGCTACAAAATAGTTTCTCTTTAGTTTACACTAGTGAGGCATCACATGAATATTTCTTTGTATCAACAATAGCTATTCAGTTCTACTTGAACTTCACATGCTACTTGAAACCCGATGGCCCGACGGGCATTTCCTCCGGTGGGATGTGAACACCACGTGGGGGCGCTCCGGCTCACCGCCCGAGGGCTGAAGTCTGGCTATTAAAGCCGGACAACGTCCCCGAGCCCTAGCCACATCCGCTTCCTCTCCGCACCGTCATCCCGAGCCCAACTACCTCACCCCCTCTACGCATCCCTCTCCCCTTGTCGTCCGCCTCCGCGGTCGCCTCACGGGAGAAGACCACTCACTAGTAGAAAAAGGGCCTTTAGTCCCGGTTCATAAGTGCCTTTAGTCCCGGTTCAGAGCCGGGACTAAAGGGCCGTTACTAAAGCCTCCCCCTTTAGTCCCGGTTCTTACACGAACCGGGACTAAAGGCCCTCCACGTGGCCGCTGCCTGGATGTCCACCTTTAGTCCCGGTTGGTAACACCAATCGGTACACCAACCGGGACTAAAGGAAATTTTATGATTTTTTTTGAAATTTTTTTATTTTCAAAATTTTGAATTATTTTAACCTCTAATCTCTAATCACCCCTCATCACTGCTCAATTTAACCTCTAATCTCTAATCACCCCTCATCATTTCAAATCATCTAACTTCCCGGACGGTCACCCATCCTCTCACTACTCCAGCCTGAGCACGCTTAACTTCCGGGTTCTATTCTCCCTCGTTTCCAAGTCTGCACTTGTTGTTTTCCTGACAATAATAAGATGTCAATCCTATTAACTCTCAGGAATTTAGCTTGAGCATGAAGTCACACATTTCACTGTTTGAGTTTGAAACTATTGTTCTAAGAAACAATAATTATTTAGTAACACTAATATTTCTTGAATAAGTAGTTTGACCACAGTTTGACCAGATTTGACCAAAATTCAAAAAAACTGAAATAATTATTTAGTAACACTAATATTTCTTGAATAATTAGTTTGACCATTGTTTGACCACAGTTTGACTAGATTTGACCAAAATTCAAAAAAACTGAAATAATTATTTAGTAACACTAATATTTCTTGAATAATTAGTTTGACCATTGTTTGACCACAATTTGACTAGATTTGACCAAAATTCAAAAAAAACTGAAATAATTATTTAGTAACACTAATATTCTTGAAGAATTTTTTAGTAACACTAATACTTCTTGAATAAGTAGTTTGACCATAGTTTGACCAGATTTAACAAAAATTCAAAAAAAAACTGAAATTTGAGCATAACTTTTTTTCCTTTTAGAATTTGAGGATTCTAAAAATTTGCAAACAGGCCGTAAGCGGTCAAAATCGGATGCGGATTTTCGTGCTGAATATTTTGATATATTATACGTTTTTTCTGACATCATATGCAAAATTTATAGCCGTTTTACATTTTCCCTACACTTTCTGCAAAACATGTCCAAATTTAAGTTTTTAAATTTTCCTAACTAGTACATGTAGTAACATAACTACATCTGGAAGGATTTTAATTTTTGAAGTTTTTATCATTTTCTTTTGCTTTTTACAAAACTGAAAAGGCGATCAGGGGGGTAGAGTTTGAAAATGGGACCTTTAGTACCGGTTCGTGCCATGAACCGGTACTAATGGCTCAAACCCCATTAGTACCGGTTGGTGGCTCGAACCGGGACTAAAGGTCTAACCTTTAGTACCGGTTGGTGCCACGAACCGGTACTAATGGGCATCGCACCCTTTAGTCCCGGTTCGTGTCACCAACCAGGACTAAAGGTCCCATTTGAACCGGGACTAATGCATGTACGGTGCCCTAGCCGCTCGAACCGGGATTAATGCTCACATTAGTCCCGGTTCGTAATGCAACCGGGATTAATGCTCTTTTCTGGCTGAACGAAAGCCTTGTTTTCTACTAGTGACTTATGCTATGTTAACGTCGGACCGCCGCTTTCAGATGATGGAGGAGATTCGGGCGACGCGCACTGCCCGCATCACAGCTGGCTTGCCCGCGGACTCTCAACAGAGCCGTAGGAGGAGGAGGAGCGGGAAGATGAGGGGGGGGGGAGTTTAAGGTCGCCCAAGCGGCTGAGATGATAGAGCAGCATGCCATCTTGGAGTCCATCCATGATGAGGACTATGTGGAGGCCAACCGGCGCTTCATCCAACCATTTTCAACGAGGTGGCTGCGGAGCTTGAAGCGGAGGCGGAGGACGATCTGGAGTTGTATCTGCCGCATATGTACCCAGAGCCTGGCACGGAGATAGTGGACATCTCGGAGGACAATAAGTAGCATAGTGTAGGATTAGTCAGTGTCCATGGATGTTCCCACCTGCGCTGGTGAGGCAGGATTTGCCAAGTTCAGCTATAGATTCTCTATTGGCATATACATCATACAAGGAAAGTATTGACGGTAAGAAAAGACGTGCCCATTCGCATGTTAGAGGAGGGAACCCATGAAACTTGCCGACAAGAAGATTTCACACTTCCAGGTTGACGATATTACGCTGGCCATAGTGGGGGTAACATAATCGGTATCATGCGCTTGGGACTCGCAAAAATGATTATGTGGCAAACAATTGAAGAAGAGAGAGAGGATGATAGTAACATAGGTAGATACAGTATCATAACAAATGTTATGCTACTATGTGTCATGCATGGCAATAAATAAAACCACTTATGATACTATGCACTGTGGATATAGTATCATACACTAGTATCATATGCATTATACTAGTATATGATACTCCCCACTACAACCAGTCTTAGTACCATGTTACTTTCTTCTTCTTTTTGTATGGACACGTTCCTCGATTACCGCTCTTTTTTTAGAGCTGGTCCAACGCAGTTAGGATCCCGGTAAATACATAGTTTAGACTCTCCAATCAGAAGTTTGCTCTAATTATTCTTCTTTATTTATAAGTTCTGAAAAGTCAGGCGAAAGACACAAAGAGACGTCACGCTGTTCCACTATCTATCATTCTATCCAATCCAAGCTGCAGGTATAATATGGCAAGACAATGTAACTATGCATCTACTACACAAAGCCGAGAAACAAGCAAGGCTGGCCAATCCATCTCCAAGGACTGCGTGCTCAATCAGTCCCCTCCTGCATCACCCTCTCTTTGACTCTTGTCGCTGCCAAGGAGACGAATATGGAAGTTTTTCTCGTTGGCGGCCAGCGGCGCAGGAGGAAGCAAGGATCGCAGATCAAGGCGCGCCACCACTTACATGCCGTGGCACAACGGAAGAGGGTCGCCGCATCCCTGACGCGGACAAGGATCTCCAGGATCACCATGTCCAGTAGCGAGGCCGTCTTTCTTCGGTCGATGAAGGGGTCGGCTACGAGGCGGCGCAACTGCTTGGACGCCATCTTGCAGCGGTAGAGCGTGGCCACATCGTTGACGCGCGTGAGGATCTCAATGACCATGTAATCCGAGATTGCCATGGTTGCTGTCGCCTCCATCTTTCTTTGATTCCAGGCTGCTGCAGTGGGAGCAATGCCAATGTGGGCGCGATCGGCTGTTCGACTATGTATCCTTACGGCCAGCCGGTCGGTCGGGTATATACAATCGATTACCCTTCATAAAAGCATATGCTTGTACGTACTTGGTTGGAGTCGGACTCGGTGCTCATCCGATCTGAATACGTGCTCACAGATTGTCTCTTTCCTAATTCCTACACCGTAGTCGTGCAAAAAAGATTCCTACACCGTAAATCCTAATTCATATCGGACAAGGCAACCGAAGACACTTGATCGTCAAATTTTATCGTGGAAGCTTCTTGTCTCTGCTACCGTACAGTACTTGACAGCGGGGTGCACTTTTTGCCCAAGCCGAATACTCACAACCTGAATTTATCTACAACCTTTTATCAATATTCTAGGCCCAACTCCACTTCTGGCCCGGCCTGCTATCTAGCTCCGGCTCATCCACATCCGTCCCTCCACGGGCACCGCCAAGCCACCGGGCTACCGCTCCCACGACAACGAGATCATCCACGGCGATGTTCTCCGGCCGCCGCCCCTGAGCCCTGTCCATTTCTACGCGCATGTATTGTGAGTGTTGATCTCAGTGTGTTGCGTTTGGACTGGTTCAGGGAATACGCTGGCCTACATATGTTCTGGGCGATAGACATCGGCCGGTCCCTGGTCCAGTCGCTGGTCATCGTGCCGACACGGGAGCTCGACATTCAGGTCCAGTGACAGACCCTATCCTCTATAATACTAAGCTCCCTAAATTTATTAAAAAAAATTTAAGTTGAGGCCTTCAATTGAAATTGGGTCACCCGATTTTGACCTGGTCAACAATTTGTCAAAGCTTTTTCATTCAATTCTTTTATACTATACACTATGCCTCCTATTTGTAAGGCCTCACAATTAATTAGGTCTTCAATCCGGCTCAAAAAATTTCTCAAGAGCTCTCCAATACAATTCTTTTAATTTTTTATATTCCTTAATTTTGAAACTATTTCATTCAATTGAGGTATTCAATTTCGGATTTGGCTAACGATTTTGACCGAGCCAACGATTTTTCAAATCAATCAGAAGCAATCGTCTTATAAAAGCATATCAATACCGCACACCCTCTCACCATCTAGTAATGCTACCATCGATGCAGAATTTTTCCCGCATAAATATATGTTGATTTGCGGATAACACAGATATAACCACGCCATGAAAGGCCTATCAAATCACCACATTATAAATTAAAATAAAACACAGTCCATCGTCTGTCCCACCTTCCAAACTAAATATTCCAAAATTTTCAAAATATAAGAGGTATTAGTATTTTAAAAAGAAAAATTCTTTAACTTTGACCAAGTTCACAAAATAATATGGAATTCTTTAATTTGGACCAAGTTCATAACAAAAACTATCGACATCCATGAAATTAAACAAAAGAAGTATGAAAACTCATTTCATGATGAATCTAATCATACATACTTGATATTATGGCTTCCGATATATTTCTCTATAAATTTGATCAAACGTAACAGGTTTGGCTTTTCAAAAAAGTAATACACTTTATATTTGAACAGAGTGAGTGATTTTTTTAAGAAACCCAAAAACACCAATGGCGCAGCAAAGCGCGCCCAACTCTTCTAGTTCTGTGTTACAATAAGCTCCCTAGTTTTAAAGGCCTCACAGCCAATTGAGGCTGTCAATTTTGGATTTTGTTCATTGATTTTGACTCGGTCGTACGCCTAGTGGGACCCTTTGGACAACAGAGGTGGCTGGGTTCAGGCTTCCGGGAAGGGAAGGAAAGGGAAGGGAAGGTCTCAGGGGATACAAACAACGACTGCAGTAGCAATGGAGGCGGTGGACGGCGGCAAGCAGGTGGAGGCCTACTCTCCTTCCCGCGTGGTGGAGGCAGCACGCACTGGCGAGCTCTTCCCCTTCCTGCAGCACCAACATGATGGGCGGCGAGGTGCCGAGGACAACTATGATGGAATATAGTAGAGATTAATAGGGGTCACTTTATTGGAATTTTTTTGTACATACGTTTTTTTTTCGGGACTTCATAGGGTTGAAGAGCTGGGTTTGTTTTGCAGGATTGGCTATGCAGGCTGTTGACCAACATGATTAAGATTGGAAGTTGATCTCGCATATACAATCTAATCATGGCACATGACTCACACATGTGTGCTAGGGACTACTATATTTAGACTCACAAACTGGCATGTTTTATCGTGGTTGGTAACAGTGCTCAGGAGTCATACGGATCTTTTCGAAAACAGGTGAAAAATAGAACACCTGAAAGTGGAGTCTATAAATAGGTTCCTACCCTCCAGCCTCAACATGCATTGTGAGCAGCACCACGGAAAAAAGACAAAGGAATTAGAGGGTAGACCGTATAGCCCATAATTTTCTAACAGGGTCACGGGCTGGTTGGAGTTCCCGTGCGGCGGTGGCGGGCACTCGAACCCTAGCGGCGTTGTGGGGGGTCGAGCGGGGAGAGAGAAAATGAGTCATGTGACTAAATCGGAACGAGATCCTACTACTGTAGAGGAACGTGATATTTAGATCGCCCTTTTAATAACCATCAGACGGAACGAAGTTGGAAAGAAAATCAGTGCCGCTCGCTATGCGGCAGCACTTAAGCAGCCCAAATCATCTCAACAAAAAAGAGTTGGTCGACGGAAATTGTTAATTAGTGCTGATTTTCTTTGCATCTGGGTCACTCTCTTGCTGGCTACATAGTTACTGGTGGCAGGGGCGCGCTGGGTGCGCCTCCTCTGCATGACTGGGTGCACAAATCCAGTTGATGCATTTGTAAACGTTTATATGGTCCAAATGAGCATCAGTTGGTAAAACAAATACACGAAATATAACAAAACATGAACACTTAACAAACTTGTCCTCTATACTCATGTCATCAGTATGAACTGAGAAGTTCCTCAGTATCAACTTAGCTCCTGCATATCATCTTTCATCTTGGCTGCTGCATACTGCAATCATGACATAAACTACATGCTATAATAAGTAGAGCAAGACGGAAAGCTTCATATAGCAGGATCAATAGATTTATTACATACATAGGTTATATTGGATGTAAAATAATGGGCAATGAGAAAAGGTATAGTGAATACCATATGCATATATAGAGTACTCCTATAAGAGAGTGAAGTTATGAGGTATGGCAGGCATATCTTTACAATCAGAACTTCACTATATTTGCACCCTAACCAATCAGCTAGCGTGAGGTTATCTGCATATTAACAAAAGTTGACCACCAAAGTTCATGCACACGCCTAGGACTGTTGAGAGAAAATATTTGCATATGCGAATTTCATGGAACATGACAAAAGATGAGACGTAAAAGTATTTGGCTGCTCATGATCCTGCTAGAAATTAGTTTCTTGGAACCAAGCCATCCAAATGCCAGCATTACCATAATACATCACTTGTAATCGTCAGCCACAACAGAACACATAATATCGCATGTACTTGGCACAATTTCTTTCATATATGGTAAACCTGCTCTAGAATAACACATTGATGTGAATCCATTGATAATGTCTTTTTTGGTTGTCATCATGCTTAACAAACGGAGCCAAACAGAAGATATTACATTGCCAATCAAAGCATGTCATTCACATAGGCCACAAGCTATGCATAGAAATAGATGATACATTGTGTTCCAGCTCGTCGCGATCCGGCTTCTGCCACTGCATGAGATGGAGGTGCACATGGTTCTCTGTCTTCTCAAAGTTCCATGGCACATGCTCCCTTCCGTATCCTAGAAACAATTCGCGTTATAATTTGCTTATCTGTAATCAATGATTGTGACCACAGTAAACAAGAAAGAAGATGTAAAGCAGATAAACAAGATGGTCCAACCTTTTAGCAGATTCTTCTACTTTAGCAAACACCATACGTGCAAGTTCCTGGATTGCAATAACACCATAATTAGGAAAATGTGAAAAACAAATGGCACGACTAATTGGTCATTTCACAAAAAATCAGCCAAATATGATCTCTTCATTATTATAGGAATCCAAACCATTTATAGGACACATACAACCAATATGAAAAATTGCTAGAGTAGATGTACATTCACGTTATTGTTCAAAGATCCTCAAGATCTAAAAATAGCAAGAGTGTTTTTGGTCTCCAGCACATGGCAAAGGTAATACAATTTCATCTCACTAGTAGAAAACATGGCTTTGTTTGAGGCCAGGATAAGGGCATTAATCCCGGATCACTCACGAACTGGGACCAAAGGGTGCATCAGTCCCGGTTCGTCTGACACTTTTGGTCCCGGTTTCAGACACGAACCGGGACAAATGTGCCTCGCTCCTGGTCCAGCACCTTTAGTCCCGGTTGGTGGCTGGAACCGGGACCAAAGGTTGTCCTTTAGTCCCGGCTTTAGCCACCAACCGGGGCTAAAGAGAAGCCTATATATACCCCCGCCCCTGCCCGCTCGGTGCTCTGTTTTTTGGCTGGCCGTGTGTGAGAGGTGTGTTGCTCTAGCTCTCACCTCCTATGCACATGAGGTGTTCGATGAAATGCCCAAGCCACACTTAAGCTTTCTCCTCTTCAAGCTTCATTTTCCTCAAGATTTGTCTAGGTTTGCAGGTCCGTCCTGTCCCGTCCCCGTCCTCACCGCCGTTGATCGCCCGCGCTGATCTCGCCGCCGGCACCACCGTGCTGAGCCTCTTGTTCTTATCTTCTTTCTAAAAGAAAAACATTCCTACTTGTATTATTTAAATAGATACTTGTATAATTTTCTTAATTTTATTATTGTTTGTTATTATATAGTGCGATAGTTTTGGTATCCGCCCCCGTCGGCCCTTGTCGTCTCTATGATTCGAATGTGGTATATTATCTTTTATAACTATTTGTTTCATTTGGTGTCTATGACAATTATGCCGACCAACGTGACATAGATGTTTTTATGTAGGAGGTATGTGAATCGGAAATTCCAACCGACCCTCTTGTCGAGAGGTTAAATTTAGTTGAAAAAGAAAACAATTACTTGAAGAAAAAACTGAAAAGAATTGAGGACGAGAATATGAAATTGGAGTTGCTTGTTGCGGATGTCGTCGATGATCACAAGATCAAGATGGATGCAATGCACTTGAAGATTAGAAAGATTAGAAAATGTGCCATTTATACTGAGGCTTAGTATCATTATGCCATTGGATCAATTGTTACCTTAGTTGCGACTATGATCGCATTTGTTGTTGCATTTAAATGTTTTACATACTTTCAATGTATGTTTTAATTAGATGCTCTAGAGAGCTATATGTTGTTCAATGAGAACTATGTATGAACTTTATGTATTTATTTTTTCAGTAATAATATTTGATCACTACTGTACTTTGGTTTTAATGTGGTGATAAACTTCTATTAATTTGGTCACTTCTCTATTCATGATGTTCTGTAATGGTTTTTGACATACTTAATTATATATAATGCACGCAGATGAACCAGAAATGGATGTACGGTTCTGTCACCTCCGAGTACATTAAGGACGTGCATAATTTTCTCGAAGTGGGTGAGGCAAACAAGTAGAATGGTTTTATGTGTTGTCCATGCCCTATCTGTGGGAATACGAAGTCTTACTCTGACTCGAAAACCCTTGACATCCACCTGCGTGAGAAGGGTTTCATGCCACACTATAATGTTTGGATCAAACATGGAGAAAGAGGAGTTATGATGGAAGACAACGAAGAAGAAGAGGATGATGAAAACTATCCGCCCCCTGTATACGGTGATACTGCAACAGGGGAAGCTGAAGATCAAGAGGAACCAGACGATGTGCCCGATGATGATCTTCGCCGGGTCATTGTTGATGCAAAGAGACAATGCCAAAATGAAAGGGAGAAGTTGAAGTTCGATCACATGTTAGAGGATCACAAAAAGGGTTGTACCCAAATTGCAAAGATGACAACACAAAGCTCGGTACCACACTGGAATTGCTATAATGGAAGGCAGACAATGGTGTATCTGACAATGGATTTGGGAAGCTACTAAAAATAATGAAGAAGAAGCTTCCAAAGGATAACGAATTCCCCGACAGTACGTACGAAGCAAAGAATGTTCTATGCCCTCTAGGATTGGACGTGCAGAAGATACATGCATGCCTTAATGACTGCATCCTATACCACGGTGCGTACGAGGATTTGAGCGCATGCCCGGTATGCGGTGCATTGCGGTATACAATCAGACGAGATAACCCTGGTGATGTAGAGGGCGAGCGCCCCAGGAAGAGGGTTCCTGCCAAGGTGATGTGGTATGCTCCTATAATAACACGGTTGAAACGTCTGTTTAAAAACAAAGAGCATGCCAAGTTGATACGATGGCACAAAGAGGACCGTCAGAAAGACGGGAAGTTGAGAGCACCCGCCGATGGGTCGCAGTGGAGAAAAATCGAGAGAAGGTGGGGGGACTTTGCAGGTGACGCAAGGAACGTATGGTTTGGTTTAAGCACTGATGGCATTAATCCTTTTGGGGAGCAGAGCAGCAATCATAACACCTGGCCCGTGATTCTATGTATCTATAACCTTTCTCCTTTGTTGTGCATGAAGCGGAAGTTCATTATGATGCCAGTGCGCATCCAAGGCCCTAAACAACCCGGCAACGACATTGATGTGTACCTAAGGCCATTAGTTGAAGAACTTTTATAGATGTGGAATAAAAAATATGTACGTGTGTGGGACTAGCACGACCAGGAGGAATTTGACCTACATGCGTTGCTGTTTGTAACCATCAATGATTTGTCTGCTCTCAGTAACCTTTCAGGACAGACAAACATGGGATACCACACATGTACGCACTATTTAGATGACACCGAAAGTATATATTTGGACAAATGCAGGAAGAATGTGTACCTGGGACATCGTCGATTTCTTCTGACCAACCATCAATGTCGAAACAAAGGCAAGCATTTCAAAGGTGAGGCATATGGCCGACGCGAGACAGTGCATCAACAACGCCGTTGTCGGTGCCGCGCTTGTAGCAGAAGGTGAATTGAAGGCCGACCATCTTCGCCATAGCCTTGCGTTGCAGCTCCGTCCATAATTGCTGATCGCTGAGCGCGTAGAGGCTCTTGTGATCAGTCACGATCTCGAGTGGCGCCCGCTAAAGATAGGGCCGCCACTTGTCGATCACCATCATCACCGCCAAGAATTCCTTTTTGTATGTTGAGAGTTTATGATTGCGCACGCCCAAGGCCCTGCTGTGATAGGCCACAGGGTGACCAACTTGCATAAGCACCGTGCCCACACCCGTGTCACAGGCGTCGGTCTTGATGGTGAATGGGCGCGAACAGTCACGAACGCCTCATCGGCCTTGTCGTTCCACTGGAATCCTTCCTTAGCGAGCAGCTGGGTCAATGGCTTGGCGATGATGCCGTGGTGCGGGACAAATTTGCGGTAGTATCCTATGAGTCCGTGGTTGGTTGGGACAGGCCGGACGTTCATCGCGCTGGTTTTGCTGGAGTCTGTCGCGACGCCGTCCTTGGAGATGATATGGCCCAAGTACTCAATGCTGGTTTGAGCAAAAGAGCACTTGGAGGCCTTGGCGTACAACTGGTGCTCCTGTAGTGTCACCCGGAGATGCTCTTCGTGCTCCTGCAATTCAGTACTGAAAACCAAGATGTCATCGAGGAAGATGATGATGAACTTACGTACATGGCGCCCGGGGATGGTATTCATCAGGCACTGGAACGTGGCAGGTGCGTTGGAAAGGCCAAAGGGCATCACACGAAAATGGTAGTGCCCGCGATGCGTCTTCAAGGCTGTTTTTTCCTCGTCCTCTTTGCGCATGCGTATTGGGTGGTAGCCAGCTCGTAGTTCGATTTTGAAGAAGTAAGCAGCACTAGCAAGTTCATCGAGTAGCTCATCCACTACTGGCAATGGAAACTTGTTCTTGACTGTAACAAAGTTCAGACGTCGAAAGTCGACGCAAAACCTCCAACTCCCATCCTTTTTCTTTACTAGCAGCACTGGAGCAGTGTATGGGCTCAGACTATGTGTGATTACCCCTGACTGCAACATCTCCTATACCTGCTTCTCTATCTCATCTTCCTAAGCTGGTGAGTAGCAGTAGGGTTTGGTGTTGATAGGTGTACTGCCTAGCAAGGTTGTCAGAATCGTGATTTTGAATCGGATCGGAGCTCCAATGGCAGGATCGCAAATCGTAGAATCTTCACTATCAGGATCGTAAAAACGTAGATTCTATGAACCAAAATGGTAGAATCAGAGGGGTTAGTTTGGATCGTAAAATCGTGGAATCGTACAACAGAATTGCGATTATGACAACCTTGCTGCCTGGCTCTAGATTGATGCCATGATCATACTGTCGACGGGGAGGCAATGTGCAGGGCTCGGCAAAAACATCCTTATATTCAGAGAGCAGTTTCTGAATATTTGCGGGTATGGGTGCCGATTCTGGCTTGTCCGTCCATTCCACGGTCACAAGTGCTGCTGTCCAAATGTCATTTGCAATTTCCATGCGTTGGAGCTCGGGGGGGGGGGGGGGGGGGGGGGGGGGGTCACTGGTTCTGACGCCTTTGAGGACCCTGGTTCTGACGCCTTTGAGGTGCACTGTTTTATCTGCAACTTGGAAGGAGATAGTTTTCTGTTGCCAATGACAATTCATAGGACTGTGTTGCGACAGCCAATCGATGCCTAATACGCCGTCATATGCACTGAGCTGGAGCACCCACAGGTCCGTGTGGAAGGTGTGCCCAGGCACTTCCCAGGGCAGTGATCTGACAATCTTATCGCAATGTAGACACTGGCCATTAGCAACCCGAACAGAGACCGGTGGCAGAGATTCAGTTTCGACAGACAAACGTAAGAGAAACGACTCAATGACAAAACTGCGGGTACTGCCTGAATCAACCAACAACAACATCACTTGATCACCTACTTGAGCTCGGAGACGCATGGTAGATGATGCTTCCTCGCTGGAGATGGCATGGTGGGACAGCGAACAACACTCTGGTTCTTGAGCTGCAAGTGGGTCTAACAGTTGAAGAGCATGAATTATATCGTCTGACAGTATTTCACCGTAGTCGCCCACCTCGATTATGAGGACCTTACCTATTCGTTTGCACTGATGCTCTATGGAGTATTGATCTCCACAACGGAAACAGAGTCCATTAGCGTGCCTGAATTCTTTTAAGTAGCTCTCCCGAGCAAAATCCTGTTGCCCGAGCAAGTGATTGGGTGTTTGTTGCTGGTGGTGGTCGTCCTACTGGTGTGATCCGGTGGCGTGGGGCTCGCTGCTTCTCTAATTCCTCCTACTGAATGCGTGCGAAGACTGCAACATGTGTGATGCTTGTGGGTGCTTGTAGCCTGATGTCGAGTCGGAGCTCATCCTTGAGGCCCAGTAAGAACTGTGAGATGAAAAACTTTTAGCTCAATGTTGGATCCAATGAGAGCAAGTGATACATGGCGGTCTCGAACTCCTGACGATATTCCTGCACTGTGCCGGTCTGCCTTAACTGAACCAATGTGTGCACCTGCACTTCAAACTCCTCTGGTCCAAATTCTTCTACAACAGCTGCTCTGAATGTCGCCCATGTGATGTTAGGGTGCTTCTGTCAATAGGCCTGTAGACACATTGCATCCAGGCCCTACATGTAGAGCGCGGCGGTGGTGACCCAATTGTGCACCGGCACTGTTAGCTCAGTTAAGCTCACACCAGATAGGCTAGGCTGCTTCGTTTTGTTTTCCGTTTAAAATAATGTGCAGCAGGGTTGGATGTGACCCATGCATGCATGACGATCACGTAGATCGTGGAGACGCAGTTAGCGGGCGATCTCCTTTTCTGTTACCTGAACTCTCTCCTCGTCGTGGGCCTTGGCTGTGAACGCAATCGCGGGACCTCGCGCGTTGTGCGGATCATAGCGGCCAGGCCGGGAGAGAAAGTCAGCTCGTTTTGTATTCAGATAAAAGGAATGAACGAGGCGGAAAACGCTGCGACAGTTAGGCAGCACAAAACTCTCTCGTAGACTTGTTCTCGTTCGTCTTCTTCTCGCTAGTTCCCCTCTCTCCATCGATCGTTCGGCAACGACAGGCACGCGGTAGGGCTCGAAATAGGACGTGCAGCGCTCGAGCCAGATGCGCGGGGTGGTGCCGTCGAACCGAGGGAAATCGTGCTGGGGCGGCTTGGTGTAGGCGTCGCCGTAGCGGCCGGACTCTGTTGGGGAGTGCGCCCCGGTGAGTAGCAGCAGTGGCCCAGGGTTGACGAGCTGGGCGAACGAATGTTGTGATGTGCCTTCCGTGTAGAGAGGGGTCGGCATGGGCGAGGTGGCGGGGGAGGTGGTGGCGGTGGGGGCGCGTGTGCCGTGTAGCGCGCGGTCACCGAGGGACACCCTGCTTCCGTGCTGGCCATGGCGGCGGGATCGGGCGTCGGCGCGGCCTTGTGGGCCTCGTCCACGTCAGCCTGGGTGAGGTCGATCTGCTTCGCGAGGTGCTTGAGCTCGGTGGAGACTTGGTCGTTGTACGCGATCTACGCTTGGTGGGGCTCATCGGCGGCCACCTGTGCAGGGCTTGCTGCGTCTGCGTGGCCCAAATAGCGAGCCCCTGTGCAGGGCTTGCTGCGTCTGCGTGGCCTTCCTCTAGGCTCCACCAGTCCGGCGAGGCGGCAAACGGCTGGCGACCTCCTGGAACAGCCTCCCTCGGTTGTTCCTGGTCCTGGAGTGGGGCACTAGGCGTGGACTCCTTCCTTGCTCCGCAGTTCGGCGACGGATGGTGGCCAGGCGCGACCCCGCAGTGGCGAAGCGCCATGTCTCGCTTGCTAGAATGATGCGTAAAAAGCATTTCCCCGATTTTGCAGGGCAAGCTTGAGCCTATCAAAGCCTGCCAGGTGGATTCGCCATCAGTTGCATCCTAGGCCCGGGGACGCTGCTTACATAGTCTTGGTTTGCCGCACCATTGTTGACAGATAGATTTGATGATATGAATGGAACAACACTCTCCCTTCATAACCGAATCCACTGTCCACATCTGAAATCACTTGCCTTGCTTGTTTCACTCCAACATCTCATGGCCATTAATTGCACTTATGTATCTAATAATAATCGATCGTAGAATGGTTCTGAAACAAGTAATAGTTACTGGAGTATCTAGCTACTAGCCATGACCGCATGCTTTCACCCAGTAACTGCGTGCAGTTTAGTTCACGTTGTATACTGTTTTCTCTTTCTCATCACATGAACAATGCATCCTCGAAACGGCCGGGCTGCTGCACAACATGTCTGACTCTTCCTGATAGCTTCTTGAAACGGCCTGGTAGCTGTGGCTCCGCTAGTTACCAAATTCATCATCTTCATTAGGGTTTGTGGCCTAATCTGAAGACGTATCCGTGCAGTGCTGGAATATATATTTTTTCCTCAGTGGCCACGCTTTGTGTCTTTCATGGATTTTTCATAAATTTTATTTATATTCTGAGCAGCTCTTAACCTTCTTTGCTAATAGGCTGGGTGGTCACTAGACCACTTTGATAACCGCCTAGTTAAGCAATTGCGTTGGTGTATAGCGCTATGGTGTTTTCATGTGTTATTAGCGATGACCTTGATTAAATATGTTGCGACATTCTGTTTCATGGAGACTGATCATCGGAAATCCAGATCGGTTCTGGTAGAGTTGCGAGAATGCCCAGCACGGCCGGATCTGTCTTTTTATTTCTCTTTTCTTTATTGTTTGCAAGCACGCAATCACCCAACTTTGATGTATATCCAACAAAAAAGATAAGATACATCATTGAACATCATGACCTAGTGCAACTCTAGGTGTCACAAACAACACAGTAACAATGCTGAAAGTTTGGGATGACTTCCATACAGTACGATTTGGTGACTTCGGGTCCCCATTTTTTCATGCAGGAGAAACGACATTTTAATTTCGTGCATAAAGTGGCTCCAAATGCAATTCCAATAAAACAGTCCTCTGTAGAGAAGAACACACATCATTAGAAGAAGTCCATATTGTGAAAAATCCAAGAAAGTTCGTGTTTTTTGGCTGAGAATATTATTCTACTCTAGTTGACATGAGAAATGAAACATATAGGAAAAGGGAGATCAATTTCGTACTAGCATGAATGGAATTTCCGAGCAGCACAATCACCATAAGGCAAAGAAGAATAGCTTTCCCTTCCATAAGACCAGACACAAAGTTCTTCTTCTCCTCTCTATTTGGCCGTCCAAAAGCTCACACGATTATATCTTTATATATAAACTTGCAGCTAGAGATCATTTACTCCCTATCTCACTCAATTAATATCAAAAAGATCTCAGCATATCACTATCAATAACTTTTTTAAATGATTCTATCTTTAAGATGGTATCCTTTTAACATCCTTTAAAAAATGGTTCTATCTTTAAGATGGTATCGTTTAAACATCCTTTAAAAAATGGTTCTATCATTAAGATGGTATCCTTTTAAGAATTCTTCTCCCTTCACACGGATGGCACCCATGGTGGCATCTTACATTGCACTGCACCATATAACAACTCTTATTACCCCATGTTGGCCGGAAGGTTAGTGGGCCCAGGATGATTACTTGAAGATTTACATGATGATCATTCTTTCCACTCTTTCCCATGACTTCTGGCCGCCGACTTCAACATGACCATAATGTTGCCGACAAGAATCAACCAACGAATTGTGGTCCAGTTCCGTTGTTTCCTTGCTACTGTGGAACCCCGTGACGTTTACGTCTGTAAGATAATCAGCTGCACCAGCAAGTTCAGAGAAGTTCAGTTAGTTCAGTTAGTTAGCTGAATAAGTTTTGGTCTGTCAGCGTGTGTGTGTGTGCACGTATAGATGCAGTAATTTTTCAGTTAAGTAGTTAGCGAGATTGTAGCTCGCCCGATGCAGCGCCATGGGATGGCATGGATCACGCAGGTCGTGGCGAGCATGTAGGGTTCAATCACGGCGAGCATCGTGGGATGGCGCGATCTGTAGGCTCGTTCGTGGGCGACCATTTCTCCCTTCTTTTCAGCAGCTCGTTGGAGAGCTTGCTTAATAACAGAAACCCTGAAAAGCTGCAAAGGCAGTTCGCAGCGCAAGACTCTGTCTTCCACCTCTCGCTCCGGGCATATTTCTGGGACACGAGGCATTCACCAAGGGCTATCGGGTGTACGACCCGGTCGGCAAGCAAATGTACATCACGCGCGATGTGCGCTTCGAGAAAGACCGGCACTGGGACTGGAGCAAGGACGGTGGCGACTCGGAGCGCGCCCACGAGTTCACGGTCGTGTACTCCGACGCGGGGGCGCCCACAACCACGACCTACTCCGTGTCGCCGGACCCGGCGACGCCACCAGGCGCGCCTCCGACACCAACTACGCCAGGATCACCGCTTGCCCCAAGCACGCCGCGGACACCCATGTCTGGCGGATCCACCACGGACACACCGGGCGCATCAAGCACGCCGGCCTTGGCGGGTTCAAGCATGTCCACACCAGCTACTCCCTATGACTCAGATGACGGGTGGGTGACGCTGCCCGCCGGCGAGGATTTCGACTCCGAGGGGGTGCCCATCTGCTTCAAATCTACGAAGTACGTCATCGACCACGCGCCGGGATGCACTCTGGAGTACAGCGGGCTCTGTCTCTCTGCAGCAAAGGAGCCCGCGTCTGTTCAGGACGCGTTGGACGAACCCGCTTGGCGCAACGCAATGGAGGCGGAGATGGAGTCGATCCGCTCCAACGACACCTGGGTCCCGGCCACGCCGGCCACCGGCCACCGCGCCATTGGACTGAAGTGGGTTTTCAAGGTCAAGCGCAATCCGGACGGCAAAATCATAAAGCACAAAGCTCGTTTGGCCGCGAAAGGATATGCACAGCGGCAGGGAGTGGATTTTGATGAGGTCTTCGCGCATGTCGCTCGTCTGGAGACAGTGCGGCTACTGCTGGCCGTGGCGGCTCACCGGAGCTGGGGTGTGCATCACATGGATGTGCGCTCCGCGTTTCTGAATGGAGATCTCCAGGAAGAAGTGTATGTTCATCAGCCCGCAGGTTTTGTCGACAGCAACAATGCTCACTGCGTGCTCAAGCTGCAGAAGGCTCTGTATGGTCTTCGTCAGGCTCTGCGCACATGGAATGCAAAGCTGGACGCTACAATCCATGCACTTGGCTTCAAGCGCTGCCAGCTCGATCATGCGTTGTACATGCGGGAAGACAAAGACGGTTTTCTGCTGGATGGGGTGTATGTGGATGATCTGATAATCACGGGCACAGTGGCAGAAGCCATTGAACATTTAAAGAAACAGATGCAAGAACTTTTTCAGATGACTGATCTGGGTCTCCTCAGCTATTACCTGTGAATTGAGGTGAGGCAACAGGACGATGGGATCACGGTGTGCCAGTGAAGCTATGCAACAAAGATCCTGGAGGATGCAGGTATGAGTGACTGCAACTCCTGCAGCACGCCGAGGGAGAATCTTCTGAAACTGAAGAAGAACACTGGTCAGGCAGTAGTCTCAACAGAGTACCGCAGTTTGATTGGCAGCCTGAGATACCTGGTAAACACCAGGCCTGACATTTCATATGCGGTAGGGATTCTCAGCAGGTTCATGGAATCACCTGGCAAGGAACACTGGATTGCTGTGAAGCGGCTTCTGCGTTACATCAAAGGTACACTTGGCCTTGGTTGCTTTTCCAGGAAAGGAGAGAAGGACGTGCTGACAGGCTACAGTGACAGTGACCATGCTGGTGATCTCAATGATCGCAAGAGCACCACTGGAGTTGTTTACTTCCTTGGATCAGGTGTGATCACTTGGACCTCGCAGAAACAGAAGATCGTGGCCCTGTCGTCATGTGAGGCAGAGTACATAGCAGGAGCAACTGCTGCCACACAGGCCGTCTGGCTGAGTAGGCTTCTTGCGAAAATGGTTGGCGAAGAGGTGCAGAAAGTGAAGCTGAAGATCGACAACAAGTCAGCCATTGAGCTCAGTAAGAACCCAGTCCATCACGAGCGGAGCAAACACATTGATCTCAGGTATCATTATATTCGAGAGTATGTTGAGCTGGGCAGGGTAGATGTTGAGCACGTCAGAACGAGTGATCAAGTCGCGGACATTCTCACCAAGTCATTGGGCAGGACTCAGTTCAGTGAGCTACGAAATAGGCTTGGGATCACGCAGGTGCAGCAGATTAGGGGGTGATTTGTCAGATAATCAGCTGCACCAGCAAGTTCAGAGAAGTTCAGTTAGTTCAGTTAGTTAGCTGAATAAGTTTTGGTCTGTCAGCGTGTGTGTGTGTGTGCACGTACAGATGCAGTAGGTTTTCAGTTAAGTAGTTAGCGAGATTGTAGCTCGCCCGATGCAGCGCCATGGGATGGCATGGATCACGCAGGTCGTGGCGAGCATGTAGGGTTCAATCACGGCGAGCATCGTGGGATGGCGCGATCTGTAGGCTCGTTCGTGGGCGACCATTTCTCCCTTCTTTTCAGCAGCTCGTTGGATAGCTTTCTTAATAACAGAAACCCTGAAAAGCTGCAAAGGCAGTTCGCAGCGCAAGACTCTATCTTCCACCTCTCGCTCTCTATCTCTCTCTCACTCTCATTCGTGTTTGCCGGTGATCTGCAACTACAAGTGGTATCAGAGCCTCGGTGGTGTTTGATCCATCCTGGTCGCCGGTTGGTGTTTGATCCGTCGGAGAGATGGCCGGAAGCGACGAGGAGGAGGCGAAGAGGAAGCAAGATGAGGAACAGGCCAAGGCGGAGGCCTCGGCGCTTGGGAAGTCCCTGGCCCGTCTCTCGACCGAGGAGGGGCCGGGGGTGCGCGTCGTCGAGCGCATCGTGCACGGCGGCGGCGGCGCTGCGCCTTCGATGATGCTCACCCGCACCAACTACAGCGACTGGGCCATGATTACCAAGCTCCAGCTGCAGGCCGACGAGCTGTGGCATGTGGTGCAAATGGGCCAAGGCACGGACCGTGACGATCGACGCGCCATGATCGCCCTCCTCAAGGGGGTGCCACCGGAGCTCAATGCGGATCCTGGGCGCCAAGGCCACGACAAGGAGGCGTGGGACACCCTAAGACCATGCGCGTCGGCGTCGAGCGCGTGCGCGAAGCCAAGGCGCAGACCCGCCGCTCGGAGTACGAATGACTCCGGTACAAGGACGGCGAGGTGATCGAGTCGTACGTGATGCGTCTCTGGACGATCATTGATTAGCTGCAGGCGCTCGGCGACCCGGTGGACGAGCACAAGGCCGTCCTCAAGGTGCTCCGGACGGTACCACGCCCATACCGCGAGATGGCCGTGGCGATCGAGTCGCTCGTCGACACCAAGCAGCTCTCCCTCGAGGAACTCTGCGGCCGGCTCCTTATCGTCGAGGAGCGTGAGCGCGAGGAGACCCCGGCGCCCGGTGCGCAGCTGCTGTACACGATCGATCAGTGGTGTGCGCATGAGAAACTGTTGGACCAGAGCAGCGCGTCCTCAGGCTCTGGAGCAGGGCGTGGGCGCGGAAACGGCAAGCCAAAGAACCTCCAAGGCGGGGGCGGTCGTGGCCAGAGCGCTGGCCATGGCAACGGCGGGCCATCGACACCCAAGCGGAAGGGAAACTGCCGCCACTGTGGCATCCCTAGCCACTGGGCGAAGGAGTGCCGCAAGAAGGAGAAGGACCAGCGCGAGCAGCAGGATCAGCAGGCGAACGTCGCCCAGGTTGAGGTTGAGCAGCCTGGCTTGCTCCTCGCCACCTGCGCGGTGGTGAACGCGGCGAGTGCGGTGGGCGGCATACCTGAGCAGTCCACGGACGTCTTCCTCAACGAAGCTCGCGTGGTGCCGGTCGCCACCAACGACGACCGCTGGTATTTGGACACTGGCGCTAGCAACCACGTGACAGGGCGCCGTGACATGTTGTCGCAGGTGGACGATTCCGTTCGTGGCTCGGTGCGCTTCAACGACGGCTCTGTCATGCAGATCTGCGGGCGCGGCGTGGTGACGTTCTCCTGCAAGAACGGCGAACATCGCGTGCTCTCAGATGTCTACTACATCCCCCAGATGCGGACGAGCATCGTGAGCCTCGGGCAGCTCGACGAGCACGGGTGCATGTCCGTGATCGAGGACGGCGTGCTCTGCCTCTACGACAGGCGGCGCGTCCTCCTGGCACGGGTGCAGCGGACGAGCAACCGGCTTTACGCCGTGGCTCTGAACTTGGCTGCACCCGTGTGCCTCCTGGCGTGCGGTGGCGACGAGGCGTGGCGCTGGCATGGGCGCTTCGGTCATCTCCACTTCCGGGCACTGCATGATCTTGGCGTGAAGAGGATGGTGCGAGGCATGCCGGCGATCCAGCACATCGAGCAGTTCTGCGAGGGCTGCACGATCGGAAAGATGCATCGCCCTCCGTTCCTGTGCGCGTCGGCATACCACGCAGAACAGGGGCTCGAGCTCGTCCACGGTGATCTCTGCGGGCCCATCACGCCGGCCACCACGTCCGGTAACAAATACTTCCTGCTCATTGTTGACGATCACAGTAGATATATGTGGCTGGAAGTGCTCAGGAGCAAGGACGAGGCGTTCAAGTTCTTCAAAAAGATCAAAGCGGCCGCTGAGACACAAAGCAGCGCCAAACTCAAGGCGTTCTGCACTGATCGAGGCGGCCAGTTTAACTTGAACGAGTTCACCGCGTACTGCGAGGAGCTCAGCATTCTGAGGAACACGACGACCCCGTACCCTCCACAACAAAACGGAGTCGTCGAGCGCCGCAACCAGTCCGTGGTAGAGATGGTGCGCAGTCTAATGAAAAGCATGGGCGTGCCGAGCATGTTCTGGGGCGAGGCGCTGTGCACGGTGATGCACATCCTCAACCGCTCTCCGACGAGGAGTCTGCAGGGCATGACACCCTATGAGGCGTGGCGCAAGAAGAAGCCGACGGTCGACTACTTCCGCACTTTCGGCTGCGTCGCGCACGTCAAGCTCGTCGGCCCCGGTGTGACCAAGCTGGCGGACAGGTCGCGGCCGGGCATATTTCTGGGACACGAGGCATTCACCAAGGGCTATCGGGTGTACGACCCGGTCGGCAAGCGAATGTACATCACGCGCGATGTGCGCTTCGAGGAAGACCGGCGCTGGGACTGGAGATGGGACGGTGGCGACTCGGAGCGCGCCCACGAGTTCACGGTCGTGTACTCCGACGCGGGGGCGCCCACAACCACGACCTACTCCGTGTCGCCGGACCCGGCGACGCCACCTGGCGCGCCTGCAACACCAACTGCGCCAGGATCACGGCTTGCCCCAAGCACGCCGCGGACACCCATGTCTGGCGGATCCACCACGGGCACACCGGGCGCATCAAGCACGCCGGCCTCGGCGGGTTCAAGCATGTCCACACCAGCTACTCCCTATGACTCAGATGACGGGTGGGTGACGCCGCCCGCCGGCGAGGATTTCGACTCCGAGGGGGTGCCCGTCTGCTTCAAATCTACGGAGTACGTCATCGACCACGCGCCGGCATGCACTCTGGAGTACAGCGGGCTCTGTCTCTCTGCAGCAAAGGAGCCCGCGTCTGTTCAAGACGCGTTGGACGAACCCGCTTGGTGCAACGCAATGGAGACGGAGATGGAGTCGATCCGCTCCAACGACACCTGGGTCCCGGCCACGCTGCCCGCCGGCCACCGTGCCATTGGACTGAAGTGGGTTTTCAAGGTCAAGCGCAATCCGAACGGCAAAATCATAAAGCACAAAGCTCGTTTGGCCGCGAAAGGATATGCACAGCGGCAGGGAGTGGATTTTGATGAGGTCTTCGCGCATGTCGCTCGTCTGGAGACAGTGCGGCTACTGCTGGCCGTGGCGGCTCACCGGAGCTGGGGTGTGCATCACATGGATGTGCGCTCCGCGTTTCTGAATGGAGATCTCCAGGAAGAAGTGTATGTTCATCAGCCCGCAGGTTTTGTCGACAGCAACAATGCTCACTGCGTGCTCAAGCTGCAGAAGGCTCTGTATGGTCTTCGTCAGGCTCTGCGCACATGGAATGCAAAGCTGGACGCTACAATCCATGCACTTGGCTTCAAGCGCTGCCAGCTCGATCATGCGTTGTACATGCGGGAAGACAAAGACGGTTTTCTGCTGGATGGGGTGTATGTGGATGATCTGATAATCACGGGCACAGTGGCAGAAGCCATTGAACATTTAAAGAAACAGATGCAAGAACTTTTTCAGATGACTGATCTGGGTCTCCTCAGCTATTACCTGTGAATTGAGGTGAGGCAACAGGACGATGGGATCACGGTGTGCCAGTGAAGCTATGCAACAAAGATCCTGGAGGATGCAGGTATGAGTGACTGCAACTCCTGCAGCACGCCGAGGGAGAATCTTCTGAAACTGAAGAAGAACACTGGTCAGGCAGTAGTCTCAACAGAGTACCGCAGTTTGATTGGCAGCCTGAGATACCTGGTAAACACCAGGCCTGACATTTCATATGCGGTAGGGATTCTCAGCAGGTTCATGGAATCACCTGGCAAGGAACACTGGATTGCTGTGAAGCGGCTTCTGCGTTACATCAAAGGTACACTTGGCCTTGGTTGCTTTTCCAGGAAAGGAGAGAAGGACGTGCTGACAGGCTACAGTGACAGTGACCATGCTGGTGATCTCAATGATCGCAAGATCACCACTGGAGTTGTTTACTTCCTTGGATCAGGTGTGATCACTTGGACCTCGCAGAAACAGAAGATCGTGGCCCTGTCGTCATGTGAGGCAGAGTACATAGCAGGAGCAACTGCTGCCACACAGGCCGTCTGGCTGAGTAGGCTTCTTGCGAAAATGGTTGGCGAAGAGGTGCAGAAAGTGAAGCTGAAGATCGATAACAAGTCAGCCGTTGAGCTCAGTAAGAACCCAGTCCATCACGAGCGGAGCAAACACATTGATCTCAGGTATCATTATATTCGAGAGTATGTTGAGCTGGGCAGGGTAGATGTTGAGCACGTGAGAACGAGTGATCAAGTCGCGGACATTCTCACCAAGTCATTGGGCAGGACTCAGTTCAGTGAGCTACGAAACAGGCTTGGGATCACGCAGGTGCAGCAGATTAGGGGGTGATTTGTCAGATAATCAGCTGCACCAGCAAGTTCAGAGAAGTTCAGTTAGTTCAGTTAGCTGAATAAGTTTTGGTCTGTCAGCGTGTGTGTGTGCACGTACAGATGCAGTAGGTTTTCAGTTAAGTAGTTAGTGAGATTGTAGCTCGCCCGATGCAGCGCCATGGGATGGCATGGATCACGCAGGTCGTGGCGAGCATGTAGGGTTCAATCACGGCGAGCATCGTGGGATGGCGCGGTCTGTAGGCTCGTTCGTGGGCGACCATTTCTCCCTTCTTTTCAGCAGCTCGTTGGAGAGCTTGCTTAATAACAGAAACCCTGAAAAGCTGCAAAGGCAGTTTGCAGCGCAAGACTCTGTCTTCCACCTCTCGCTCTCTATCTCTCTCTCACTCTCATTCGTGTTTGCCGGTGATCTGCAACTACAACGTCCACGACCACTGTTACACCTCGTTAAGCAACAATGGGTTTGCACTCAAAGCTTGGTGGGAATGAGCGGAGCAATTGCGAGTTGCCTTTGCTCGGTGCTTTCTTGCATTCCTACTAGTGTCCTGTTGAAACAACAATGCATGAGCAGGTAAGGTACTTTTTTGCGAGGATAAATTTCGATCTATTCATCAACTGCCAGGGTAGTACAAAGAACATCAGAAGTAAAAAAATAGAGGCAAGGTAGTGCTATAACGACGGTATGTACCATGCGAACATATAGTTTTGTCATCAGCATAGCTGCCTTCCTGAAAGGATTTGACAATTCTAAAGCTGCACGTACGAGGACATTCACCAAGCACCATGCATGTGCATGCGGAGTTTCTTATGATCTATCTTCATCTTCTTGTGATCTCATTGAATGAAAATTACAAGGGTTAGAGGTTACATTGCTATGGTGAGTCCGCTTGGTCTGTGTAGAAATTCTTTTAGAAGGCGGAAAACAGTAATAATTAACTAATACTCCCTCCGTTTCTAAATATAAGCTTTTTATTGCTTTAATTAAGGTCTATATACAGAGGTTACATTTTGAAGTGTAGATTCACTCATTTTGCTTCGTATATAGTTCGTATTGGAATCTTTAAAAAGTTTTATATATAAGAACGGAGGGAGTAGCAAAGGTTACTATGTGCGTATGGTACATTCGGTCGATCACCAATATGGCACTATTATTGTGTTGTGTGTCGAAGCAGCCCTAGATCAAGTCATGACACACTTGTTTTTTCTCTTGATTTCTTTGCCCGGTTCAAGTCAAGCACAAAAGACTGAGAAAATCAACAAGCTAGCTAGCAGATACGGCACATGCCAGCATGGACGTACTCTATTTGGATTCGAGGAAAATAATGCATGCATGGACGCAAAGTTGCCGAGGACATGACAGGAAATGATGGAACGTGCACAAATGTCTACCACGTGGAAGAAACGCAGAAGTTGTCTTTTTTTTTTTACACGGCACAGATGCAAGCGCTCATACAAACACGCATATACTCACCCCTATGAACGTACACACCCTACCCTTATGAGCACCTTCGAAAGACTGAGCCGGCATATCATCTTGAGATTTAGGAAGTCACCGTAGGCGCCTCGCCATCGACGGGAACGTCTCCTCCCACTGAAATTGTATCACCGAAAATTCTGAAATAAATACAGGAATAATGGGAGCACCAGGACTTGAATCCTGGTGGGCTGCAGGGCCGTCGATGAGGGAGGCCAAATTGGCCGACCGCACAGGGCCCCAAAATCTTGGGGGCCCCAAATCATCTGGTAACAACATTTGGTATAGTTTAATCTGGACAAAGCAGCCGATAATCCAGCCCATTAGCATCAAACAGGCAGCTTTGCTTTTCTTATTTTTCTAATCCCGTTTCATCGCTAGCTGTCTACTGGACATCCAGATATTAATTCAGGGCACATAATATTCAGTCCACAGCCAGTCTTGCATATATTACCCACCCAGTTCAATGAAAATAGGTACCCCGTGACCATTCTTGTCAAAGAAAAGACCACAGAATGATGTAAGGAACAGATAAGTAAACACTATCTCAACCTATCTAGCTAACAAAAGTGGCAGTGCTTACAGTTCTTAGTTCATTCTCTCTTCATCTGTTGGGTAGTTCTGATCCAGTCAGTCGGTACAAGGAATGCAGATATAATGTGACCCTGCAGAATATAATAATATGCTAGCAAAAAGCAATCCCTAGAATAACGTCGCCATTTTAGATAAAACAACATGAACAAAATTTACAGGGCCAGCAGAAGACATCCATCCTGCCGGTCGCATGTAGTTGCCATGGCCGTCCGAGACGAGCATGAGGCCAACCAGTATACCTTGCTATGACGACAAGCTAACAGCAGCCCATGATAGAGGTGTCGCTGGCTGGCCGATTGCCATGAGATGTGGATGCAAACGAGGTGGTTTACAGGGAAGGAAATGCAACGAGTGTTAGAGTTGTGTCAAATATTGTGTACAAGGTAGGTTACAGTTGGACTCTGAGTAGTATTGTGTTTAGATAGGATATGGAGTCGTGTCCTAATAGGACACTTGTATCCTAGGCCTCTCATATATAGCGGGGGTAGACACACGATGTAACCTATGCCAACATAATAGCACAGGAGTGCAAGGGGGAGCCGGCGGCGTGTGCCGGCACCCGGGTGGCCGGGTACGGTATTGTGACGGTGTCACGGGGAGGAGCGCCCGTAGTCAAGCCCCGGGAATTTAGCCATATCGGTGAACATCGTTAACAAATCTCGGTGTCATGCTCGTGTGATTGCTTGGTCCTCGGATGATCGACAGTATGCCTTAGATTTATTCTAACAAATGGTATCAGAGCAAGGTTATGAGGAAATCATGGTTTTGTTGATCCAAGGGAAGGAGCGGAAGAATTCGTTGGATCGAGTTGGTCGCCTGCAGCGATGGATACAATTCGACGGTGTGGCGAAGATATCTGCTCGTGATAGCGATCGGAAGCAGCGAGATTGGAAGGCAGTGGTACCTGCGCGTGGCAGCATCAGACAAGACAGTATTGCAATGGATCTGGCGGCGCGAGCGTACAAGCGTACGTGGAGGCGCTGGCGCTGGGGCGCTGGGCAACAAGGTAGCGACCGAGCGAGCCACGCGTGGTGGCAGACGGCCTGGCTGTGTTGGTGAAGACACGTGATTTGTTTGGATAAAAAAAGCAACCAGGACTACGTGTGTGCACAGGAGCAGCTTGGTGGGGTCAAGTTCGATCTATTTTCTGCTATGAGGTGCATGGAGAAGCAACAGCAAATAGTGACAGGAAAAAGGAAAAATTTGTGCAGTTTGCATGGGAGTTTTTTTTGGGTCGGTTTGTTTAGATGGTTTGAAACACGTGGATAGGTTGCGGAGGCCCGTGGGGCTGAGTCGGACTAGACAGTCTGATGGATCGACGCGAGTCAGTTGATACAGAAGACGGTGGTGGGATCGGCGACGACGACATAGGAGCGTGATGCTGATGGTGACCGACTTCTGGGCGTGGAAACACGTGGCGCAGGCCCGAGTGCTTGTGTGGCTTCGACGAGACTATGGCGCCGGGGTTGATTCAAGATGGTGCACATGAGAGTTTGGAGTCGACAAGGCGCGAGGATGGACTGATCATCTACCATGGAGTCATGTTGAAGGTGGAGATGGAGTCTGGAGGACTTCACTTGGTGCTGATTGAGAGGCTACGGCGTAAGAGCTCAGAGAGTCGAAGCCTATTCAGCGGGGAAAAGCGAGGGACACGTAATTCGGACTGGAGCCCAGTGGTCTGATGGGAGCGTGAAACTCGTCATCGGTTGATGATGATCGATGGTACTCTGCAGTGGGGGTTGAGTGGTGTGGGTTCGCGACCCTTGGGACTCGACTGGGACAGCGGAGGCTCGACGCGGTAATAGTGGCGAGGCGTGCGGTACGCACGGGGGCATGGAGACGGGCCAGGGCTCTGTGGTCATACATGTGGTAAGACAACTGCGAATTTGACTCGGAAAGACTACAAGCAATGGTGAAATTCCTTCAAATTTCAGACAGGCGGTCAAGAAAGGAGCGGTGATATTGAGTTCAGGTAACTCTTATGTGTGACACCCAATATGTGAGTTGTTCACTTTCACGCAGGTCAGTGATCAGTGTGTGATGACATTGGACTGATACTCTGAAAGTTGGGAGCGCAAACTAGAGTAATGTGGAACTTAATTTCGCTCGAGTGTTGACTGTGGTCCAGAAAAGAAGGGACTACAAGTTGCAGGTGGAGTCACATGGAGTCTTTGGAGTAGGAGCGGTGTTCATGGGATAAGTTCAAGTCCAATGTACATGGAAGTTTGACGCATGGACAAATTCAAGGTGGTTGAGAATATTCGCCAAGGTGGAGTTTGTTAGAGTTGTGTCGAACATTGTGTACAAGGTAGGTTACAGTTGGACTCTGAGTAGTATTGTGTTTAGATAAGATATGGAGTCGTGTCCTAGTAGGACACTTGTATCCTAGGCCTCTCATATATAGCGGGGGTAGACACACGATATAACCTATACCAACATAATAACACAGGCGTGCAAGAGGGAGCCGGCGCAACAGGGAGCTGGCCACTCTTTTGCTTTTGCCCTGGACGTCTCTGATTATGACCAGTGTCCGTTAGGTCCGTAAACTGGGAACACACAGTAATGAAATGGATTTGCACCTGGTTGGACAAAAAGATGAACCTGTTGGGGCAAAACCCCGGACCACGTCTCTCTCACTCGCACATACAAAGGTGAAAAAAGGAGCACACGATATTCTAGCGCACAAACGATTCCGCCGCACGAATGGCTAATCTTTACTGGACACATACCTGAACTCGGCACATACCGATACCCAAAAACATACCGTAGCTCGGCTCATACCGTCGCCACACCCACACGAGAGACTACTGAAGACTAAATCTCTTCTAACTACTCTTCCATCTACACACCACCAATACATGGCTTATATAGTCGGACTCACACCAGGTATTGGCATCGCGCCCCACTAAGCTAGCTACATGGACGGCCAGCACCAACGCCAGAACTGGCCACTAATGCACGTACACATCATGCATGACCCGACCACCACGTCCAGAATCGACCTTGCGCGCTGACGCCGGTCGCCACCACCACGTACTTGATCTGGCGAAGTAATGCCAGTCATCACCGTGCCTGCATCTTCGTCTCCGCCGACATACGCCGAGCTCCTTCTCCGCCGGCGACACACGCCTGGCGTCCCTTGGTGACAAATGCCATCGATGACGTCACGCTCAAACGTGAGCCTTCCCGGACGCCGCTTCATATCGACCTAGCGAGTCGCTGCGGCCTCCGCCGCAGCGTAGCACCTCCATGCCGTCACGCCGTGCCACCCGTCCGCGGCCTCTGCACCACCACGTAGCGCCTCGGCGGCTGCCGCGGACTCACCGCGTGCCACGGCCCCGAATCTTGAGGCTTTGAATACCAATTGTTGGGGCTAACCCCGGGCCAGCTCTCTCTCTTTCACTCACACATACGAAGGTGGAAAAAGGAGCACACGATATCCGGCACACAAACGCCTCCGCCGCACGAACGACGCCTCTGCCGCACGAACGGCCTAATCTTTAGTGGGCACATAGCCGGGCTCGGCATATACCGGCACCCCACAACATACTGTCGCTCGGCTCATACCGGCGCCACACCTACACGAGAGACTACTGGAGACTACATCTCTCCTAGCTACTCTGCCATCTACACACCATCAATACATGGCTGATATAGCCGGACTCACATCAGGCATTGGTCTCACGCCCCACTAAGGGCATGTACAATGATGTCCAGTCAGCTGTCTGTAAGGGATTGCAATTAGGATTTCAGATTATGTGGAGGATAGAGAACATAAAGAGAGAAAACGTCCATCGGTAGAATTACCAATGATGTGCAGCGCTGAAAATCCAATCGCTACAGACATCCTTCCACCGTTGTATCGAATGCCCGTCAGCAAAAGTGCAACAGCCTCCTTTCTCCAATGAAAAAATCATGCATGCATGCATCGCATTAAACACTCCCAGACATTCGAATGGACAGCTCGCTGCACAAGCTGTGTATTTAGCTATCTATACGTGAGGTGGCAAGTAGATGCAGACAATAGCCGTCTAAACTGATGTACTTGCCCTAAGCTAGCTACATGCACGTCCAGCCCCAACGCCAGAACCGGCCACTAATGCACGTACACATCACGCATGGCCCGGCCACCACGTCCAGCAACATGACTCACGCATGCACTAACTAACCTGGAGTCTATCCATCCGTAACTAACAAACTATCCATGGAAGATTATGGCTAACAGAACCGATTTGTTAAAATTTATGTGAAAATGCACTTGAGCCAGATCCTAATGAAAATGCAAGGCAAGAATAGTTTTGAATTTATAGATACATGCATTTCAACTAAAACGAAAACATGGCTCGTTCGGTCATCCCATTCACTGTAATTGTCCGAAAGAAATATTCAAATATTTTTTTCTTGAAGAATTCATAAGGCTGTAATAAGGCTGCAAGAATTCAAATCATTTCTCCTTGACATGAAGACACATGCAAGAATCCAAAAGGAGTTTGCAGGATTTATGTGCAACATCGGGAGGATGTAATAAAGCTCATCAACTGAAAATGATTTGGGTTAATCTTCAGTAAAGAAAGACATGTGATACAAATCGATAAATAAATTTTATACTCTGATGCCATGTGCTGTCAGACAGCCCTCTCTCTCTCAGCTCAAGCACTCTGATAAAATCGAGACAAAAAATTGTGCAGCGAAAAAGATTTGCTGCTTTCTGTTCATCTTCTCCCTTTATTCATTTTATTCGGTAAGACTAGAGCGTGCCATGTAGCTTGCAACGAACTCCATCCCACGGACCATGGATGAAGTGCTGCAGCTGGCCTACTCATAAATGCACGGAGCACAAAACAAAACGTGCCCTCGTCCAGCTACTGAACTTAACAGAAAATACTAAAAAACTTCTAACTGAAAAACGCCAATCAATTTGGTTGCCATGGAAGCAGCGTTATTTGCGCATGTGAGTTACACCAACATCGACTGCGATCTCATGTCACCTGCCGGCTATGAACCAAAAGGAACAGAAATGAATTTGTTGCAGTTGATCTATGCACCCATCAACACAGACAATGATTGAGAGCGAATGAGCCAGTGGCGATCATGGCGAGGACTTGTGGTCATTGGGTCATCATGGCGGCAATGTTCGCGATGCTGCTGCTGATGCACTGCACCAGGGTGTCCGAAATGGGTGCAACAACCATGCCGGTCAAAGCGTTTTTCCTTGTCGTTGTTCTCGCTGCTAGTTGCAGGGCTGGAAGCGTCTGATCCTCCTCATCACCGCCTCTCCATGGAGCCGCTGTTGCGCAGGCTAGAGTAAGTAGGATTATTACCTAGCCAGTCGAGTAGGAGTAGCTAGCATAAATGCGTACACTGCAGCATAATCTGCATGCATGCTGCGTGACAGATTATTCTTACCATGGTACGAACCGGTGTCCATTTATCTACGGAAGTCCATGTAAGGCGCCGTACTCTTGCAACGCTATGTGTACTACAATTCCTATAAGAGATTAACCGAGCTAGAAAAAAATGATGTAGGACGTGTGTGTATGCTTGATCACGAGATATCCAAAATATCTCTTAGCAGCAGCGGGTTTCCAATAGCCACACATGTTGTGCATATGCATGCATTCTTCATGTGAAGAGAAATAGAAAATAATATACAGCCTGATAGAATTGCATAACTATCATATGATCTTCTTTTTTTGCGAGGTAACTATCATATGATCTAGTTAGGCATTTGGTTGGTACGCATATATATTAGAGTGCATGGCAAAGTGTATTTGTTGCTTCCTCCAGCAACAAAGTAGTAGTAACAACTAACAAGATTGTGAGCTATAACTTGACTTTAGATGAAAAGCATATAGTCCTGAGATAGTAGATAGATATTTCAGTAATTACTACTTGTCTTCAAACAATTCCTCGATGGAGGATGAGATAGTGGAGTGAAACAAAAAATGCAAAAGTTTTCCAATATGGGCAGTGTGTCAAAGTAGAGCCAGTTGTGGATGTACCGTGGCGAGCCATTCATATCATCGATTCCATCCATCGACAATGGTGCGTCAAACAGCGTTTTGACAGGGTCTGGGAAGGCTTTGAATGCATGCAAACAGGAACATGGCTGAAAGGGCACGCAGCAACTTTGCATGAGCTTGGTTGGGAAGAAATTGAGAAGGTGAATTTAACTGAAATTTTTTATCGACGCATGAACGAATTATCTTGTTTTTATTGTAAAACATATCTTCCTGTCCGGTGCACATGACAAAAATTCCTCGTACTTGCCAAATACCACTAAGATTAAAATACAGTCTCTCTCTCTCTCTCTCTCTCTCTATCTATCTATCTATCTATCTATCTATCTATCTATCTATCTCTCTCTCTCTCTCTCTCTCTCTCTCTCTCTCTCTCTCTCTCTCTCTCTTCCGTAATAGTATGTGATGGGGAGGCATTTTCCTTTCCAGGACCAGGCGTCCTCTCGGTCCTGCCTCCATTCCACCTAGAATCTGCAGAAGCATGCATTCCAATTGCATGTGGTTGCAGTCTGTTCTCCAACAAAACAAAATGTTGTGCTTAGTGATAGCGTTTATCCTAAATGGTGCATCACCAACTAAACTTGGGACTAGCCATTTCTCTACCACTGACCTTTCAATGAGCGAATCACTACCCCCTTACCTGTAAGCAGATTTAAGTAGAGGCATATTCTGTGCTTTACGCTTTCACAAGAAGAAAGTGTATTCTGGAGAAAGGCGCGAGCGGATAAGCAGTCAGGAACCGCGACAACATTCCTCTTTATACAGAATAGTCCCTGCCAGTAAAAGTCTTTTTACAACTTACTCGTAGCTCTGATTCAGATGACTCAATGGTCATTGTTTTTATTTTTCGTGACCGTTCCGTTAGTGCTTTTTCAAATTGTGTCTCAGAAATGAAAATACCACTTTTCTGTTTAACGCGTTTCGTACTTTACTGAAACCCTATTTGCCGACGCACTTCTTCCGGAGGATCGCCGCTTTGCGTCTAGAAGATTCGTCGACCCGAATGCAAGACAGCCCCTTATCATGAACAAGTCGTGAATTTGCCTGACTTAGCTTGAGTATTTTATTCTATTTCTTGCATGTAATAGTTCTGTCAGGTATACTTCTGGATGTTGATTTATATTACGATTTTATTTTCAGTAGTAGAGGCTAGTATTATTGTCTCATTGTTAAGTTGTGGTTACTTGTCTAGATTGTCTGCTAAATTGGGTTAAACTGTAAACATGACGGAGGGTAAACTTCATTGTATTTCACCCACCCCCCTCCATCGTTTATAACATCAAGTACGACACGCTAAAACTGAAGTAAATTGTGCAACCACATTTTCCTTAACGAGAAGACCCTAGCCCGGGCTGCAGTTATGTATTTTACGTGGGTCGTGAAAGACGGGAGGTTGGAAGGTCAGTATCTCCTCGACCAGGTGATTCTGGTCGAAAGCTTAGAGGGCCACAAATGGATGATAGAGCTGAAGGAATTGTTAAATCCTGGAGGAGATGACTTGTGCCATTGGGTGCCAGGTCCTAGTTTCCCTCGTCCTAAGGCTACACTGCGGGATTCATAATTTACATACAAACACTATGGTAACATTGATCAACACGGAAAAAGTTATTGAACAATGTGTAACCTTAACATATGTTAGAATAGCACGGTAATATACGAACCACATAACCGATAACTTACATACAAACACCGCCGTAACTTTGACCAAGAAGGGAAAATTTGTTGAAAACATACCCGATATATGAATGGCATAGCCGATACATACATACAAATGCCAAGGGAATTTTAACCAAGGGAATTTTTTTGTCAACACATACCACTGGTAATTTATTTGAAAATAGCATGGTAATATATGAACCTCATATCCAATAAGTTACGCACAAACACACGCGGTAACTTTGATCAATGAGAAAAATGTTGTTAAAACAGATAACTCCGATCACTTATGTGAAAATAACACGGTAATATATGAACCGTATATCCGATAACTTACATACAAACACCATGGTAATTTTGACCAAGGGATTTTTTTTGAAAAACATACTCACGTAACTTGTCTGAAAATAACACGGTAAATAGCATGATAACTGGCATACCAGAGGCGTGGTAACTCATGTAGCTCATGCGTGTTAACTATTGATCCAAAAGAAGTCATCGAAACATATTCACATGGGATCTAATTTCAAAGATCTAGTCACAATGAATCTTTTATGCAAAACGATTTTTGCATCAGACTGACCTTTTAAGCTGCAAAACATTTTAAATTTCTGAAACAAGAAGAATCTATGATGACATCAACTTTTTTGTCCTCTAGTGCATATATGAATGTGCATGTGGAGAAGGGTGGAGAACCATGTTTATACCACAGGTAACTTATGTGAAAATAACATGGTAACTTGCATACCATCTGGGTGGTAACTTATGTAACCCAAGCGTGGTAACTTTTGATCTGAGAAAAGTATTGTCGGAGCATATCCACATGGGATTTAGTTTCGAAGATCTCACCATGGCGGATCTTTTTGTCCATTTGAATCTATACTCTAAAATATCTCTAAATACATCCATATGTTGTTGTCCATTTGAAAGTTTAAAAAGACCTATATTTAGAAACGGAGGGAGCAATACAATCATGCATGTAATTAAAGCAGACAAATGAGGTGTGTGGTAGTCTTTGCTTTGTGGCACACGTGTGCCAAATATCGCGATCCTTCATGAAAATATATTTTCCTGCGTGGTGTACTCAAAAAAGTAAAAACATGTATGAAAATGGGCCTTTCTTTCTATACCTAATCAAGAAGAAGTATTATTTCCAGAAAGTAGAGGGTTAAAAAAAATGAAGTTCGTGATTCCCGCATCCCTGTCGGGGTGAATGGAAGGCCATCACAGATCACTACGTGAAAAGCATGTGACAATATCTGTTGACAAATAGTAAAATCGCGATTTTACCCCACAAATATCTGCACCTTGATGAGGGTACGCACGGTAACTTGATCCCGATTTCTGAGGTCGCACTTCTAGCAGGTCGAGGAGCGGGAGGCGACGGAGGCCAGTCCCAGAGGCCCTGGCATGGACAATTGGACACGGAGGAGAGGTCAACATAGGCGCTGCCGAAGTTGCTATGTTCAATGGTATCTTGATGGTGGAGAATGGTTACGATTTTAGGTGAGGCGGCCTGGAAGGAGAAGTAAAGATCATTAATGCGCAAGACAAAGAACTGGATTGCAAGGCGTCCAAACGCATCCCGAGGCATGGCTGCGACGAGGGAAGGGTGCAGAAAAAACTAGGTGTGAAAGCAGAAGGCGGAGGCAAGCGAGTAGGAATTAGCTGGGTCGGACGCGGTTACATGTGATCGAAGGCCGGTGGCGATTTTCTATTGGAATGCCAGCCCTATGTTATGTCCCACGCCCGCGATGGACCACCGAGCAATGTGCCCCGACCTAACATAGATGGACTTTGCGGGTCTGTTCAGGGATTCGTTTATGGGTGGTGTTAGTCTGAGACGAGAGGGGTGGGCTGGTTATGGTGAGGTTGTGAGAGAGGGGGTTCTGATGGAGGCAAGATCTCTGGTGGTGCTGGATGAGAGAGGACGTGAGTGCGGGGCCATCTCACCTGTGTTCAGCACTGCAAGATGGTGGACATTTACTTGCTAGCTCTCGCGGACAAATGGATTCGTGATTGTAAATGTGAAATGCATGCTCTATAGGGTAACTACTTACGGATTGGTTCTCACTTTGCGTCACATTTGATTCTGGTACTACAAGTGAAATTAACATGATTGTAAAGCTTCATGCATGTGTACTTATACTAGCTAGCTAGGTAGACACTTGCAATTAGCATACGTATGTACGCCTGAAAACAGTTATGTTTCTTGTAATTTTGCTAACTTTGAGTCGCATATGGCGTGCATTCGTTCGAATTACATGCATCAATTTACATAATATTTTCATGACCACATACATAGCTATTTTGCATGATCTATGCATGCGGCTCGTGTATATCTAGTCCATCGCAAAATGTCTTTCCTTCCTGCAGTTGCACCTGTAGTCAGCTACAGGTATGCATATCTTTAGATGGCTTATATAGCCAGACTCACACCAGGCGTTGGCATCACGCCCCACTAAGCTAGCTACATGCACGGCCAGCACCAACGCCAGAACCGGCCACTAATGCACGTACACATCACGCATGGCCCGGCCACCACGTCCAGCAACATAACTCTCGCATGCCCTAACTAACCTGGAGTCTATTCATCCGTAACTAACAAACTATCCATGGAAGATTATGGCTAACAGAACCGATTTGTTAAAATTTATGTGAAAATGCACTTGAGCCAGATCCTAATGAAAATGCAAGGCAAGAATAGTTTTGAATTTATAGATACAGGCATTTCAACTAAAACGAAAACATGGCTCGTTCGGTCATCCCATTCACTGTAATTGTCCGAAAGAAATATTCAAATATTTTTTTCTTGAAGAATTCATAAGGCTGTAATAAGGCTGCAAGAATTCAAATCATTTCTCCTTGACATGAAGACACATGCAAGAATCCAAAAGGAGTTTGCAGGATTTATGTGCAACATCGGGAGGATGTAATAAAGCTCATCAACTGAAAATGATTTGGGTTAATCTTCAGTAAAGAAAGACATGTGATACAAATCGATAAATAAATTTTATACTCTGATGCCATGTGCTGTCAGACAGCCCTCTCTCTCTCAGCTCGAGCACTCTGATAAAATCGAGACAAAAAATTGTGCAGCGAAAAAGATTTGCTGCTTTTCTGTTCATCTTCTCCCTTTATTCATTTTATTCGGTAAGACTAGAGCGTGCCATGTAGCTTGCAACGAACTCCATCCCACGGACCACGGATGAAGTGCTGTAGCTGGCCTACTCATAAATGCACGGAGCACAAAACAAAACGTGCCCTCGTCCAGCTACTGAACTTAACAGAAAATACTAAAAAACTTCTAACTGAAAAACGCCAATCAATTTGGTTGCCATGGAAGCAGCGTTATTTGCGCATGTGAGTTACCCCAACATCGACTGCGATCTCATGTCACCTGCCGGCTATGAACCAAAAGGAACAGAAATGAATTTGTTGCAGTTGATCTATGCACCCATCAACACAGACAATGATTGAGAGCGAAGGAGCCAGTGGCGATCATGGCGAGGACTTGTGGTCATTGGGTCATCATGGCGGCAATGTTCGCAGTGCTGCTGCTGATGCACTGCACCAGGGTGCCCGAAATGGGTGCAACAACCATGCCGGTCAAAGCGTTTTTCCTTGTCGTTGTTCTCGCTGCTAGTTGCAGGGCTGGAAGCGTCTGATCCTCCTCATCACCGCCTCTCCATGGAGCCGCCGTTACGCAGGCTAGAGTAAGTAGGATTATTACCTAGCCCGTCGAGTAGGAGTAGCTAGCATAAATGCGTACACTGCAGCATAATCTGCATGCATGCTGCGTGACAGATTATTCTTACCATGCTACGGACCGGTGTCCATTTATCTACGGAAGTCCATGTAAGGCGCCGTACTCTTGCAACGCTATGTGTACTACAATTCCTATAAGAGATTAACCGAGCAAGAAAAAAATGATGTAGGACGTGTGTGTATGCTTGATCACGAGATATCCAAAATATCTCTTAGCAGCAGCGGGTTTCCAATAGCCACGCATGTTGTGCATATGCATGCATTCTTCATGTGAAGAGAAATAGAAAATAATATACAGCCTGATAGAATTGCATAACTATCATATGATCTTCTTTTTTTGCGAGGTAACTATCATATGATCTAGTTAGGCATTTGGTTGGTACGCATATATATTAGAGTGCATGGCAAAGTGTATTTGTTGCTTCCTCCAGCAACAAAGTAGTAGTAACAACTAACAAGACTGTGAGCCATAACTTGACTTTAGATGAAAAGCATATAGTCCTGAGATAGTAGATAGATATTCCAGTAATTACTACTTGTCTTCAAACAATTCCTCGATGGATTATTATCCAAGTGCAAAACATTACTCGATGGAGAATGAGATAGTGGAGTGAAACAAAAAAGGCAAAAGTTTTCCAATATGGGCAGTGTGTCAAAGTAGAGCCAGTTGTGGATGTACCGTGGCGAGCCATTCATATCATCGATTCCATCCATCGACAATGGTGCGTCAAACAGCGTTTTGACAGGGTCTGAGAAGGCTTTGAATGCATGCAAACAGGAACATGGCTGAAAGGGCACGCAGCAACTTTGCATGAGCTTGGTTGGGAAGAAATTGAGAAGGTGAATTTAACTGAAAATTTTTATCGACGCATGAACGAATTATCTTGTTTTTATTGTAAAACATATCTTCCTGTCTGGTGCACATGACCAAAATTCCTTGTACTTGCAAAATACCACTAAGATTAAACTACAGTCTCTCTCTCTCTCTCTCTCTCTATTTATCTATCTCTCTCTCTCTCTCTCTCTCTCTTCCGTAATAGTATGTGATGGGGAGGCATTTTCCTTTCCAGGACAAGGCGTCCTCTCGGTCCTGCCTCCATTCCGCCTAGAATCTGCAGAAGCATGCATTCCAATTGCATGTGGTTGCAGTCTGTTCTCCAACAAAACAAAATGTTGTGCTTAGTGATAGCGTTGATCCGAAATGGTGCATCACCAAGTAATCTTGGGACAAGCCATTTCTCTACCACTGACCTTTCAACGAGCGAATCATTACCCCCTTACCTGTAAGCAGATTTAAGTGGAGGCGTATTCTGTGCTTTACGCTTTCACAAGGAGAAAGTGTATTCTAGAGAAAGGCGCGAGCGGATAAGCAGTCAGGAACCACGACAACATTATTCTTTATACAAAATAGTCCCTGCCAGTAAAAGTCTTATTACAACTTACTCGTAGCTCTGATTCAGATGACTCAATGGTCATTGTTTTTATTTTTCGTGACCGTTCCGTTAGTGCTTTTTTCAAATTGTGTCTCAGAAATGAAAATACCACTTTTCTGTTTAACGCGTTTCGTACTTTTCTGAAACCCTATTTGCCGACGCACTTCTTCCGGAGGATCGCCGCATTGCGTCTAGAAGATTCATCGACCCGAATGCAAGACAGCCTCTTATGATGAACAAGTCGTGAATTTGCTTGACTTAGCTTGAGTATTTTATTCTATTTCTTGCATGTAATAGTTCTGTCAGGTATACTTCTGGATGTTGATTTATATTACGACTTTATTTTCAGTAGTAGACGGTAGTATTATTGTCTCATTGTTAAGTTGTGGTTACTTGTCTAGATTGTCTGCTAAATTGGTTTAAACTGTATACATGACGGAGGGTAAACTTCATTGTATTTCACCCACCCCCCTCCATCGTTTATAACATCAAGTACGACACGCTAAAACTGAAGTAAATTGTGCAACCATATTTTCCTTAACGAGAAGACCCTAGCCCGGGCTGCAGTTATGTATTTTACGTGTGTCGTGAAAGACGGGAGGTTGGAAGGTCAGTATCTCCTCGACCAGGTGATTCTGGTCGAAAGCTTAGAGGGCCACAAATGGATGATAGCGCTGAAAGGAATTGTTAAATCCTGAAGGAGATGACTTGTGCCATTGGGTGCCAGGTCCTAGTTTCCCTCGTCCTAAGGCTACACTGCGGGATTCATAATTTACATACAAACACTATGGTAACATTGATCAACACGGAAAAAGTTGTTGAACAATGTGTAACCTTAACATATGTTAGAATAGCACGGTAATATACGAACCACATAACCGATAACTTACATACAAACACCGCCGTAACTTTGACCAAGAAGGGAAAATTTGTTGAAAACATACCTGATATATGAACGGCATAGCCGATACATACATACAATTACCAATGGAATTTTAACCAAGGGAATTTTTTTATAAACACATACCACTGGTAATTTATTTGAAAATAGCACGGTAATATATGAACCTCATATCCAATAAGTTACGCACAAACACACGCGGTAACTTTGATCAATGAGAAAAATGTTGTTAAAACAGATAACTCCGATCACTTATGTGAAAATAACACGGTAATATACGAACCGCATATCCGATAACTTACATACAAACAACATGGTAACTTTGACCAAGGGATTTTTTTGAAAAACATACTCACGTAACTTGTGTAAAAATAACACGGTAAATAGCATGATAACTGGCATACCAGAGGCGTGGTAACTCATGTAGCTCATGCGTGTTAACTATTGATCCAAAAGAAGTCATCGAAACATATTCACATGGGATCTAATTTCAAAGATCTAGTCACAATGAATCTTTTATGCAAAACGATTTTTGCATCAGACTGACCTTTTAAGCTGCAAAACATTTTAAATTTCTGAAACAAGAAGAATCTATGATGACATCAACTTTTTTGTCCTATAGTGCATATATGAATGTGCATGTGGAGAAGGGTGGAGAACCATGTTTATACCGCAGGTAACTTATGTGAAAATAACATGGTAACTTGCATACCATCTGGGTGGTAACTTATGTAACCCAAGCGTGGTAACTTTTGATCTGAAAAAAGTATTGTCAGACCATATCAACATGGGATTTAGTTTCAAAGATCATACCATGGCGAATCTTTTTGTCCATTTGAATCTATACTATAAAATATGTCTAAATACATCTGTATGTTGTTGTGCATTTGAAAGTTTAAAAAGACCTATATTTAGAAACGGAGGGAGCAATACAATCATGCATGTAATTAAACAGACAAATGAGGTGTGTGTTAGTTTTTGCTTTGTGGCACACGTGTGCCAAATATCGCGATCCTTCATGAAAATACATATTCCTGCGTGGTGTACTCAAAAAAGTAAATACATGTATGAAAATGGGCCTTTCTTTCTGTACCTAATCAAGAACAAGTATTATTTCCAGAAAGTAGAGGCTTAAAAAAAATGAAGTTCGTGATTCCCGCATCCCTGTCGGGGTGACTGGAAGGCGATCACAGATCACTACGTGAAAAGCATGTGACAATATATGTTGACAAATAGTAAAATCGCGATTTTACCCCACAAATATCTGCACCTTGATGAGGGTACGCACGGTAACTTGATCCCGATTTCTGAGGTCGCACTTCTAGCAGGTCGAGGAGCGGGAGACGACGGAGGCCAGTCCCAGAGGCCCTGGCATGGACAATTGGACACGGAGGAGAGGTCAACATAGGCGCTGCCGAAGTTGCTATGTTCAATGGTATCTTGATGGTGGAGAATGGTTACGATTTTAGGTGAGGCGGCCTGGAAGGAGAAGTAAAGATCATTAATGCGCAAGACAAAGAACTGGATTGCAAGGCCTCCAAACGAATCATGAGGCATGGCTGCGACGAGGGAAGGGTGCAGAAAAAACTAGGTGTGAAAGCAGAAGGCGAAGGCAAGCGAGTAGGAATTAGCTAGGTCGGATGCGGTTACATGTGATCGAAGGCCGGTGGCGATTTGCTATTGGAATGCCAGCCCTATGTTATGTCCCACGCCCGCGATGGACCACCGAGCAATGTGCCCCGACCTAACATAGATGGACTCTGCGGGTCTGTTCAGGGATTCGTTTATGGGTGGTGTTAGTCTGAGACGAGAGGGGTGGGCTGGTTATGATGAGGTTGTGAGAGAGGGGGTTCTGATGGAGGCAAGATCTCTGGTGGTGCTGGATGAGAGAGGACGTGAGTGAGGGGCCATCTCACCTGTGTTCGGCACTGCAAGATGGTGGACATTTACTTGCTAGCTCTCGTGGCCAAATGGATTCGTGATTGGAAATGTGAAATGCATGCTTGATAGGGTAACTACTTACGGATTGGTTCTCACTTTGCGTCACATTTGATTCTGGTACTACAAGTGAAATTAACATGATTGTAAAGCTTCATGCAGGTGTACTTATACTAGCTAGCTTGGTAGACACTTGCAATTAGCATACGAACGTATGCCTGAAAACAGTTATGTTTCTTGTAATTTTGCTAACTTTGAGTCGCATATGGCGTGCATTCGTTCGAATTACATGCATCAATTCACACAATATTTTCATAACCACATACATGGCTATTTTGCACCATCTATGCATGCGGCTCGTGTATATCTAGTCCATCGCAAAATGTCTTTCCTTCCTGCAGTTGCACCTGTAGTCAGCTACACGTATGCATATCTTTAGATGCAAGTTTGCAGTGGACATGGAGTAATTGAGCGCGAGCTCAGATGAGCCCGCTATCTCGGTCGTTGTTACGCGCTTACAGATCCGTGCCCTTGCTCGCATGTGGTGCGCCAGAAATCGAGTCTTGTAGTGAAATACGTAGGGATCTGACGAAAGGTTGGACGGTCGTCACCCGACGGTGAGGTGAGCCGCGCACCAGAATCCACGTTCCCGTCTGATCCGTGGGTTAGGAAGTTCGCTTTCCATCCAGAGGATCCAGACCCGAGATGAATGCAGGGACGAGAGTGTTCTCGGCTAGGGTGTGGTTCAGTTGGAAGCTGCGGACTACTAGATAGAGGCAAGGAGCGCCAGCAGCGAGACACCATGGGGTTTCTGATGCAGCTAATCGGCAGGAATGTGGATGTTTGCTTCTCTAGTGATGTCCCATCCATTTTTTCGCCTTTTTGGTTTAGATAATCCAGCGGACGGATTTCCCCCAGATTTCAGATCCAGTGTCCTTGAGGAGGTTGGGGAAAACTTGGTGCTGGCTCCTGTGTCTGTGAGTGTCTCTGGGGTGGGGGATTTGGAGGTGGCCCAACAGCGGAGCGCGAGGCAGCTGGCGGTGAACAGCGGCGACGGACAAATCTTGTTCTCGCACGAAGCTGCGGCTAACAAAAGGGAGAGCTCGCCAGGGAAGATAAATCACCAAGCACTGGGATGGAAGAAAAGGTATCCCAAGTTGCAGTCCATCAGATTTTCAGAGATTTAGGAAAAGGAAAGTAGAAATCAGTAAACAAATCCTGAAGTTAGCGGCAGGGTTGATTGCTCTGTGCATCCAGAAAATTCATGATATATGTGTCTGCATTTGCAGGCTGATTAGCTCTCTGCATTTACAAAATTTATGTTATATTGCGCATGTCTTTGCTTGCTGGTTGCTCTATGCAGACACAAAACCTCCTGAATTTTGTGCTGGTGTTTGGAGATTGTTTGCTGCCTCGGTTAGATATTTCATACTGAATGTGCATTGTCTGTAGACTGATAGGTTTCTTCAGTTAGAAAATTCAGGTTGTATGTGCCTTTGTTTGCAGGCTTAGGATTGGTGCTGCCGCACCTAGCAGAACACCATTAGTGAAGCTGGATAGAGTTATTGTAAGGCTCGTTTCCTTTCTGGAGTTCCTGAAACAGGAAAATTGCTTTTACCATTAGTATGGCGGGATAGAGTTATTGCAGGGCCAGTAGAGCCTTGCAAGTTTCAATTGTGAAATAGAGGAGCTGGTAGAGGCGAAGCCGGGGGTAGGAGACGACGCCATTGATGGATTTCTTAATGCAGCCTATCAGCTGGTAAGCGATGTAGTATTTGATTTGGCTAAACTATTTTGGAGTAGGATTTCTGATGAATGCTATCTGTTGTGTACTCTCATCTGCATCATATTCCATCTGCTTTAAGAGGTGGAGGACAATGAAGCACCCATAGATCGGCGGCCTTACACGGTGGCTGCTTTGGTGGTCGAGCTGGAACAAGCGATGGTGCCAGTTACGCTTAGATCTAGGATGAAGAAGCGAGAACTCAACCCAGGTTTCCAGGCAGTCGATCGGCAAGATGAACCCGCAAGCCCGGGGTGGACTAAGAGTAAGAGGTTAGTGCATAACTGAAATCTCTTATTTATTTCCAATTGCCTTGTATACGTCATTGACATGGAAGTATGTGGTGTTCATAGTTAGTCTACTAGCAATCTGCATATAGATCTGGGAGCTCCACGGGTGACTTATGTTGAGAAAGTAATTCTTTTTCTTCCACTTGTTAACTGTCTGAAAACACCACTTTAGTAAAGCTTGATATCTGGGTTTCCGTTGTGGGCAGTAATTTGGTGTATATTTCTGTATTGCTATTCTGGAATTGAATTATTGCAATGTAGAGATGTCATTGTCGAATGGTATTGATGTTTGACTTCTGTCTAGACATATTTGGGCAGAGTACAGACCGGCTCAGCGGCACCGGGCAGTACGCCATGTCCAAATGGGATGACCGCATTAGAGAAAGCAATAAGGGAATTCACGCACAATAAAACTGAGAATGTAATTGTATTTGTACTGATGAAGAGGACGAGTTTACAGATCCTCTGACTTAGCTGAGACTATGGCAGAGGGACGTCAAATTCATATCAGTGTTCATGCGCCATCCGATGGCAGGAAGCAAAGCCCATGGACACAGCGTTGTCGGCCCAGTCCAATGCGTCGGCGAAGCAGGAAAAATAGCGTGAGGCAGCGGACGTACGAACGAAGGAACCGATCGCCAGGCTGCCGGAGGATGAGTTGTTCTGCTCTCGGGTGAGATGTTCAATTTTGTAGTGTTCATTTCACCATTCTGTAATGTGCACTTCTGTTGCTGCTCAATAAGTTCCGTTTTCCCACTGGCATTTTACAGTCATGCCCAGTTCAGTGAGCAAAGTCTCTAAAATTCTGCTCATTCAATTATGGAATTCATGCACAACAACCACACTGAGTGATCTCAACCCCTTTTGGCATACTCAATTATGTTATCAATTTGACAACATCAAGTGATATGCTCACAAAATGACAACGTCAATGACCTGCTCTCAATTTACAACATTTTGATATGCTAAAAAAATGATAATGTCAATGATATGCTCTCAAAGTAGTTTACAGTCTGATACTCTCTTGCTGTTTTGTGTAAATCAGTTTACAATCTGAAACTCAACTGACGTTTGCTTGTAAATCAGTTAACAATGTACTCTTAGTTTCTAGCATAGACTAAAATAGCCCGCGAAATAGCCGCGATAGCTGCGCTATAGCTGCCTGGGAGCCTCGCCGCTACGCTATGGCTGCTGCCGCGAAATCCTCCAGATATCCCTCTAAATGGCTCAAAAATCAGCAAAACCCTCTAGAATCATCTCTCCCGTCAGAAAAATTTCCGCTATTTGCCGCGATTGCCCGCTATGGTGGCCGCTATACCTGCTGGGAGAGGCCGCCGCGAAATCAATTCTCCCGTGATTTTAATCTACGGTTTCTAGGCTAGCTTCGGCAACGTCTGCTCGACGGAGTGGTGCATCCATGGCAGCCGCGGCCGTCCTCCTCTTGCGATGGTGCAGGTTCAGCGATATGGCCCTTGCTTAGTGCCTCCAGCAACAGCGGTGCGACCTCACAACGTGATGCAGCCATGACTTGTGGCCATGGCAGGGGCAGTGGTCCTCCCAGGGGGAGAGTGAGCAATGGCGACGCCGAGCGAATGGGTTGTTTATGGGCCGCACAGCATTGTTGTGACACTGGCTCGACTTACAGAAGATTTTGTTGAGTTTGGCCCGGATGGTGAGTTCACAACCATTGGGTGAACATGTGTGTGACACATGATCATCTACAAGGAGGGCTAAATGTATGGTAAGTGGGCAATCAGGTGGTGGCACGTCTGCGATCTCCATTTTCTAGTACGTGTATGGACTTGTTAATTATGTTGTGTCCAGGAGAAGAAACTAATCACATACTAACATGTTTAGGAAGAACTGACGTACGTACATCTTTGAAATGCTGGGCTATGAATTCATGCAGAGGATTATGCTCAATAGTTTTTCTACATTTGTGAGATGTTGACGTGTGATTATGGACAAGTTCAGCTTGCTGGTGTGGGCGTGATTGGTATGCAACAGTGTGGTGATGCTGCTGCTCCATTACGTCTTTAGCTGAACTTTTGTTGCTTGTGAACGATCTGAATTACTAGAAACGTACAACTCTTGAATAAGATTACTTGTTGTTGCTGCAAGAGTTTAATGCGTTCTGCATTGATAACTGTCTTATGGACATGTTTAGCCCCATCCCCATGTCTGCTGATTTGTGAAGGAGATTTCTGTCAATTCTAATTTTAAAATACATAGGGAGGAGCCGACGGACATGACTGCTACTAGTCAGTCCGTTAGTACAGAATCTGGACGGAGAAGGCTCATACCGTCATGCACATCCGAGACGGTCGACACGGTGTGGACGGCATCAACATTTATTATCCGACAGACATGGCCAAAGGGACAGAAAACTGATGGAATACAAAAACAATACTCGATGCTATACAGCCCAGGCCGGGAATCTTGAAATGAGTACACAATGGAGATAGCGAGAGTATCTGAGCTCGTGCTCAGAACCTCACTTTCGGTTTGTAGTCATGTACTAGCTAGTATACATTCCAGTAGTAGTTTAATTATTATTTCTCCCACAAACACTTTATGAGACGTTGGAGTGAAACAAATAAGATTGATGTGTTCATATACGAGCGGTGTGAAGGAGTCGATCCGTCCATGCGGGATGAATCCATTGATTAGAGATGGAATCGTTAGCACCCAACGTCGTAGGTCTTTGTGGTTGCAACACGCCGAAAAACAATCACGGTGGCCGCCATCTGGTGCTACTCCAAGAACGGATTCTCCTTCATAGACTACATGCACATGCGCCTCACCATCTGTTAGAGTTATGTCGAATACTGTGTACAAAATAGATTACGGTTAGACTTTGAGTTGTATTGTGTTTACAGGGTATGAAGTGTTCTCGTAGGACACTTGTATCCTAGGCCTCTCATATAATACGGGGTAAACACATGATGTAAGCTATGCGAACATAATAGCACACGCACGCAGTGGAGCCGGCGGCGTGTGGCGGTGCCCGGGCGACCGGGGCGCGTTATTGTGACATTGTCATGGGGAGGAGCGCCCATATTCATGCCCTGGAAATGTAACACTACCGGTTAACCTCATTAACAAATCTCGATGACATACCTCGTATGATTGCCAGGTCCTCGGCGGATTGACTATGTGCCTCGTGTTTATTTTAGCAAGTGGTATCATGAGCTACGTCATTTGGAGGTCGTTGGTTGTTGACCTAGAGGAAGCGAAGCCAAGAGATCGCAGTTATGGAGTTGAAACCGATCGAGCAGATCGAAATGGTGGCAACGAGATCTATTCGGAAGCGGCGTAATAGCAATCAGATTATCGGAGCAGCGGGCGATCACAGTTCTCAGCGGGATTGTAGCAGCGGACGCGTGGGGGCAGCAGAGCATAGAATCGCAGGCAGCTGCAGGCCATGCGGGGGCGCGGCGAAGGCCTGGCCGAGGTAGCAAGGCCAGTGGCGCGAGGAAGCTGCTGGCTGCGGTGCAGCGGGCGTTTCCTAGCCGTTCGCGTGTTCGTGCGGGAAGGTATGGACGTGTACGTGAAGACTGCTGCTGGATATGCAAGGCAAGTGAGAATTGTATGAAGACAAAAAGACGTCGAGTCCTCACGTGACACAGAGACGGGGCAGATCGATTCAGTGGAGAGAAAAATCCATCAAAGGATACGCATCCATTAGAAAGGGGATGGTCATGGCAAATCAAATAGTAGCTACCATTGGGAGGTTGAGCCAAGACAAGAGCCAAATTCAACGTGAAGACCAGACATTTGGAATTGCTACTTGGAGGACCGGTGGTTCTGCTTGTGTACTTGGGGCATCGCGGGGAAAGCATAGTTAATTTTTTGGAAGTTCAGTCGTACATAGGACCATGGAGCCAACGAGTATCAGGTTTGAAGTTATGGCAGACAAGTATGAAAGATTTGTTGGCACAATAAGAATGATTGAGGACGCCCCCGCGTCGCTCGTGACGAGCGGCTCGGGCGGCAACCAGCCGAGCGCCGCCGACACCCTTCTCCTCCTCCCATCCCCTCCTCGCCGCCGCCAGAGTGAGCCGCAGGGCAAGCCCTCGAGGCTCCCAAGGACAGCGGCGGTGGGGCTTTCGTCCTTCGCTCGACGGCAGGAATCATGGGAATACTACATGGCGCGTGGCCGATCTGACTTGGCGGTGCGGGGCGGCCCTGCCTTTACCGGCGGCGGCGTGACGGCCAGCAATGGCTGCGGGCGCGGCGGCCGGCCGTGCAGCGGTGTTGGCTGCGTTCGGCGGCGGTGATCGGATCTGCGGCGACGACCATGTATGGTCTGGCCTCCGGACGGATTTGATCTACCCGGTGCGCCCTGCTCGTTGTGCGGCGGCTCAGATTGGTGGTGAGCCGCGCACATGATGCTTGATGGAGGTTTATTGAGCGGATCTGGATGAAAACCTCATTACCGGCTTGTTGCCGAGACCGGCGATGGCAGTACTCTTTTGTGTTGTTACCTTCTTAAAGGCATCGCCGTGAAGAAGCTCCAGATCTCTATCTGCTACCTTCAGGGGAAATCCTAGATCAGTAGATCGGATGACGACGACGCTCTGGTGTCGTTTCCTCCGTGGGGGCGTCATTTGTGGAGGTGTACACGGGCTCGAGGGACCAGTGGACGGCTTCTTTGGTGGAGCGGTGCTTCATCTTACACATTGATGGCGGCGGATCTCGGCGGTGTGGCACAGTGGAGACTCGGCGTTCGATGCACGGACATGGACTCGCGCAGGAGGAGGACGCTGTCTGGCGTTATGGTGGCGTCGATGGCAGAGAGGCCTAGCAAGCTCGGTGCGTTAGTTTCTGCTCTGAAGATGGATTGGTGGAAGACGGCGGCGGCGACACATGAGAGTGCATTGGACCGGTTTGTACCCCAAACCCAGTATGTCGCTTGTTGGGGTCTCTGGCTTGAGATATTAGGCTTGGTGCGATGTCTGTTTGGTATTAGGCTCGGATCATCGGCACCCCTTCATCAAGTGGATAGGAGTAGCGACAGTTGTTGCTAAGATGGTGGCTTCAGACTACCTGATGTACTACTTTGTAAGGTCTTAATAAAATGGCTGCATGCATCGCTCAGATGCAGTGGCCGGGGGTAATCCTCCTTTTCTAAAAAAATAAGAATGATTGAAGGCGTTGCGGGAACTCATGTCAGCTAAGATGGAATTATCATGTGACAGATGGAAATACACGGAAGACGGTTTGGGAGCCTCGAGCGTGTCGTGCAGTTGGACAAGCTTCGCTGGGTCGGACTTGAAAGTCTGACAGATAGACAGGCTGGGTCGGTTGGTGTAGAATATGGTCACTAGTAGAAAACAGGGCTTTCGTTCAGGCCAGATAAGCCCATTAGTCCCGGTTCGTGAGACTAGGGGGCCTGCCGGGCCTCGTGGGGGCATTGGTCCCGGTTCGTCTGGCCCCATTGGTCCCGGTTGGTGGGACGAACCGGGACCAATGGGCCTCGCTCCTGGCCCACCACCATTGGTCCCGGTTGGTGGCCTAAGCCGGGACCAAAGGGCTGTCTTTAGTACCGGTTCTAGCCACGAACCAGGACCAATGAACCAGCCAGGGGAGAGGGCTTTTGTGTGTAAAGCATTAAAAGCAAAAAGAATTTTCATAAAATAAATAAAAAAAGCAAAAAAAGAAAAAAAAATAAGTAGAAAAAAAATAAAATAAATAAGTAGAAACAGAAAAAAACTTTAATAAATAAGTAGAAAAAAAAGTAAACATTAATAAAGTAAAATAAATAAACTATAACAAAACAATTAAAAATAGCAACAGTAAGTAGAAACAAAATAAAATAAATAAAGCATAAAAGAAAAGAATTTTCATAAAATAAATAAATAAAGCAAAAAAGAAAAGAAAATAAATAAGTAGAAACAAAATAAACTTTAATAAATAATTAAAAACAAAATAAACTTTTATAAAACCTCTAGTATTATTGAAACTAAAATTATATAAAATTTATGCAACTAAAATTATCAAAGTATTTTCTATTCAAAACATTAAAAGAAAAAGAATTTTCATAAAGAAATTTTTTGTTAGAAACTTTAATAAAAAACTAAAATAACAAAATGTGTTTTTGAATATAATGATAAAACACTGTCATATTAAATAGCAGGAAAAAGAATGACTGAAAAATCTATTTTTAAAGTAAAGCTATTCAAAAACTAGTGATTCACACAAATTTTCAAAAATTCAAATTTAAACCATTCAAATTAGAAAAACAAATGGCACTAACATAAAGTTTATAATTTTTATTACCTACAACAAAAAGAATCACTGAAAAACTAGTAAGTATTTTGCTGTAAGTAGAAACAAAAGAAAATAAACAAAGTAAAAAATAAAAATAAAATAAAAAAAGGTGCCACCTAAAGGGCCACCACGGCCTGAATACGACTAGAAACCCAACAATGGGCCAGGATTCAGGCCCGCAGTAGACCCAGTAGGCCCACAGGCACATAGTGACAGATTAGGCCCGAAAGCCTGCAGTTGAGAGGAGCTCGAGAGGGTTGGCGCGGCAACGCTTATAAACCACTCTCGAGCTCCCTCAACTAGCGAGGTAGGACTAAACTTTCGTGCCGCGACGCGGGCAGCACAATGCCTTTAGTCCCGGTTGGTGCCACCAACCGGGACCAAAGGCCTCTGCTTCCCGCCCTTTGGACTGCTGAAAAGAGACATTTGGTCTCGGTTGATGACACCAACCGGGACTAAAGGGGGGCATTCGTCGAGCCCTCCCGACTACACCGAGCTCATCGACGCCTCCAGGCTGCCCTTGCTCGCCGTGGCCACCCCGCGGTCGCCATCGCCGTCGCTGCCCGCTCCTCGTCGCCGTCACCACCCGCTCCTCGTCGCCGCCCGCTCCTCGTCGCCGTCACCACCCGCTCCTCGTCGCTGTCGCCCCGCGCCCTTGCCCTGCCCCGACGCGCCGCCCCGGCCCGTACCCTTGCCCCGACGCGCCGCCCCGGCCCGTGCGCCCCTGCCCCGACGCCGCCCCACGCCCTCGGCCTACCCCGACCACGCCCTGCCCCGACCACACGCCGCCGCCACGTTCGGTCTGGCCGACCTTCCTCTCTGTTTTTTTTCATATATATATATGATGTTTTTTTAGATTATATGTATATGTGTGATTATATGTATGTGTGTATATATGATTATATGTCCTGTTTTTTTTCAGATTTTTTGTTCATATATATGATGATTTGTTTTTTGCATTTTTATAAAAATGTATATATGTATGTATGTTCTCTGTGTATATATGTTCATATATGCAAAAGTTAGATTTTTAGAAAAGTTTTATCTATGTATGTTCTCTGATTTAGTGCATTTTAGGTTAGTTTCATTTTTAGAAAAAAATTATATATTTAGGAAGAAGGAAGAGAAGGAAAAAGGAAGAAGAAGAAAAAGTTTTATATATGCAAAAGTTACATTTTTAGAAAAAAATTATATATCTAGCTAGGAAGAAGGAAGAAGGAAGAAGGAAGAAGAAGAAAAAGAAGGAGAAGAAAAAGGAAAATAATAGGAAGAGGAAGAAGGAGAGGAAGAAAGGAGAAGAAGAGGAGAGGAAGAAGAGGAGAAATAAATAAGAAGAGAAAAAAAGAAAAAAAAAGAGGAGAAGAAGAAAGGAATAGAGGTGAAGAAGAAAAAAATAGTTTCTATTTTTTTCTTCTTCACCTCTATTCCTTTCTTCTTCTCCTCATTTTTTTCTTCCATTTTTTCTTCGATCTTCTCCTCTCTCTTTCTTCTCCTCTTTGTTTTTCTTCTTCCTCCTCTTCTTATTTTTTATCGGGTATGTCGTTGCCGATATACCACCTCCCTGATAACTTCGACATGAGGGGGGGGTCGATATACCCCCTCCCCGATAACTGCGACATGAGGAGGGGGGAGGGGTCGAGGGGTTGAGGGTTCGAGGGTTCGAGGGTCGAGGGGTCGAGGGTTCGAGGGTCGAGGGGTCGAGGGTTCGAGGGTTCTAGTGTCGAGGGTTCGAGGGTCTTATTTTGTTCGATGAATGTTTTTTTGTTAAAACTCGTATTAAGTTTGTTCGATGAATGTTTCATGGGAGAGAGGGAGCAAAAACTCATCAGACATGAGGGGCGAGGAGTCCCCCTCCGGTTCCTAACTCTCTCGGGAATTCAACATATATTCAACATGAGGGGGGGTCGATACCCCCTCCCCGATAACTTCGACATGAGGGGGGGTCGATATACCCTCTCCCCGATTACATATTTTTTTCCATGTATTTATGTCATCATTGTCGATATACCCCCTCATTTACCAAGTTAAAAGAGCGTTGTCGTCGAGGCCACCCCGAACCCTTTAAGCGTTGCCGAGGCCACCCCAAAACCTAGAGAAGCATTGAGGCCATTAATTAATATAATTCCTTGTTGTGAATAGCTATAGCTAGGTCTACGTTTGCCACTAATATATCCATCTGTCATGTTTGTATAATAATTGCCATGTTGTAATAATTGCAGAAACTATGGAGCACGGCCGAGACGAGGATGCAGAACTGGTGTTCGGGGACATAATCGCAGTCGGAGCTGATGTCATGTTGTATCTCAATGAAACCGATGGTCTGGAAGGAGAGGGTGAAGAAGCAGGCTACGGTTATCGAACAACAGTGGAGGAAGGACATGATTATGATGGCTCCGATGACCGAATGTCGGTGCAAGAAGGAGATCGTGATGACGGCTCCGGTGACCGAACAGAGTCCGACCAGGTATATATATTAATTAAGCCTGTGCTGACTAGCTAATTGATGCATTCATTGTTTTGGTATCTACACATATTAACTCTCGTCTTTCTTCTTATTTCTAGCCCTCCGGATCGAGCACAACTTCCGTAAAGAGACGAGGCCCGAAGAAAAAGTTGTGCTCGGATGAAAGGTTCACGATCACAGCAATCGCGCGCGATGGCCAACCGATTGAACCCCTCCGGACCAAGGACGCATTTACTGCTCAGTGCGGGGTTCTTGTTAGGGACATGATCCCGATCAGCATCGAGCTATGGAATCAGCCTAAGGATGAAGAGCTTCAAGTTCCTTTTGTCCAAGATAGACAGAAAGAGGATCTTTGGAAAGCGCTGAAGGTAAATTTCACCCTGCCGAAGAGGAGGATCCGGAGAATCCAGTTATGGAGCCAATGATCAAGTCCTTTGCATTCAAGAAGATGGCAGATCTATTCAAGAGGTGGAAGAATGAGCTGAAAGCAAAGTTTGTCGACAAAAAAGACACCAGATTCGTCGGCTGATTTGAGAAGCTCAGAGATCAATGGGACGCATTTGTGGCCAACAAGACATCGGAGAGGAGTAAGAAGATGTCAGCGACAAACAAGATAAATGCTGCGAAGAAGGAGCATCACCATCGCACGGGGTCAGGTGGCTACCTCAAAGCCCGCGTTATGGGCAAAGGCTGAGAACGACCTGCTTGATAAAGGGGTCGAACTAGAGACATTGAACTGGCCAGACCGTTGCCGGACTTGATTCTTCGGGGTTGGCGGAACCTTGGACCTTGTAACAGGGAAGTGCGTTTGGACGAGGGAGCAACTGCGAATACCCCTCACAAAGCTCACAATGGCCCTCGGGAATCCTGAGCACCCTGGACGGACACGAGGCACGCCAGGCTCCGTTCCGTGGAAGGCTGGGTTTCCGGACGCAGGCGGTTACAAATGCCAAGAGAGGAGGAGGAAAGTGGAGCAGAGCGAACCGCAGGAGCTGCACGCAACGGTACGGAAGCTAGAGGAACGAGATGCAGTTCGAAGCAAGCGACCTGACGAAGCTACCCCCAAAGTTACCCCGCCATCTCAGCGGAGAAGCAACGTGGCTTCCACCGAGCTGCTTTAGCTGGAGCCTGTCTTCAGGGCTCCTGCTAGCTACCCCGTGGATGCTATCACGGAGTCTCAACATTGCCACCTTATGACGCAATGGCAGAACTACAAAGTCAAGGCGGCTGTCGGCTCTGTTTGACCTCCTGAAACCGGCGCAACTTTTCACTGCCGTCCAATTCCAGAAGGATATGCTAGGGTGACGGTGGAAGAAATAACGGAGGCATTTGAGGAGCTCGTGCTTGACCACCCTACCGGTGAAGGGGAGACTAGGCTGGGATTTGCTCTGAAGACTACATGCCTATGGCGGAAGGAGCTCATCAACCTTCCGAACTGGACGCCTCCGCCTCCTCCTCCTCCTCCGGCGAGTCAGGGCACTCCGCCTCCTCCTCCGCCTGCTCCTCCGCCTGCTCCTCCGGCAAGTGATAAGGGCACTCCACCTCCTTCTCCAGCGCGTGGCGGCACTCCGCCTCCTTCTCCACCTGCGTCGGCGCGCTCGACCTGCCAGCCTCCTCCTTCTTCGCCTCGTCAGCAAGGGCAGAAGAGACCCGCCGCCGCTCTGGCTGCTCCGGCGCGTCGTAGTCCTTCACCTCCGCCTCGTAAGCAATGAAAGAAGACAGACGCAGCCGCTCGGCCTGCTCCGGCATGTAGCAGTACATGTGGGAGGCAATACAGATTCGGTCCATCTCTCAAGACTCCAGAGAAGTTACCATACGAGATGACCGAACAGGAAAACGAGGAGATCTGTCAAGCCCAAGTGAAGGACTACTTCGCAACACAAAGAGCTAAGAGACATCCACCTCAGGAGGAGGAGATAGATCCGGTGAAAGCGAAGCGCACTTTGGATGCCCTGCAGCGACCACCACCATCTCCACCGCAAACCAACTATGAGCGCATTACTGAAAAGACATATAAGGAAGCGAAGCGGTCGGGAAGTACTTGCAGTGACAAATGGTTACAAGAACGAAGAATTGGGAAAAAATCCCCAGCTCGGCGAACAAGCGAACCAATCGTGCCCCCCGGTCCTGCAGATTACATGCACGAGACGATGCACATTTTGATATAATGGAGGTGGATGAATTCAAATATGAGTACGGGAAGCCTCTCGTCAAAGATGGAACTACTCTAACAACGATGATGCGAAGATTCCATGATTGGTACATGGAAACCTGAAGAAAGCAGTCAGCTGGGAAGAAAATCGATACTTTGACGCTGAAAGTTAAAGAGGATCAGCACGACCTCATTGGAATTGAGGAGTTGTCTGTTCCATTCGAGGAGTTCTTCCAGTTTTTCCATCTAAAGGCCCTCGGTAAATTAACGGTCACTTGCTACTATCTATAAGTACTACTTCTGTCATTAAGTCTCTATATATATCTCAGCTCTTTCATTGCATGTATATATAACTATCTTCACTATATTATGCAGATTGAAGATCGTCGAATGCAGAAAAGCTGAAATGTATGATATTGGGTTCATTAACACAAATATCATAGATGAATTTACGGTTACATTTCATGCCAAAGAAACCGAGGACAACTTGCTACGATCGTTGGTAATAAATCAAAACAAAGATACAATACTCTTTCCTTACAACTTCGGTTTCCCTAATTTATTACTCGAGGTTATAGTAATTAATGTAATTGTTGAGTTATGCATGCGTGCGCAGGTTCCACTATATTCTCCTAGAGATTAAGCTTAAGCAGGGACTAGTAAACGTCTTAGACTCGAGACAAAAAGATCTCGAGGACTATGCAGACATGTCTAAAATGCTCGAGAAGTAAGTTGAATCGATCATTATCGCACCATATCGGCAACTTTGTTCATTTCATGATATCAAGTAATTGTTTTCTTTGTCTCGCAGGGTTTGGAAAGTATTCACCGCATAAGTTTCGGGACTGCCGCGCGATCTGCGATGGAAATACCCGAAAGTAAGTACTACTAGCTAGCTAGTTCCGCGCATCTCCCGTTGATTCTAGCTACTTTCATCAATGCCATTTATAATGCTTCATTATCAGTTTGATTGACATTATTTCTCGGAAAGTGCTTGTGGCAGGAAGCCAGGAATAATTACTGTGGATACTACGTCTGCGAGTTCATCTACAACACGACGGCCAAGAATAGGCGGGGCTACTCTAAAAGACAATATGAAGTGCGTAAGAAAAAATATTCACAAGTTTATTTTATTACCATAATTTCTGTTGAGTTTCATTCATAAATATGTATTGACCCTCTTATTCAAATTAGATGTGGGAGATGCGGAATGAACTCCTACCACAAGATCGCATGCGAGCAATTCAAGATGAATTGGCTGGATTCTTTCTTGACCATGTCATCAATAAAGCCGGAGAATACCACCATGCATGTCGAAGTTGAGTTCATATGTTAGGGTATTGGAAGAGATTTTACACATTGTATATATATATATGTAGCCAGTACCATCGGTAAGTGTCAGGACCCCGATTCTAAGTCACACCGATCTAGCATGTAACACCTCATATCACTTTGCGGCCTCACGCACGGTATTCCCACGGGTGTCGCCTTACCTGGCCCGGGACCGTTTGCGCCCTTTGGCTCACGTATATGATAGTGTTGCTAGCATCCATATGATAGAGAACCCGGGCCGACATGACTAGTCGTAAACCCAAAGTGGCACTAACTACCGGGGACAAGCATACATGAAACAACATCGAGCATGTCGGTCAGCAGCGTGTGAATCCGGGCTGTAGCAACTGGGCTAACAGGACTCCGGGAACCCGGGCTGTAGCAGGCTAGCAGGACTCCGGATGTCACCGCGTGACATTTCCCCAAAGGGACAGACACAGGAACGAAGTGTATCACATGCCAGCCAGTCTAGGTGTTCCGGAAGAGTAGTGCTGGGCTAGCAGGACTCCGGTAAACCGGGCTTTAGCGGACTACCAAGGCTCGGTGGAAGTACCAGACTATATTTCCCCATAAGAGAGGCTAGCAAGGATAAACAACTAGATTGTCGGATCCCACACATACCAAGCATTTCAATCATACACACAATATGCTCGATATGTGCAAATACAACATGACATCACAACAAGACTCTACGACTCAGAGTATTTATTCATTAGGCTCCGAGGAGCCAAGTATTACAAACATGGGTCTCATGACCCAACATTCAGAGCATACAAGTCAAGGCACATGCGGAAGCTTAACATGTCTGAGTACAGACATCTACAAATGAAAAAGGCTGAGAAGCCTGACTATCTACCAGATCCTGCCGAGGGCACAAGATCATAGCTGAGGTAACAAGCTAAACGTCAAGGTCCACGCGGAACTACTAGCGACACTGAAGTCTCTCTGAAAAACATAAATTAAGCTAACGTGAGTAATGTACCCAGCAAGACTTACATCAGAACTAAATACATATGCATCGGTATCAACAAAGGGGGTGGTGGAGTTTCACTGCAGCAAGCCAGCTTTGACTCGGTGGCTATCCTAAACTACGACTGCAAGTAACTCTTTTGAGGTGGCGCACACGATTCCACATATTCACCATATCAATACACCACTATGGATCCGCTCCCGTCTTCCTACGAGAACGCCATCCATAGCACTCACGCTTATCTTGCGCATTTTAGAGTATCCACTTTCACTTGTCTATGAACTGTACAGGCAACCCAGAAGTCCTTTACCGCGGACACGGCTATTCGAATAGATCATCTATAACCCTGTAGGGGTGTACTTCTTCACACATGTTTCCACCACTTAGCGTCTGCACACGACATGTGCTCGGCAGACTTCAAGCGAAAGTCGACGCGGGTGTAGACCACGACCTGACTAACCACACAAGTCTCTAGTCCATGTTTATCGCCTATTCGGGTTCCATCCGCAAGGAAATCCGGCCGGGGTGTCCTCAATGGCCCCAAACGATGTGTCCACCCCTAGGGTCAGCGCTATGCACGGCCTCCAACACATATCCTACAAACGCCAGAAACTAGTTGCAACTCCTGGACAGAGGACAAGGGCGGTTAACAAAGTCGAGCGGGGTCATATTTCAGGGCCCAACGTGTGGTAGTAGCTGTTCATGGATCACAAACAAAGAACTCAGTTTCTGAGGACGGCTTCAATGAGACAACCCACCATGTACTCCTACATGTCCTCTCACCGATACCTTTACCAAATTGTGTTCACACACTTAGCTCTCAACAGTAGGACATGTTCACACACCTCCGATTCATCCCCGGTGAATCAGACCTGACACAACTCTAAGTAATAGCAGGCACGACAAACAAGCATGAATGAGTAGGCACATCAGGGCTCAAACAACTCCTACTCATGCTAGTGGGTTTCATCTATTTACTGTGGGAATGGCAGGTCATGCGGAGGATAAGGGGTTCAACTACCGCATCAAGTAACAGATGAATCGCTGTTGTCCTAATGTAGTAAAAGAGAGCAGGAGCGAGAGAGTGGGATTGTATCGGAATGAACAAGGGGGTTTTGCTTGCCTGGCACTTCTGAAGATGATATAGCTCCTAATCGGTGTCATTGATCACATCGTCGAAACCACGTCTACCGAGAGGGGACAATTATCGGCAAACAAGAAAGAACACAATCAATGCAATGCAACAATATGATGCATGATCATGACATGGCAAAATGAGTGTGTTGAGCTACTGCAGCTAAGAACAGGATGGTTTGAGTTCATTTGAATCAAAGATTCAAATGCAAACCCAAAATATGAACTCATATAAGTGCATTATCTTGTTTCATCTAATGTGATGCCCCCGATTCAATCGTACACTAGTCATACACGCGAACGTGTACGATCAAGATCAGGGACTCACGGGAAGATATCACAACACAACTCTAAAAATAAAATAAGTCATACAAGCATCATAATACAAGCCAGGGGCCTCGAGGGCTCGAATACAAGTGCTCGATCATAGACGAGTCAGCGGAAGCAACAATATCTGAGTACAGACATAAGTTAAACAAGTTTGCCTTAAGAAGGCTAGCACAAACTGGGATACAGATCGAAAGAGGCGCAGGCCTCCTGCCTGGGATCCTCCTAAACTACTCATGGTCGACGTCAGCGGCCTGCACGTAGTAGTAGGCACATCCAGTGTAGTAGGAGTCGTCGTCGACAGTGGCGCCTGGCTCCTGGGCTCCAACATCTGGTTGCGACAACCAGGTAGAATGGAAAGGGGGAAAAGAGGGAGAAAAGCAACCGTGAGTACTCATCCAATGTACTCGCAAGCAAGGATCTACACTACATATGCATGGGTATATGTGTAAAGGGCCATATCGGTGGACTGAACTGCAGAATGCCAGAATAAGAGGGGGATAGGTAATCCTGGCGAAGACTACGCTTCTGGCCACCTCCGTCTTGCAGCATGTAGAAGACAGTAGGTTGAAGTCCTCCAAGTAGCATTGCATAGCATAATCCTACCTGGCGATCCCCTCCTCGTCGCCCTGTTAGAGAGCGATCACCGGGTTGTATCTGGCACTTGGAAGGGTGTGTTTTATTAAGTATCCGGTTCTAGTTGTCATAAGGTCAAGGTACAACTCCGGGTCATCCTTTTACCGAGGGATCCGGAAGCACACCTAGCCCCTTAATACAAGAGCAGGCTTACGGTCCAATCCGGCGCGCGCCGCTCAGTCGCTGACGTCAAGAAGGCTTCGGCTGATACGACGACGTCGAGTGCCCATAACTGTTCCCGCGTAGTTGGTTAGTGCGTATAGGCCAATGGCCAGACTCAGATCAAATACCAAGATCTTGTTAAGCGTGTTATTTTGAAGTAACCGCGAACGCCGACCAGGGCCAGGCCCACCTCTCTCCTAGGTGGTCTCAACCTGCCCTGTCGCTCTACCACAAAGTAACAGTCGGGGGCCGTCGGGAACCCAGGCCCACCTCTACCGGGATGGAGCCACCTGCCCTTCAGCCCCCATCTCCGAACAGTACCATAAGTAATGTAACAGTATAAAGTATATAGCATATACCCGTGATCACCTCCCGAAGTGATCACGGCCCAGTAGTATAGCATGGCAGACGGACAAGAGTGTAGGGCCACTGATGGAACACTAGCATCCTATACTAAGCATTAGGATAGCAGGTAAGGGTAACAACAATAGTAGCAACGACAGGCTATGCATCAGGATAGGATTAACGGAAAGCAGTAACATGCTACACTACTCTAATGCAAGCTGTATAGAGAAGAATAGGCGATGTCTGGTGATCAAGGGTGGGGGGGCTTGCCTGGTCGCTCTGGCAAGAAGGAGGGGTCGTCAACACCGTAGTCGAACTGGGGGTCGCCGGCAGTCTCGGGGTCTACCGGAAAGAAGTAACGGAGGGGGAACACAATAAATAACAGAGCAATCAAAGCATCTCAAAGTGTAACATGGCAATACGCGGTGCTAGGTGTGCCCTAACGCGGTAGTAGGTGTTACCGGCGAAAGGGGGAAACATCCGGGAAAGTATCCCCGGTGTTTCGCGTTTTTGGACAGATGAACCGGAGGTGAAATGTTGCCGGTTCGCTATGCTAGGGACGCGTGGCGGACGAACGGGCTGCATATCTGGATTCGTCTCGTCGTTCTAAGCAAGTTTCATGTTCAAAATATTTTCATCCGAGCTACGGTTTAATTTATATTAATTTCCAAAGTTTTAAAATATTTTTGGAATTAACAGAATTAATTTAATTAGAAAAAGTAAATATGACGTCAGCATGATGTCAGCATGATGTCATCAGTCAGCCATCTGTTTGACTGGGTCAACAGACGCGTGGGTCCCGTTCGTCAATGTCACAGATTAGCTAAATAGGGTTTAATTAGTCTTAACTAAGTGATTAGGTTAGTTAACATGATTAAATAGGTTAATTAATTGGGCTTAATTAATTTAATTAATTTTCATTTTAATGATAGTTTTTTATTCTTCTTTTTTTTATTCTGGGGCGTCGGGCCCGTTTGTCACATACCCCAAGGGCCATACAGGGCAGCGGGCGCTAACGGACGCTGCGGGCGACGGGGCTAACCGGGGCGAAGCCCCAGTGGTGCGGGCGCGAGCGTCGGGCGCCAGGGCATAGTAGCGGGCGGCGCCGGCTAAGGGCGGCGCCGAAGAAGGGCTGCGCGCGAGCCATAGGACGGGTTGCGGGCGCGCAGGCCGGCGACGCGAGAGCTGGGCGAGTCCGTGGCCGAAGTGGCCGGAGCAGGGGAGGTGGCCAGGGTGTGCTGGGCATGGACGGAGTGCAGCCGTGGACGCGGTGACCGCGGCCGCGAGCGGGGCATGTGCACGGTGAGCGGGGGGCTCAACGACTGGAGAGAGGGAGTGAGGAGGGGAGGCGGCGGCTCATAGGGGTGCTGCAAGGGTTCGGGCAGCGGGGGTCGAGGAGGTGGACGGGGACGACCGGGCGATGGGGAGGAGATCCGGTGAGGAAGCAGTCCGGCGATCGATGGCGACGAGGTGGCGAGGTCGGGGCCTAGTCGGCGACGGAGAGGACGGAGAGGCGGCGACGGGGTGACTTCGGGGCGAGGTGGCGTCGGTGATCCGGAGACGACGACACGCACAACGACGGGGAGGCGAAGGCGGACAACGGCAAGCGGCGTCGGGAAGCTCCGAGTGGCGGGGCGCGGCCGTGGGGCGGCGCCAGGGGCAGCGGGTTTGATCCCGATCCAAATCGGATCGGGAGAGAGGGGAGCGACCGAGGGAGAGAGGGGATCATGGGAGAGGAGTGGGGAGCAGGGGTGCGTGGGTTAGTGTTTGGGAGGTTATGGGGGCGCCGGCTGGGCCGGCCTGGCTTGCCCAGTGGCCAGCTGGGCCGAGGCCTAGCGAGGGGGGGGGGGGTCTTTTCCCCTTTTTTTGTTCTGTTTTCTTTTCTTTTCAGTTAATCTTTTCTGTTTTATTTATTTTAGAACGTCTTAGCATTTTCTAAACATGTGTTTTCTTCACTATAATTACCTATGTAATATTTGGCACAGTCCGAACATTTTTGTTTTAATGTTTGAAAACTTTTAAAGTTTGAGTTGATTTTAAATTTGAATTTGAACGAGGTTTGAATCAACGCGAGATTATCAACAATAATCGAGGTGACGTGGCATCATTACCAGAGGGTTACTGTAGCTTGATTACCCGGGCGTCACAATTCTCCTCCACTACAAGAAATCTTGTCCCGAGATTTAAGAGGGGGCCTAAGGGGAAAATTCTAGTTACGAAATTCTAACAGGTCTTCTCGGTTTTGGTTGCTCTTCTCGAAGAGGTTGATCCCTTTCGTTGATGTCTTCATTTCTCTGTTTCAAGTCACCATGATCAAGTCGTCATCCTTTCTTCGGGATCTTCATCGTCCTACGAACGCGGCCAAGGGGAAAAACTCCGGAAGAACGCATCTCCACAAAGCAGGGCATCTGACGGTGAACTCAATGGGAAATACATTAGGTACCCCACGAGTTGTATTTCAATGAATTCGTTGAGTGCAATATGCGATGGTACCAAAGTTTCAAACGGGTAGGCAATCATTTGATGACTAGACAGAAGCTGGAATGGGGGTTTGAACAACAAGAATAACATGGTGTTTGATTCCTAGATGAATAATGGTATAGATTTTAGCTCGTGAATCACATACGAAGCCAGGTGCACATGATACATTAGAATCCGGGTTGTAAAGAAGAGTCAGTTTTAGCTCCAGTGGACCTGTGGGTTATGGGCCCACCATGTGGGTTGAAAGTAGGAAGGGTGGTGACATCTTGCACAGCCACGATAGGGAGGCATGTCAGTGGATAGCCTGTCAGCTATGTCGGCAACAATGTCGGTCCCAAGGGCGGGAAACAAAGAGAACCATTTTTCGTCTCGTTGAACGATGCGAACCAATTGGCAAAGTTCTCACCCATCGGTGGTTACCGGAATATCATCAACAATAGTAATAGGGTCTTACAGATAGAGTGGTACAACAAGGTGCTTACCTAAGCAGGGAATTATATCTGCTCAGTTAAGTCCGGTTACAGGAAAGGTTAAACAAAAGAATGGAAAGGAAAACGTGATTACCAGATTAAACAGAACAATGGAAACGAAAATTGTGATTACACACAATTATTAGGGGTATATCCCTCCCATGGACAAGCAGAACATGGCATACAGGGTAGGAGAGCCAGTACCCAACCATTCAGATAAAGAGGCAAGGCTTAATCAAGATGTTACCCATACAACGGTGTTTTCGATAATAGATAAAGAAAAGATAGCATTGCTTCAACTGTTCTTATTGAAGATCGGAATACCACCGACATGCTTCGAGATAGCATTGACATGGTATTCAATCAAAGGTCGGACTCTGGATACACAAAGGATCCATTAGGAACAACTTATAGAATAAGTCTTACAATTTCCTCATGGAAGAATGGTTAACTTTGCTAAAAAGGAAACTATAGCAATAGGTCCTCCGGCCAGGTGTGCTAGGCATGACATCACCTTAGCATGTCATATAAAGACCAATGTTATAACTCTTGGAAATATGTCCCAACCATCATATCTGACTGAGATTCAGATCTGATTAGTGCCAGGATACCTCAGACTTAGGATGCCTGAGAAGAGAAGGTGCGACACAAATTGACGAGATGACATTGTAAGATCCTCGGGAAATGAACTATGGAAGTGAGTTCTGAAACAAGAGTTCATCATTAAACCAAGGAGATGAGGGGGTGGCTGATAGACTCAGCGACAATTCCTCGAGATTTCCAAAAGATGGATGTCCACAACTATGTGAACAAGGAGATAACATTTGTCAGATCATATGACATAATGAGGTATGCTCGAGGAAAACATACCCAATTTAACAATGATTGAAGGGTGCACCCTGAAATCTGGACTGGGTAGCATGATCAATGTTTGAATGATGATTCAATAAGCAATAGACTTAGAATGAAACTATCGACCGTTAACTCCAAATCAATAGGGTTGCTAGAATTTTGAAGTCGCACAGCATAGTTCAGTTGTCGGTTTTCCAATTAGAAACAACACGGGGACCAAGGAATGATCGGAGATGGCAGGAAGTATCACTTGTACCAAGAATGCATAATAGGTGGTGAAATTCTCACGACATTATTGACATAAAAGATGGTAATACTCCAAGGTAAAGAAGAACAATTGCTGGATAGCATGGATCTCAAGGTATAACACGAAACATGAACAAGTTTGTGTTGAACGGAAGGCAATAAAATGGTCGATGATAACACCAATCATCGAGGGCAAGGATGGTATTCCTCTTCAAGAGTTCAATTGATATCCTGGAAGAGCATCAAAATGTTGATGATGATCACGACACAATTGTTGAGAGATTTCACGAAGAAGCAATCGAACAGCGACGACATCAAGAAAAAGCAATGGTGAAGCGAAGGGTCACTGGAACCACGGATACGACACACACTCGGAATCAAGCGTGATGTTCAAGGCTAAATGATAAGACGAGGAAGATCGACGTAAGCTTGGCTCATCGTCAAAAGTTGTGCTCCGGGAATAAGGAAGAGGTAGCACAGTCAAAGATAGCAAGACCAGGATGCAGCCGATAGTCTGGGAATCACCAGATTGAGTTCAGAATTTCCTACTAAAAATACTAGGGGTATTTGATTTGTAGTGCGGAATAATTTCACTAGTCGGGGTCCTCGGTTGACAACAACCCAGAACCCGTAGAGTGATTACGACAAGGAAAGACATTACTTCAACAAAGGTAGTAAGATGTGGTGCAATGGCAAGACATCTTCGAGATACCAGGGGGTAATACTCGAAGGTAGAGCATCATAGAAGTAGAACCGGGTCATTGACCTATGACAGTAGATACTTCAACATTGCCAAAAATAGACGAGGCACTGGAATGGATTCCCATCAGATATATTAGATTAGGACAGCATGGTCGGAACCATAACTGTAAGGAATCAATTTCAAGAAGACCGAAAGAATCATACAGCTGGATAATCATTTTGCAAGAAGCTTCCGAGACGGTCTACATCATTTTCACGGGCATGAACACAAAGTTCAAGGTCGACTCCCACTTCTTTAATGCGTAACATTTCATTCACCTCTCGCTTTGATAAAACTATAGTGTTGGAATTTTATTTGGTAGAACACCGAAAGAGTATGAATTGTGAAAACTTTCGGGTTCTCACGGATTAGGGGAAGGCATAGGTTCAACCCGTCGGGCATCTTAGTAACATATACCTCAAGTTTCAAAAGTAATACACAAGCTCGAAAGCAGAGCATGGTTGGCCAAGCAGAGGATACAATTTACCAATGGCATTATGTATCAGGGGAAGAACTCACAAGGTGATTGAATATGAAGGACACTGTCAGACAAAAAACCAACAATGGATCGGGCGATCCACAACGGAGCTGATGTGAGTATCGGTACTCACTCAGAGGAAGAAAGAATGCAGAGGCATCAGATTCAAGAATCACCTGATTAGTCTGATGCTTAAATAGAAAGAAATTATGGTTTGCAAAACGAAGGATCAGAAGCAGACGCTCTGATCAAGGATGATGAGTTGAAAACACTTAGTTGGACAATCAATAAAGGTTTGAATTGCCGAGAACCAACTCATGTCAGGAATGACGTCTGAGTCCGAAAGATAACTTTAAAAAGGATAACCTGATGACTGCGTGCGTACACACACATTGAATCAATAGGCTCAAAATGACTAAGACAAGGGATGTTAATGAGGACTACTAGTCATATGGAATTAACCATAATGCAAGCAGGCAAGAGTTTCAAGAGTAACAAGATGCAGAGGATTTTTGAAAGATCGAAAAGTATTCCGAAGAATTATGTGAGACGCATGAACAACTGGGGATGAATGAATCCCCGATAAGTGCGAGGAATTATCCGTAGGGGTATTCAGGTGGCAAGGAACTGCAAGGCAGTAGGCACAAAATATTCTCTGAACAATAGAGAGGATTTCAGGGTATCTTGTAATAACAAGATCAATTGGGAATAAAAGTAAGGACGGCAGGTTTATGTATTTATCCATAGGGATATTTCGGTGGTAGGGAACTGCAAAAGCGACGGGCACAAATTCTCGAAAGAGTATCGGAGAGTAACTTCGAAATCTTCTGGTGCAGCAGTCGACCATCGGTAATAAGATGCTCTCCGGGTGAAAGTGATGACAAGATCCTAATGTTATATTTAGTAATATTCATTTAACCCGAATAGAAGAGAGCTCAGAGTCCCAGAGCATAGATGAGAAATAAAAGATCCTAGTACCACCCAATGGCGACGTGGGCCCGTAAGCCGCACAGCCATGTTAGTAAATGTTTTGTGATGACTAGACTCAACTTCGGCCAAGGAGTGTGGAAGGGGGATTCCTACAGGCAGTCGGCTCTGATACCAACTTGTGACGCCCCCGATTCAATCATACACTAATCATACACGCAAACGTGTACGATCAAGATCAGGGACTCATGGGAAGATATTACAACACAACTCTAAAAATAAAATAAGTCATACAAGCAACATAATACAAGCCAAGGGCCTCGAGGGCTCGAATACAAGTGCTCGATCATAGACGAGTCAGCGGAAGCAACAATATCTGAGTACAGACATACGTTAAACAAGTTTGCCTTAAGAAGGCTAGCACAAACTGGTATAGCCTGATGTCCATCGGATCTGACAACTTCAGCTCCGTGTGTATCTCTGCATATCCTCGCATTTTCACGCTTTCACAAAATTCATATTTTGCGTGGACTTGGCGTTGTATGTATGTGAATCGTAGGTCGAACCTGGATTCCTCAGACTAAGTTATGGAGCAACTACCAGCAGTAGTGTCCCACTGACAAAAGCCATCTTGGAACCATACTAAGTTCATGAATGAACTATATGATTCAACATCTTCTTTTGTCGCTTCTAAAGCGTCAACATACTTAGTCATTTGTTATAGAATTTGCCACAGTATCCTGTTGGGAACAATTTCCAACTACCGTGCCACCATATTGTGTATTACACAAAACCCTTAACTTAAATCGAAAATCGCACGGAGAAAAGATGAAGACTATCGATGTAACATTTTACAACGAACTCTTCATGATCTCTGCTTGCAAGAAAACATATCATCAGTACTTACTCTAGTACTCAATGATATCTTTCATTGTTGTCCCACGATCAGTACTTTGATCACTTTAGTATCCATACTCGCAACACCTTGGGAGTATCGGACATATCTGGTTGTTTTACATACCATGGAATACATGATTAATCCAAACACAAAAGTGTGTGGAATCTGCATCATGTATTTTACTCATCAATGTTTTGGGACGCCGAGTCTTGCAAAAACTATTTCCATGTGACTTTGGCAAGAATCACTCCTTGGCGTTTTTAGAAATATTATTACGCTCCCACTTACTTTCTTGAATTACAAGCATCTTCGTTACCCATTGATGAAGTCAAAACCCCTTTGACCAGTTCATCAAAACACGAAGATTCCAACTCCATTTTGCTCTCTTTTGTCCATTGCTGGAACTCTGAAGTTTGCATACCTACTAGCATCCTCTGGATCGACAAATTACTTTGGACTGTATCATATACAAGTCCTAGCTTTCATTTTCATCAGATGGAAATCCTTTTATCATCCATGTTTCATATCTAATGATTGAAATATGTATTAATTGCTAGTTCAACCCGAACCGACTTTAAGCATCGCTACGATGAAAACAACCTCATCGTAGTCAACTCTTGAACTTGTTATTTCAACAAGTTGAGCTTTATGGATAAAACATTTTTATCCGTATCAGTTTTAAGTTCCATAAATATTCGTTAGACTCTAAGTCTTCTGAAAGGTGTATCAAGGTTTAAATCTTGAATCACTTATATGGAAACTAACTCGGGTTGTATTGGCATTTAGCCAATTCCGGAGTCAGGGCCCATCAATGCTTCCTTGTATATCGTAGGTATAATGTTGTCTAACAACAATATCTCGTTCGCGCACCTGAGAGGTTTGCACGAGCCTTGCCTACGTGGCTCAGCTGCAAGTTCGACCGAAGTAGGAAACTCTGGAATTACTTCCAAGGTCTCTTTCCTTTGATCTGATGACGTAGTTACTGTTTATCTCGTCGAGTTGCACTATTCTCCCACTCACCTTTATGAAAGAACCATTCTCTTTAAAAGCACACCGTTTCGCGGCAAAACTATTTGCCTTGGTATAGTGAGGGAGGAATACCCAACATTTTGGTATAACCTACAAAGTAGCACGTGTCTGATTTGGAATAGGTTTGTAACCTTTTACACAAGTCCCATATTCCAAATGTTAAGAAAAGATATAACATGGTTGGGCGTACCATACCATGGCTTCATTTCAACAGACCCGATGTAGCTCTTTTCAGTGTAAAAGCCGCAGTCTCTAAGGCATCACTTTAAAAGGGATAATGACAAATTTATTTATGTCATCTTTGACCTTACCATGTCATAAATGGTTTGATTACATCTCCACAGACTTTCCACTTGCAGTGGTGTTCCGGGAGGTGCAAGTTATGAAACCCCTTTCACAACTCATCAGACATTCGCTAAACATGTAACTCAAATATTCCTTTGTGCAATCAAATTGCAAAAACATAATTTTCTTGTTACAATAACTTCTACTTCATTTTTGAGAACCTTTCGAATGATTTCAAAAGATCCAGACTTACGTCTCATCAAGTAAATATCCATATATCTACTTGAGTCATTTCTGAAGATAAATAAATCCACCACTAACAACACTTATCGGACTACACACATCAAATGTATGATCACTAATAAGTTTGTTGTTCGTTCCTTATGGCGTGTGAACGGTATTTTAGTCACTTCACTTTTCGGAGGAAAGTTGCAAGTGTCAGATGATTCAAAATCAAAAAGACTTCAAAATCCATCATAATGGAATTTTCCATGCGGGTTTCTCCAATGTGACCAAATGTAGTGCCACACTTGTGTGGTATTCTTTTAGTCTTGCGACATTTAGCGTCAGTGTTATGGATGTATCATATTACCATCAATATTCATAACATACATGCCATCTTGGATGGAAGCATGGCCCTTCATGTTATTCATAATACTTAACAACAATTGTTGTTTTTATGAACAACTCTTTTGCAACAAACATTGTGCAATGGGCTAGAGTGTATGAAACTCTAAAATGAATTACGAAAGTAAACCGAGAGGCATTGTATTATTATCAATATTCATAACATACATCTCATTCATAATGAAAGTATGGCCCTTGTGTTATTCATAACATCGAACATAAAAAGTTCTCTTATGAACAACCTTCTTGCAAGATACCTTATGCAATGGGATAGAGTTTGTAAAACTCTAAATGAATTATGAAAATAAATACAGATGGCAATACACCGATGGAAGGTATAGTAACATTTACTATGTTCCCTGTGTATACCTTAACCTCATTTCTAGCTAGTCTTTCAGGCCATAGTAGTTCTTACATCGAGTTGAAACAGAATGCAATCGAGCGGGCAATTTTGTGATGAACTCACAATACCCAAGAATTAGTGATTAACATGTTTAACCATAATTCGCAAGAACTATATCTTTGACCAGCCTTCTATACATCAAAAACTTGTATGGCATTCATACATGAGATGGATATTCCAGTCTTCTTTCCTTTTGCCTTTATACTTCTAACAGTTTAACTTTTAGTATTTCTCCTACTCTCAGAAGAAGCACCCAACTTAAGAGTGGCATTAGCCCCGGACTTCCTAGGCGTGTAAGTCATACTTACACCCTTTGGACACTTCCTTTCTCTTTAAGTTGTTGTTTTATTGACCTTTCATTATATGACAGGCGTTCTTCTGGATCCCTTTCCCAACAGTCAAATGCATAGTAAACACTTTTACTAATACTTGCAAACAAACATTGCTTTGTTTGTATCTGAAAATAATTTTCAGTTCCATGAATATCATATAACTATCCCAACTTTCGAAGTTTGGGTTTCATGGAAGCAAACATATTCCACTTGACCGTAACAGAATTCTAGCTTTTGGATCAAAGGACGAGAGTCACATGATCCATAGCATTAGCGGGAGGATACGGAAAGCATGCGATAGGACAAAGTCCTTCTCGGCACTTTTGAGGACAATCCTCACATTACGTTACCAATCGTAAAGTTTTAACCAGATATTTAACAGCTATTCAATTTTAACAGGGAAGGTGGAAACGCCAGCCATTATTCTACAACTATTTTGCAAGAAACACTTAGACAGTGTTCATAATTAATTGAACTGAGAATTAAACATGCTAATTCAGCAGTGCGCTCCCACTCAAATCAATATCTCTCATAATTGATTTAGAGTGATTCAAGATCCATATTTCTATTCCATGCCATTGACGGGTTCATCACTGATGACACAAATTTCAATCGGTAGGCCAACTTGCCGATCACATCTCTTATGTGATTCTTGTTCATCTTTCGATGGGCGTGTTCCGAGCTCAGGACTCTCCTGCCTGAACGTCAAAGACAACCAAGTGATCTTGCAGCGAGGTCTGACCTCACCCGCCTCATTCCTCTCGATTCGTTCGTGCTCATGTGTACATGGCGCACCCCGAAAAGATACGAATTTCAGACGGTGCTACACTTGGGAGAACACTAACTACTTTGATATTTTAAGTGAGAGATCACCCTAATAAAAAGCGACTACCGCGCAATCAAGAAGGGTGCATCATAAGGGATAAACATCTCAGGCAATTCATAATAGCATGATATGGTATAGCCCTTTCTGACGGAGAAGTATTTCATTTCTTCGTCTTCGGCATTCGCGTCGGTGTTCACCTTCACGAAGATTTCCACCACCTTGTCGATGCACCAGATAATATTGCTATCTCTATAGCTAATAAAATAAGTGCATTACTTAAGGTTGACACGCAAGTCATTAAAGTGACAATCATATGGCTCCAGCCATCATGCCGAATCATGACACGCAGGTCATGTTAATTACATCATATAGTCATCTCATACATAATCAAATTGAATATGAGCATTGCTATACCACATCACATGCACATCCTGCAAAACCAAGTTAGACGCCACTAATCGGTTTATGCAAAAAATTATTTTACGTGGCTTCTAAGGTTTTGACTTAAACCGCAGCTACCAACGTTTTATCATCAAGTATGATTATTCAAGTTGCTAGATTAACATCTCGGGGTGTATGAAACACGAGATAATTAAATCTCGAGCCCCATACTAAACTTCGTCACACGCATGACCCCCCGTGCAGATCATATCTGCAATGCCCTTTCATCTGCGAATTTCATCTTTCTTTTGACTACGGCAGAACCCAAAGAACTGATAGCACTTCCATGATCAATCAGGATCACGGATTGCCAGAACTTTGTCAAATTCCACCATGCTGTCTCGAGATTGAGCAAATGCAAATTCTAGGGAAGCAACAAGAACATCGGGTAACAGATTTCATCTGTCACCCGCATAAATAATTTTCAGCAATAGATCTCATCTACTACCTAATTATATTATGCAATACCCATACATCTCTATGTATTCTAGATCGAAACCTGCATCTACGCATAGCACGGCTCATGATGCCACTGTAGGGTAACGCAGAAGAAAACAAAAAATTTCTGACCTACGCACCAGCCCAGGACCACTATGGAGAATGCATACATGGTTTGATCTTTTTCGTTACCGACTCGTAGCACAGCGGGAAGTAGAGTCGATGACGATCGGCGGTGCAGATCCCCGCAATTAGGATTTACAACCTCCCAACCGCGAGGATGTATACCCTCATCTGCTCCTCAGACAACCCTCCGGGAGGCGGTCGAACAGCCCCCCGGACGGTGTCGCGGACAGCCCTTCGGGAGGACCTTCAAAACTCGAACGGTCACTCGGACAGCCCTTCGGGAGGAAATTCGAAACTCGGACGGTCACACAGACAGCCCTTCGGGAGGCACTCACGAACTAAGACCGAAACTACGATCTCTCTACAGAGTTGCACACATACGGTGTCATCTATCCGGCAGGGCTTCGCCGTCCAGAACTAGTTCCTGCCGGAACCCAGACAACCTTACGGCTCTATGAAACTCTTTTCGTGGGAGGGAGAGAAGAAGCCAGATAATGCATGGCATGTGTATGAGAGAAAGGGATGATCCTTTAGGCAGCCCCCTCCACCCCTATTTATAGGCCAAGCCCAAGGGTGGCTTCTCCAAGAAGCCAAGGGGGGAAATACCAAAAGGGCCCTCAAGGTGGCTTCTCCAAGAAGCCAACCAAAAAGCACTTTCACTATTCATGACGACATTTCTCAGCGTCCGTTCGAACTGAAAATATTTATGTGGGCTCAAAACATTTCAAATACCCACTAAAATAATTTTCAACGAGTTCCGAAACAATTTCGGTTTAGTGATTTTCATCTGCGAAAAGCAAACAAGAATGCGTTTTCACTATTCATGAAGACAATTTTTCGCGTCCACTAAATCCGAAAATATTTATGTGGGTCTTAGAATAATTCCAGTTCCCACTAAAATGATTTTGGATTCGTTCTGAAACAATTTCAGATTAGTGAATTTCATCTGCGAAAAATAGCCAAAGCGGTACCGGCAGCTCCGAAACATTTTCGGTTTTTATTTCTGAAAATTCCAAAAAGTTTCCAGAATGATTCTGGCACCCTCCAAGAATTATCAGGCATGTGCCGAAACCATTTTCACTTAATGGCATACCCCGAAACAACTTTTTTGGTTTCACCGAAACTCATCCGGTGACCTCTCTCTGTGGAACTTTTCCGCTGTCCGAAACTTTTCGGTGTCCGAAACTTTTTCGGTGATTTTCTCTCAGACTCCCTGTCTAGTATTCAGCAGATAGATGACCCTTAAGAGTGTGACCCTATAGGTTCGGTGAAGTATAGACATCACCCGGAACCCCTTCCGATCAATGATCAACATCGGAGCCGTGGACACCCATATTGACCCCTATACCCACACGAATGAAAATTCGAGTGAACCTCCAGTTGCAGTGAGCTATTCCTGTTGCTTTGCGATATGTCACAAACACCCGAGGTGATATTTATTGCATGCCCATGGACGAACAATTTGTCCACCATGCAAGTTACCTCGTTACCGGTTTTGTTCTCTTTTCTCGTTTCCGTGTTCCGGCATCCCAGTGATCAAATCACACTGTGTCTGGCCAGACGATGATGGATACCGTAATACCGAGAGGGCCCGAGAATATCTCTCCATCGTCGGAGGAGCAAATCCCAATCTTGAGCTATCAAGTTACTTGACACACTTTTCCATGAACCCGTAAGCCGCCGTAATAGCCACCCATTTACGGATGACGTTTAACAAACCCCAAAGTTCATGAAGCAAGCATGAAGAAACTCAATACTCTCATGGTCTAAGGAATCATGCAAACGTTAACCATCTCTGTGTTATGTACCATTAACTTGTGACGAATGAATCTCTTAGCATAACATCATGCCGGGTCGATTCAACACAAATGTTCTCTTAACATTGTGCCCTCAAGGTTGCTGACATAGACATGCCCATGATCAGAAAACATAACCATCATGCAACACTTGAGCTAGTCTTAGAGGCCAGACTAGGAATACTTCTTACCATTTATTATTCCACACGTGCATATGAGTCTTCCTCCGAGCCTCGTGGATATTGCAGACTCGAGAATCATTGCAGTTATAGCATGGAACATAAACATAATTGTGAACTCGGAGATAAATAATATCATTTATTATTGCCTCTAGGGCATATCTCCTACAGACTCCCACTTGCATTAGAGTCAATAATCTAGTTAATGCTAATGCACTTTACACCTGTGGCATACTGGTGTAAAAATTGCTTCGCATGTGGTATAGCCTGATGTCCATCGGATCTGACAACTTCAGCTCCGTGTGTATCTCTGCATATCCTCGCATTTTCACGCTTTCACAAAATTCATATTTTGCGTGGACTTGGCGTTGTATGTATGTGAATCGTAGGTCGAACCTGGATTCCTCAGACTAAGTTATGGAGCAACTACCAGCAGTAGTGTCCCACTGACAAAAGCCATCTTGGAACCATACTAAGTTCATGAATGAACTATATGATTCAACATCTTCTTTTGTCGCTTCTAAAGCGTCAACATACTTAGTCATTTGTTATAGAATTTGCCACAGTATCCTGTTGGGAACAATTTCCAACTACCGTGCCACCATATTGTGTATTACACAAAACCCTTAACTTAAATCGAAAATCGCACGGAGAAAAGATGAAGACTATCGATGTAACATTTTACAACGAACTCTTCATGATCTCTGCTTGCAAGAAAACATATCATCAGTACTTACTCTAGTACTCAATGATATCTTTCATTGTTGTCCCACGATCAGTACTTTGATCACTTTAGTATCCATACTCGCAACACCTTGGGAGTATCGGACATATCTGGTTGTTTTACATACCATGGAATACATGATTAATCCAAACACAAAAGTGTGTGGAATCTGCATCATGTATTTTACTCATCAATGTTTTGGGACGCCGAGTCTTGCAAAAACTATTTCCATGTGACTTTGGCAAGAATCACTCCTTGGCGTTTTTAGAAATATTATTACGCTCCCACTTACTTTCTTGAATTACAAGCATCTTCGTTACCCATTGATGAAGTCAAAACCCCTTTGACCAGTTCATCAAAACACGAAGATTCCAACTCCATTTTGCTCTCTTTTGTCCATTGCTGGAACTCTGAAGTTTGCATACCTACTAGCATCCTCTGGATCGACAAATTACTTTGGACTGTATCATATACAAGTCCTAGCTTTCATTTTCATCAGATGGAAATCCTTTTATCATCCATGTTTCATATCTAATGATTGAAATATGTATTAATTGCTAGTTCAACCCGAACCGACTTTAAGCATCGCTACGATGAAAACAACCTCATCGTAGTCAACTCTTGAACTTGTTATTTCAACAAGTTGAGCTTTATGGATAAAACATTTTTATCCGTATCAGTTTTAAGTTCCATAAATATTCGTTAGACTCTAAGTCTTCTGAAAGGTGTATCAAGGTTTAAATCTTGAATCACTTATATGGAAACTAACTCGGGTTGTATTGGCATTTAGCCAATTCCGGAGTCAGGGCCCATCAATGCTTCCTTGTATATCGTAGGTATAATGTTGTCTAACAACAATATCTCGTTCGCGCACCTGAGAGGTTTGCACGAGCCTTGCCTACGTGGCTCAGCTGCAAGTTCGACCGAAGTAGGAAACTCTGGAATTACTTCCAAGGTCTCTTTCCTTTGATCTGATGACGTAGTTACTGTTTATCTCGTCGAGTTGCACTATTCTCCCACTCACCTTTATGAAAGAACCATTCTCTTTAAAAGCACACCGTTTCGCGGCAAAACTATTTGCCTTGGTATAGTGAGGGAGGAATACCCAACATTTTGGTATAACCTACAAAGTAGCACGTGTCTGATTTGGAATAGGTTTGTAACCTTTTACACAAGTCCCATATTCCAAATGTTAAGAAAAGATATAACATGGTTGGGCGTACCATACCATGGCTTCATTTCAACAGACCCGATGTAGCTCTTTTCAGTGTAAAAGCCGCAGTCTCTAAGGCATCACTTTAAAAGGGATAATGACAAATTTATTTATGTCATCTTTGACCTTACCATGTCATAAATGGTTTGATTACATCTCCACAGACTTTCCACTTGCAGTGGTGTTCCGGGAGGTGCAAGTTATGAAACCCCTTTCACAACTCATCAGACATTCGCTAAACATGTAACTCAAATATTCCTTTGTGCAATCAAATTGCAAAAACATAATTTTCTTGTTACAATAACTTCTACTTCATTTTTGAGAACCTTTCGAATGATTTCAAAAGATCCAGACTTACGTCTCATCAAGTAAATATCCATATATCTACTTGAGTCATTTCTGAAGATAAATAAATCCACCACTAACAACACTTATCGGACTACACACATCAAATGTATGATCACTAATAAGTTTGTTGTTCGTTCCTTATGGCGTGTGAACGGTATTTTAGTCACTTCACTTTTCGGAGGAAAGTTGCAAGTGTCAGATGATTCAAAATCAAAAAGACTTCAAAATCCATCATAATGGAATTTTCCATGCGGGTTTCTCCAATGTGACCAAATGTAGTGCCACACTTGTGTGGTATTCTTTTAGTCTTGCGACATTTAGCGTCAGTGTTATGGATGTATCATATTACCATCAATATTCATAACATACATGCCATCTTGGATGGAAGCATGGCCCTTCATGTTATTCATAATACTTAACAACAATTGTTGTTTTTATGAACAACTCTTTTGCAACAAACATTGTGCAATGGGCTAGAGTGTATGAAACTCTAAAATGAATTACGAAAGTAAACCGAGAGGCATTGTATTATTATCAATATTCATAACATACATCTCATTCATAATGAAAGTATGGCCCTTGTGTTATTCATAACATCGAACATAAAAAGTTCTCTTATGAACAACCTTCTTGCAAGATACCTTATGCAATGGGATAGAGTTTGTAAAACTCTAAATGAATTATGAAAATAAATACAGATGGCAATACACCGATGGAAGGTATAGTAACATCTACTATGTTCCCTGTGTATACCTTAACCTCATTTCTAGCTAGTCTTTCAGGCCATAGTAGTTCTTACATCGAGTTGAAACAGAATGCAATCGAGCGGGCAATTTTGTGATGAACTCACAATACCCAAGAATTAGTGATTAACATGTTTAACCATAATTCGCAAGAACTATATCTTTGACCAGCCTTCTATACATCAAAAACTTGTATGGCATTCATACATGAGATGGATATTCCAGTCTTCTTTCCTTTTGCCTTTATACTTCTAACAGTTTAATTTTTAGTATTTCTCCTACTCTCAGAAGAAGCACCCAACTTAAGAGTGGCATTAGCCCCGGACTTCCTAGGCGTGTAAGTCATACTTACACCCTTTGGACACTTCCTTTCTCTTTAAGTTGTTGTTTTATTGACCTTTCATTATATGACAGGCGTTCTTCTGGATCCCTTTCCCAACAGTCAAATGCATAGTAAACACTTTTACTAATACTTGCAAACAAACATTGCTTTGTTTGTATCTGAAAATAATTTTCAGTTCCATGAATATCATATAACTATCCCAACTTTCGAAGTTTGGGTTTCATGGAAGCAAACATATTCCACTTGACCGTAACAGAATTCTAGCTTTTGGATCAAAGGACGAGAGTCACATGATCCATAGCATTAGCGGGAGGATACGGAAAGCATGCGATAGGACAAAGTCCTTCTCGGCACTTTTGAGGACAATCCTCACATTACGTTACCAATCGTAAAGTTTTAACCAGATATTTAACAGCTATTCAATTTTAACAGGGAAGGTGGAAACGCCAGCCATTATTCTACAACTATTTTGCAAGAAACACTTAGACAGTGTTCATAATTAATTGAACTGAGAATTAAACATGCTAATTCAGCAGTGCGCTCCCACTCAAATCAATATCTCTCATAATTGATTTAGAGTGATTCAAGATCCATATTTCTATTCCATGCCATTGACGGGTTCATCACTGATGACACAAATTTCAATCGGTAGGCCAACTTGCCGATCACATCTCTTATGTGATTCTTGTTCATCTTTCGATGGGCGTGTTCCGAGCTCAGGACTCTCCTGCCTGAACGTCAAAGACAACCAAGTGATCTTGCAGCGAGGTCTGACCTCACCCGCCTCATTCCTCTCGATTCGTTCGTGCTCATGTGTACATGGCGCACCCCGAAAAGATACGAATTTCAGACGGTGCTACACTTGGGAGAACACTAACTACTTTGATATTTTAAGTGAGAGATCACCCTAATAAAAAGCGACTACCGCGCAATCAAGAAGGGTGCATCATAAGGGATAAACATCTCAGGCAATTCATAATAGCATGATATGGTATAGCCCTTTCTGACGGAGAAGTATTTCATTTCTTCGTCTTCGGCATTCGCGTCGGTGTTCACCTTCACGAAGATTTCCACCACCTTGTCGATGCACCAGATAATATTGCTATCTCTATAGCTAATAAAATAAGTGCATTACTTAAGGTTGACACGCAAGTCATTAAAGTGACAATCATATGGCTCCAGCCATCATGCCGAATCATGACACGCAGGTCATGTTAATTACATCATATAGTCATCTCATACATAATCAAATTGAATATGAGCATTGCTATACCACATCACATGCACATCCTGCAAAACCAAGTTAGACGCCACTAATCGGTTTATGCAAAAAATTATTTTACGTGGCTTCTAAGGTTTTGACTTAAACCGCAGCTACCAACGTTTTATCATCAAGTATGATTATTCAAGTTGCTAGATTAACATCTCGGGGTGTATGAAACACGAGATAATTAAATCTCGAGCCCCATACTAAACTTCGTCACACGCATGACCCCCCGTGCAGATCATATCTGCAATGCCCTTTCATCTGCGAATTTCATCTTTCTTTTGACTACGGCAGAACCCAAAGAACTGATAGCACTTCCATGATCAATCAGGATCACGGATTGCCAGAACTTTGTCAAATTCCACCATGCTGTCTCGAGATTGAGCAAATGCAAATTCTAGGGAAGCAACAAGAACATCGGGTAACAGATTTCATCTTTCACCCGCATAAATAATTTTCAGCAATAGATCTCATCTACTACCTAATTATATTATGCAATACCCATACATCTCTATGTATTCTAGATCGAAACCTGCATCTACGCATAGCACGGCTCATGATGCCACTGTAGGGTAACGCAGAAGAAAACAAAAAATTTCTGACCTACGCACCAGCCCAGGACCACTATGGAGAATGCATACATGGTTTGATCTTTTTCGTTACCGACTCGTAGCACAGCGGGAAGTAGAGTCGATGACGATCGGCGGTGCAGATCCCCGCAGCTAGGATTTACAACCTCCCAACCGCGAGGATGTATACCCTCATCTGCTCCTCAGACAACCCTCCGGGAAGCGGTCGAACAGCCCCCCGGACGGTGTCGCGGACAGCCCTTCGGGAGGACCTTCAAAACTCGAACGGTCACTTGGACAGCCCTTCGGGAGGACATTCGAAACTCGGACGGTCACACAGACAGCCCTTCGGGAGGCACTCACGAACTAAGACCGAAACTACGATCTCTCTACAGAGTTGCACACATACGGTGTCATCTATCCGGCAGGGCTTCGCCGTCCAGAACTAGTTCCTGCCGGAACCCAGACAACCTTACGGCTCTATGAAACTCTTTTCGTGGGAGGGAGAGAAGAAGCCAGATAATGCATGGCATGTGTATGAGAGAAAGGGATGATCCTTTAGGCAGCCCCCTCCACCCCTATTTATAGGCCAAGCCCAAGGGTGGCTTCTCCAAGAAGCCAAGGGGGGAAATACCAAAAGGGCCCTCAAGGTGGCTTCTCCAAGAAGCCAAGCAAAAAGCACTTTCACTATTCATGACGACATTTCTCAGCGTCCGTTCGAACTGAAAATATTTATGTGGGCTCAGAACATTTCAAATACCCACTAAAATAATTTTCAACGAGTTCCGAAACAATTTCGGTTTAGTGATTTTCATCTGCGAAAAGCAAACAAGAATGCGTTTTCACTATTCATGAAGACAATTTTTCGCGTCCACTAAATCCGAAAATATTTATGTGGGTCTTAGAATAATTCCAGTACCCACTAAAATGATTTTGGATTCGTTCTGAATCAATTTCAGATTAGTGAATTTCATCTGCGAAAAACAGCCAAAGCGGTACCGGCAGCTCCGAAACATTTTCGGTTTTTATTTCTGAAAATTCCAAAAAGTTTCCAGAATGATTATGGCACCCTCCAAGAATTATCAGGCATGTGCCTAAACCATTTTGACTTAATGGCATACCCCGAAACAACTTTTTCGGTTTCACCGAAACTCATCCGGTGACCTCTCTCTGCAGAACTTTTCCGCTGTCCGAAACTTTTCGGTGTCCGAAACTTTTTCGGTGATTTTCTCTCAGACTCCCTGTCTAGTATTCAGCAGATAGATGACCCTTAAGCGTGTGACCCTATAGGTTCGGTGAAGTATAGACATGACACGGAACCCCTTCCGATCAATGATCAACATCGGAGCCGTGGACACCCATATTGACCCCTATACCAACACGAATGAATATTCGAGTGAACCTCCAGTTGCAGTGAGCTATTCCTGTTGCTTAGCGGTATGTCACAAACACCCGAGGTGAGATTTATTTCATGCCCATGGACGAACAATTTTTCCACCATGCAAGTTACCTCGTTACCGGTTTTGTTCTCTTTTCCCGTTTCCGTGTTCCGGCATCCCAGTGATCAAATCACACTGTGTCTGGCCAGACGATGATGGATACCGTAATACCGAGAGGGCCCGAGAATATCTCTCCATCGTCAGAGGAGCAAATCCCAATCTTGAGCTATCAAGTTACTTGACACACTTTTCCATGAACCCGTAAGCCGCCGTAATAGCCACCCCTTTACGGATGATGTTTAACAAACCCCAAAGTTCATGAAGCAAGCATGAAGAAACTCAATACTCTCATGGTCTAAGGAATCATGCAAACGTTAACCATCTCTGTGTGATGTACCATTAACTTGTGACGAATGAATCTCTTAGCATAACATCATGCCAGGTCGATTCAACACAAATGTTCTCTTAACATTGTGCCCTCAAGGTTGCTGACATAGACATGCCCATGATCAGGAAAACATAACCATCATGCAACACTTGAGCTAGTCTTAGAGGCCAGACTAGGAATACTTCTTACCGTTTATTATTCCACACATGCATATGAGTCTTCCTCCGAGCCTCGTGGATATTGCAGACTCGAGAATCATTGCAGTTATAGCATGGAACATAAACATAATTGTGAACTTGGAGATAAATAATATCATTTATTATTGCCTCTAGGGCATATCTCCTACATACATATGCATGGGTATATGTGTAAAGGGCCATATCGGTGGACTGAACTGCAGAATGCCAGAATAAGAGGGGGATAGCTAATCCTGGCGAAGACTACGCTTCTGGCCACCTCCGTCTTGCAGCATGTAGAAGAGAGTAGGTTGAAGTCCTCCAAGTAGCATCGCATAGCATAATCCTACCCGGCGATCCCCTCCTCGTCGCCCTATTAGAGAGCGATCACCGGGTTGTATCTGGCACTTGGAAGGGTGTGTTTTATTAAGTATCCGGTTCTAGTTGTCATAAGGTCAAGGTACAACTCCGGGTCGTCCTTTTATCGAGGGACACGGCTATTCGAATAGATAAACTTCCCTGTAGGGGTGCACCACATTACCCAACACGCTCGATCCCATTTGGCCAGACACACTTTCCTGGGTCATGCCCGGCCTCGGAAGATCAACACGTCGCAGCCCCACCTGGGCACAACAGAGAGGTCAGCATGCCGGTCTAAATCCTATGTGCGCAGGGGTCTGGGCCCATCGCCCATTGCACACCTGCACATTGCGTGGGTGGCCGGAAGCAGACCTAGCACCCTTAATACAAGAGCAGGCTTACGGTCCAATCCGGCGCGCCGCTCAGTCGCTGACTTCAAGAAGGCTTCGGCTGATACCACGATGTCGAGTGCCCATAACTGTTCCCGCGTAGTTGGTTAGTGCGTATAGGCCAATGGCCAGACTCAGATCAAATACCAAGATCTCGTTAAGCGTGTTATTTTGAAGTAACCGCGAACGCCGACCAGGGCCAGGCCCACCTCTCTCCTAGGTGGTCTCAACCTGCCCTGTCGCTCCGCCACAAAGTAACAGTCGGGGGCCGTCGGGAACCCAGGCGCACCTCTACCGGGATGGAGCCACCTGCCCCTTCAGCCCCCATCTCCGAACAGTACCATAAGTAATGTAACAGTATAAAGTATATAGCATATACCCGTGATCACCTCCCGAAGTGCTCACGGCCCAGTAGTATAGCATGGCAGACGGACAAGAGTGTAGGGCCACTGAGGGAACACTAGCATCCTATACTAAGCATTAGGATAGCAGGTGAGGGTAACAACAATAGTAGCAAGGACATGCTATGCATCAGGATAGGATTAACGGAAAGCAGTAACATGCTACACTACTCTAATGCAAGCAGTATAGAGAAGAATAGGCGATATCTGGTGATCAAGGGGGGGGGGCTTGCCTGGTCGCTCTGGCAAGAAGGAGGGGTCGTCAACACCGTAGTCGAACTGGGGGTCGCCGGCAGTCTCGGGGTCTACCGGAAAGAAGTAACGGAGGGGGAACACAATAAATAACAGAGCAATCAAAGCATCTCAAAGTTTAACATGGCAATACGCGGTGCTAGGTGTGCCCTAACGCGGTAGTAGGTGTTACCGGCGAAAGGGGGAAACATCCGGGAAAGTATCCCCGGTGTTTCGCGTTTTCGGACAGATGAACCGGAGGTGAAATGTTGCAGGCTCGCTATGCTAGGGACGCGTGGCGGACGAACGGGCTGCGTATCTGGATTCGTCTCGTTGTTCTGAGCAACTTTCATGTTCAAAATATTTTCATCCGAGCTACGGTTTAATTTATATTAATTTCCAAAGTTTAAAATATTTTTGAAATTAACAGAATTAATTTAATTAGAAAAGAAATTATGACGTCAGTGTGATGTCAGCATGATGTCATCAGTCAGCCGTCTGTTTGACTGGGTCAACAGACGCGTGGGTCCCGTTCGTCAATGTCACAGATTAGCTAAACAGGGTTTAATTTGTCTTAACTAAGTGATTAGGTTAGTTAACCAGATTAATTAGGTTAATTAATTGGGCTTAATTAATTTAATTAATTTTCATTTTAGTTATATATATTTTTTATTCTTCTCTTTTTTTATTCTGGGGCGTGGGGCCCGTTTTCACATACCCCAAGGGCCATACAGGGCAGCGGGTGCTAACGGACGCTGCGGGCGACGGGGCAAACCGGGGCGAAGCCCCAGTGGTACGGGCGCGAGCGCGGGGCGCCAGGGCATAGTACCGGGTGGCGCCGACGAAGGGCTGCGCGCGAGCCATAGGACGGGCTGCGGGCGCGCGGGCCGGCGACACCAGAGTTGGGCGAGGCCGTGGTCGGAGTGGCCGGAGCAGGGGAGGTGGCCAGGGTGTGCTGGGCACGGACGGAGCGCAGCCATGGACGCGGTGACCACGGCCGCGAGCGGGGCATGTGCATGGTGAGCGGGGGGCTCAACGACGGGAGAGAGGGAGTGAGGAGGGGAGGCGGCGGCTCACAGGGGTGCTGCAGGGGTTCGGGCAGCGGGGGTCGAGGAGGTGGACGGGGACGACCGAAGCTCGACTGAGATGGCGGGCAGCTGGCGTGGAACTGCCGAGAAATTTCTTGCCCTTGTATAGGTTCTCGTTGTAACAAGCGGCCGTCTGGTAGTGGCGGGCAGCTGGCGTGGAACTGCCGAGAAATTTCTCCCGTGCGCCATGTGCGCCATGTCCAGATGGCGAACAACCTGGATGCGGCATACGACACAAATCAAAAGGGCATGTACAATGGTTCTATCTTAGTATTGCCACGTAGGATAAATGATGAGATGGAGGAGAGAAAAATCATAAGAGAAAGCTTGTCTTCTCTTAATTAAGAGAAGGCAAGAGATGAGCTCTTAGCATAATATGTCTCACCACGTTTTTGGGAATAATTAGTTATTGAAGATACGACTAAGAGATGATCCATTGTAGATATGTTTTTTTGTCATCTCTAAATTACATGCAAGATTTAAGATAAGACTACCTCACCGACCATTGTACATGTCCTAAGGTGTACGTCTGCAAAACGACTCAGGCAGGGTCGTACCTGACATGTCCGAAACCCCACAATATCCCAAATTCCGTGGAACAACTATTTATGGATATACTGAGGGGCTGTTTCGTTTGCTACCTGAGAGAAATTTGCCTGACCGGATGCAAGCCAGACAATTGCATGCATTTGTTTGGTTGGTGCATGTGCATCGTTTCGACCAGCCTGACCTGGACTCCTCCAGCCTGACAAGCCCAGGCCACCAAAATCGGAGGCCTGACTCAGGCAGAAGCAAATTGGGATGCATGCATGTACTCTAGGCCACGGGTTACTATTTTAATATTGCTCAGGTTCATGCGAGGCTCAGGGAGCAAACCAAACAGCAAATCATTCAGGCTGCGTCAACACGCCAAGGTCACGGGAATATCTGTGCCTACCAGGCGCCCATTTTCTTCAGGCAAGGTGCTCAGGTAACGAACCAAACAGCCCCTGAATGACTTATGCTTCCTTCTGTCTGCTACCCACAGTATGTTTATTTATCGAATTTTTATCTCCGGAGACGCGTGAGAACCAGTGCTAGTTGACATTTATGAGACGGGTGAGCTTTGCGGCACCGATATCATCCTATGCTCATGGACACGACCAACGGAGTCAGGTGATCAAGGGCACATCACACTCCCTCTACAACCGGATCTGCGCTTTCACGGTGCTCGCATCCGAAAACACTTGGCTTGCTTGTTTCACTCCAACATCTAAAAGTAATTAACTGACATACGTAATTAACAATTGACCGTCGAATTAATGATTTTCGAAACAAGTAATAGTTACTGAAATGCCTTGCTACTAGCTCAGAATCACATGCTTACATCTAGTATAGCTTTAGCTAGCTGACTTTCTACTTCTATATTAGTGCATACAGGGAAGGAACATATAAACACTCCGATGGACTATATATACGCATGCCAAATGCCCAGCTAAATCATCAGATATCCATGTACATTGTCATGACTATATCACTGCACACCTTTGCTGCATGCAATGCGTTCATTCTTTATATTAATTATTTTCTCTTTCTGTTCACATAAGGAATGCATGCAAGCACAACATGTGTGGCTCTCACTCAAAACGGCCGAGCTGTTCCGTACGTTTGGATCTCACCAAATTAACCATGCATTTTCATTAGAGTATGTGATGTAATAAAAAAAGCCGCCGGGGCAGTGTAGGGATATATATTTTTTCGGTGGTCATGCTTCGTCTTTGAATGATATTTTTCTTAATCTTAGATGCTCTTAACATTTTCATCACACAGGGAGTATTAGTTTAATTTGAAAGAAGGTAAGAGGAACTATGTTAAAATTTGCTTGTTGGATGCACGTGCAGAACATGCATGCATGCATCGTGACTATTTCTATTTCGACGGTACTTGCATGCATTGCTTTTGGTGTTGCATCAGCGTCGCCCTGTAGCTTCCTCTTCCAAGAACGGTTGACTTGCAACATGCTACGTACACAGCCAGGAGCTATGAAACCATGCATACATGTACACCACTAGTACAAATGCCCGTGCGTTGCAACAGGCGATAAATTTAGTATTACTTAGTCCTATTTTTTCATTTTGTAACACTTTTTATATTGACTTGACTAACGTCAGTAAACAGGTGTCCTTGAGTATCAATTTTCATGCAAATTTTCAGGGATAAAACTTAAGCATTTTGAACTTTGGAGATAAAAACTCAAACACCAAATGTTATAATTAATTATACTTTTTAAACAACGAAGCACTGTTATCCCATATGGCATGAAATTTTTCAAACACGCCTGCTAAAGTATTGTGAACATGTCAAAAAAATCGGATTTCTTTTAAAAGAAAATCTGTTCATTAGGGAGCATATGTTCAGTCAAAAATCCACGTCTGGGAATTCCTCCTTTTTGAAGAAAAGAAGATAAAAAAAAACTGAGTCGATACAATGGACATTTGGTATGCCAACTTTGGACGGCCCGGTCTGTTTCATTTTTTTTTTTTGAGAGAGAAAGTCTGTTTCAATAGTAAGTGGAGTTAACTAAAAGGCCAATCTGAATCCATCTGATTGTTCCAGCCCAGCAGCCCTTGAAAAAGAAAAAGAAAAATAGGAGGTCGTTCAAACAGAAGCTGTGTTCCTCAATCCCCTCAAAAAAAACTTCCACAGCACGGTCGCAGCAGACTCGTCTAGGGTTCTGCCGAAACATTGCAGCCAGGTGACAACTTCGCAGTTAGAACTGAAAACTTGAACGTCTTGAAGGAGACTGAAACATTTGTGTATATATAAAATTATTCATGGTATAACTCTCATGTATAATGATCTGAAAAACCAAATCATTCATGGATAATTTTCATTATGTGTCCAGTAAGCATGACAAAGGGAAAGTATACTAACAATACTAGGTGGAGGGCATCAACATACAGAATCTCATCTGTGATTATTTCTCTCCAATTCCATCATTTTTAAAGCTTATTATTAAATGCAAACCAATAGCTAATATTCACATTGTTATATTACATATGTACAATGCAATCAAACCTGTTTTGATATTTATATATTAATTATTATCCAGGAAATATTAAAACTACATCTAACCAAATGTGCATAAAATGGTTCACTATTAATAGGGGTAGGGGGGCCTAACTCTGCCAATGCCAGTCCCAAACCCAAAAAAAGGTGGAGGGGCCAAACACTAATTAACATTGCACCACACAGGAAAACAGGCCTGCAGAATTTTGTAGCAGTGAAATGTGTACCTGCTTGAGATTGTAGCCTCTTATAAATTAGTATTGGATAGTACTCCCTCCGTTCGAAAAAGCTCGTCCCTCAAATAGATGTATCTAGAACCAAGTTAGTGCTAGATATATCCATTTGAGGGAGCTTGTGACAAGTTTTTTCGGACGGAGGGAGTAAGAACAAACTGGAACTGCACCAAACAATTGATTTTGGCTCAATGAAGAAGATGCTCAGCAGACATTTTGAGCAGAGAGCCTGCCGATTTGGAGCAGAGACCATTTGAGTCTGTGTGACAATAAAGAGAAAAGTTTGCCTATTCTGCATTACAATTCCAGAACAAAATACAGTAAACTCAGCAGAAAGTTAAAGGCTGAACTTTGTATGTGAGTTGAAATTGCCAGATGATGACATGCCCGAGGGAGGCGCTTAAATATTTGTTTCATGTCCTCCTCAAAAGTTTGCTCAGGTTTGCGATCAGCTTCATCAATTATAAGCCACTGCGACACATTGTGAATCTTACTGCAACAATTGTAGCGAAGTTGTCATCAGCCAATACCATGTCTGAAGCACTGAAATAGAAAGTAAACATACATTTATCAAAAAAAAAATCCTGCTTGCTCCATGTTTCTGAATTTCTAAAAGTACTGCGTCAAAAAGTGTCTGAATTATGCAAGTGTGTGCTCAATTTTTAAAGTTTATAAATTTCCAAAATTATGCAACTGTCCGCTGGGGTGCTGCTTGTTCATGTCAATTGATGGCCACTGTTCTTAATGATCATACAAAGTCTTTCACTTCTATGTGTTAGAGTTAACCTTATTATTTTGGTTTTCATCATGTTTATTTACTACTCCCTCCGTTCGGAATTACTTGTCTCGGAAATGGATGTATATAGAACTAAAATACATCTAGATACATCCATTTCTGCGACAAGTAATTCCGAACGGAGGGAGTAGTTTCATGCACGTAATCATGCTCAACCAACTAAGCTGCGGCCATGTAGTCACGTGAAGATGAGATCATGTGTACATGCAAGCTAGTAGTGAGTTAGACAATTAGAAAATAAATGCATATAGATTAGGGAAGATGCACGTCAGCACGACAGGTTAGTCATGTCAAGTTGGAAGCGTCACATGGCATCGTGTGTGTGGCACAAATGTGTGTATGTGACCTTGCATTAGCAAGTAGTCTATCTGCATGGATATGTTAGTCAGCTAGCTGCGTTCACTGAGGAGCCGGAGCAGCCGAGTCGCGTGGCAGTTCGACGAGGAGAAAGAATCGGGAGCAATCAGTTGCGGCTTATCTCGTACGTGCATATCCAACGTTCTGCAGACTTGGTTGTTACTCAAAGTGAAGCTAGCCGGTTGAGTAAGAGCCGGAAGTAGTTATGGGTTTGTACGTGCGCACGGGCGGAGCCAGGATTTTGGTATAGGGAGCGTCAAGTTGAGTTGATAAAAGAATTGTCTAGAGCGAAAAAATAGCTACCATAATACTATAATAATATGTCACTTTGAGGCCATAAAAACATGTATACATTTGTATTAGTTTAAATTTGGCTCTACCATTATCAATGAAACGAAAAAATTAATATTTCATCCAAAGCGAACTTAACTACTAATTTTTTTTCCAACGTAGATTTTCGTAAAATACTGAAGAAATCATCTCCTATTTGGCGGCTCTTAAAAAACTAACTAAGCTTTAGAGTGTTTGAGGGTGCTTTCTGATCTATACTCACAACTGCCCAAGGCCCCAAGCGCAAGTTTCAGAAATAGCCTCACAACACAAACAAAAGAATCGAATCTGATGTATAATTTTGACACATCAAGAACTAAAATCTGATGTATAATGTCAACATGTACAAGTAAGAACTAAAATCTGATTTATAATTTCGACACGTACAAGAACTAAAATCCATTAGCATCACAACAGAAGAATTGAGAGAGATCAATACAGTAATCCATAATGCCATTGCTAACCATGGGTAATTCCTTCCGGACTGAAGAATTGCGGACAGCAGCATGAGGCATGGCTCTTCGTCTCATTGCGGCACACATGCAGTTTCAATCTAATCACAGAGGCAGTGAGGGGCGGCGGTAGCAAGGGCGAGGGGAGGAGCGGAGGCGGCAGTTGGGGCGTAGGGTTAGGAAAGGCAGCGGCACAACGCTAATCACACAGAAGAGGCTAATTACGCAAGGGCCTGGAAGCCATATGTCCAATCGTGGGCTGTCTCATGGGCTTTTTCTTCTCATGGGCTTTTTCTTCTTTTCTCATTCTATGCTTGTGATGGGAGGGGCCAAGTACGTGCAATTATACGAGTTTTCGCTAATTAATCACTACCTATTAAGCGTTCCATTGTCTCAAAAAAACCCTATTAAGCGTTCCTTCGATCGTTAGGGGGGGCCAGGCCCCTGCTCCCCCCTCCCCCTTGTCTCCGCCACTGTACGTGAGTGGAGTTAGTGGGTGAGTGGCTGCATGTTGGCCGTGTAACACTGGCTACGTAAGCCCATGTATTTGCATTGTGCCAAGAGTAAGAGAAACCGAAAAAGGCACAAGTTGTGCGGTGCCACAAAATTTTTTGCGTACTCTTCTTCTACCTCTCGCACTTGCATGTTTTCTTGAGAGAATCCTTGAGCTGAGAGAGTTGCATGGTAGAGAAGAAGCGGAGCTGCGAGAGGCGACAAAATTTCGTGTTTTGACCCTTTTTACGTAGTTTAACAGGATCTGACCCCGGTCTGACTTTTTTTCGAGATTTGACCCTTTTGCTACCGCCGGAGGCCCTGGCAGTAGCTTAACACAGCCTACCGCCGCCCCGCCTGGCGGTAGGGTTCGTTAACGGCCGTTTGCCAGTTAACGGGACCTGACGTGGCAAAGGGCCCTACCGCTGCAGACCCTCGCGGTAGGCTATAACACCCTACCGCCAGAGACCTCGGCGGTAAGGTCCTGGAGGATAATGTTTGTGGGACCCACTCACCACCCACCCCACTCTACTCATCTTCTTCCCCGTGCTCTAGCTCTTTCCCCCTCTTCTCCCCCACCCAATCACCCTCTAGATCCCCTTCCATCCACTACAAGAAATATGTCAACTAGTGACCTTCTGTCAGTGACCCTGAAAGAATTGGTCATAAATCTACGACCATTTGAGACCAATTGGTCAAAAGCTGGTCGGGGGGCTCCAAACCCTGAACTATAACGACGATTTTGGCCAGAAAGGTCGTAATTTCCTTACACGAAATGGTCATAAAGCAGATAGCACTGGTCCACTGCCCTTATTTCTACCTGATCACGACCAATATAGATGGTCATAACCTTGTAAATTGTGGTGGGTTGCTATGACTAGGCGCCACCTCATCAGTTTTGCCTATGTGTCATGTCCATGTGTCAATTTTTGCCCTAGGTTGTGAAGCAACCTATATTTCTGTCATTCCCAAAATTTCAAAAAAAATCTCATAAATTCTTTGGGTCATATCTTCGTCAAATATGTAGAAAAACGTTTGCCTAGTTCAAAAATAATTCAACAATATTCATTTTCCTATTCTGTTCAGAACAACACTTTATGATGGAAGTGCTATTTATATATTCTTGATTGCCGTCAAAATTTTTGGGCACTATTTCCTATCCAAATCATTGCCTCATGACAAAATTCAGCTCCATTTGCCCAGTAAATATTCCTCAGCAAATTTCCAAAGTCTTTGTCCACCTAGAACCTTTATGACAGAAGTACTAGCTATGCATATCCTAATGAGTTGAATTTTTGTCCACCTAGAATCTTCCTCGTCGGCAACGAAGATTGGTCCCATCGGAGAGCAACAAGTAAGTTGAGTAAGACAACAGAGCGTCGGTTAACATGAATAAAATACTACTCCCTTCGTTCCTAAATATTAGACATTTTAAACAATATACACTACATACAAATGTACATAGACGTATTTTAAAGTGTTGATTCATTCATTTACCTTCATATGTAGTCTATATTTGAATCTCTAAAAGGACTTATATTTAGGAACAAAGGGAGTAAATCATTCTGCCGCTTGCATCTGTCATCGGTGTACCTCTAGAAAGTCCACTACATTAAAGTACTCATAGCAGAATAGTGTGGGCAGCTACTATCAGGCATAGTAGGCGCAACCAACTAGGAGTGAAACTATTGGTCTATGGGTGTATATACAGCCTATTTATAGAAACAATTAACTAAAAAGTCAAAAAAATGAAAATATTTTTAAAATAAAATCGACCTTCCATTATACTTGCAAAAAAAGTTCCACAAAAAGAAAAATAACCCATTGACTTCTTTTAGAAAAGAAGAAAATTTTCATCCAATATTTTTTTTGCCCTGATGTCGACGCTCATTTTTTATTCATGAAAAATTTACATACTAGTGCGAAAGAAATTAAAGTTTATTCTACAAATCTTATTTTTTTACTTTTATTTTATGTATTATTATTTTTCCTCGTATGGTGTGTATATACACCCAGAAACCAAAGGTTCTTTCCCCAACAAACTGTTGCTGAAATGAACGCTGCTACGGATCTATTAGTACCAGCAGCATCATGCATCACGCTGGCTGAGGAAAATCGCAAATTAACTCGGGTGGTTGCACTTGACCAACAAGTGTCCCATCAGACGCGTGCTAGCATCACTAGCAGGAGTATTAATTCAACTACCAGCAACGCCATTCCATCCGCCCGATCGCTCCCGACGTTGACACAGGTCGCTCGAGTGTCATGCCTCAACTCCAGACCTTTGCTTTCACATCCTCTTAGCTCCAGAGGTAAGCTTCAGATGTACAATTTCTTAGGCTAGTCATAGTGGAAGTAACTTAGCTAGTAATATAGCGCACTCCAAATTTTTTTTGCTTATGTGGCATGTAGTTAATGAGAAGTGGTAACATAATATATTACTGTAACATAGCGCTTCCCAATACAAGATGAGTCTACAAGCTAATAAATGAAGTCCTCTATGGCACTACTACTATGTTACTTTGCACTATAAAGGTAGTAACTTAGACTAGTGTCATATGCATGACACTAGTATAAGTTACTCCCCACTATGACCAACCTTATATAGTTCGCGTCAATGCCTATAAATCCGTCCCTCCCCACCTCCAATCCTAGTTGAGCCAGAGTTTGCTTTGAGACAAGCCCCCAATCAACAAGCCCCCTAGACCAATGAGCCCCCCTGCATCTCCCGAGCGTCGAGTTTGCTTCGAAAGATTAAATTGATTCCATCGAGATGGCGTTGCAGGCGATCGAGGAGAACAGGAAGGGCGCGGAGGTGTACCATGGCGCGGCGTTGTGCGCAGAGAAGGCGACAGAGCTGCTGGCCGAGACCAACATGCCGCTGGCGGACATCGAGGAGGTCGGCTACAACCGCTCCACGGGCTTCGTGTGGCTTGCCAGAAGAAGGCGCTCACGCACAACTTCAAGCAGATCGGGAGGCTGGTCTCGTACGCCACCGAGGTGACGGCCTTCGTCCAGGACCGCAAGATGAAGCGCATCACGGGGGTCAAGAGCAAGGAGCTCCTCATCTGGGTCACCGTCTGCGACATGTACATCGATAGGAATGACCACTCAAAGATCACTTTCAAGACACCCACCGGACTTGGGAGGACCTTCCCCGTCTCAGCCTATGGAAAGGAGGACGACAGCAAGCCCAAGGAGACTGCTGTGGCCACCGGCATACAGAGCTTGAACGATGCAATGAAGAGTTTTTAAGTTCAATGTTAACTATGATGAATACTACTTGTACTTATTTGCTATGATCTGTTTTAATAAAGTGTATTACAGAGTTGTAATACTCTACTCCAAAGTTTTGCAAAAGGTGGATCCATGATTTTAAATCACCGGCGAAATAGCTACTATTGGGGAGTTATCGCCGATACAAAATGGTGGTGCGATTTGCATTGATGCCTGAACTATTGCTGCAAAATTTTCTTCCACGATTTCCTTCCTCCAACGATTTTAATGAGTGGTTGTAACTTTTGTCAGGACTCATTCTGGCTCTCCCTTTTCTCAAACAATAGTTGCTAGGAGACGCTTTAACTACTTATTTCATATCTAGGGCAAGCAGTAGAAAGAGAAAGAAGTATATAATTATTACATCGCTGCCAATGAAGTGGTGCAAGGAGATCAAGATCTGTTACTATATGCAACTTCCTCTTCTAAGAAAAAAACATTCACCCTGATTATAAGAATTTATTTGGTCCTGCTGAGGATGTAAGCAATCTAACTCTGGATAATTATATGCCTACTGATTTAGATGATTTAGATAGAATGTCCTAAGCCAGAGAATTTAGTTTAGAAAAAAAAATTAGGGGTGATGTTTTTGACAAGAAGCGCAATAAGGCTCAGAAGTATTGGCATGTTATAGGATTGGATTTATTAGATCTGTTTAGTGATTTTCACAAAGGAAACTGGATTTAGCTAGATCAAATGATGGAGTGCTTTCTATTCTAGCCAATTGTGCTGATGCTCAAACTTTACAACAGCAGAGACGTATTTTCTTATTAATTGTAATTTTCAAGATTTTCACATAAGTACTTAATAATAGGCTAGTAGGGAGTGCTGAACAAAAAAAAACTACCACTTTTCGCCAACCTTGACAAAAAACTACCACTCTACAAAATTTGACCGAAAATTAAAACTTTACCACTAAATTTTTACAAAAAAACTAGCATGTCATAAAAATGCCCGATTCGCCCCTTTTAGGCCGGTTTTTGAGAGGTTGGGCCTGCCGATGAACACATGCGTGACGGCGGGCAACTAACGGCAGTTAAGGCCGCGTTTCGCTCGGCTTGGCGGACAACGCGTCTCAGTTGGTCGCCGCCTGGCCATATGCCACACGATCTCACTCTACCCCCCTCGTAGTTCACACTCTCTCTGACCACCCCCCCCCCCCCCCCCCCCCCCCCCCCCCCCCCCCCAAGGAGGCGGCGGCCATGGTGATGGTCAATGCAGGCGATGGCGGCGGCGGCCAAGACCAACAAGACCCCAGCAGCTACCGTCGAGTTGAACCAGAGATTACTTGGAGAGATTAAACTTATTCCATCGAGACGACATCGCAGGCAATCCAGGTGAGCCGAAATGACGCGGAGGTGCACCACAGAGCGGGACTATGTGCCGAGAAGGTGGTGGAGCTGCTGGCCGGGACCGACATGCTGCCAGGCCTGGTGCTATTGGCGGAAATTGAGGACTTCGGCTACAACCGCTATACGGCTTCGTGTGGCTGCGCTAGAAGAAGGCGCTCACGCACACGTTCGAGCAGATTGGGAGGCCGGTCTCGTAGGCAACCGAGGTGACGGGTCACGGCCTTCGTCAAGGACTGCAAGATGAAGCACATAAGGAGGGTCAAGAGTAAGGAGCTCCTCAGCTGGGTCTCCTCCTGCGACATGTGCATTGACAAGAACGACCACTCAAAGATCACTTTCAAGACGCCCACCGGACTGGTAAGGACCTTCCCTGTTTCCGCTTATGGAAGGGAGGACGGCAACAAACCCAAGGAGGCCGCCGTGGCCAAATAAGTGACCAGGGACAGCATACGGAATTTGAATGATGCGATCAAGAGTTTTTAACTGCAATCTCTTCCTAATAATAAAGCACGGATTGACTTTGTCGGATTTACCGTCACCATACGCTTCTTTACGTGAATTTACGCTTTCACTTTGAATTTAAAACGTATACGCGAGGTGGTACTAATAAAAACGTCGCACACTAGGCTCGCTCGTGCTATTGATCCTTTTATTACGGGCCTTCTCTTACATTGATCCTTTTATTACGGGCCTTCCCTTATGGACCGGACATCTCCTTCTTCTTCCTCTCAACACGCACGAACTCCTCCTGACCAGCATTGGCCGCCGCCGATCTGGACTCTCCCGCTCCCGTCCTCCCCTTCCCCCCCATCTCGCGCTGCTAAGGAAGGAAGGGCATGGCCCTGCGAGCGGCCACGACGAGGCTCGCGTCCTCCAGCCGCCGCCGCCGCCGCCACAGCCACCTCCCAATGTCCGAGTTGCTGCTCCCGTGTCGTGATTGGAGACCGTGTCCTTCTCCAACTGCAATCAATGGATTTCCCTACCCGGATTTGAGTCGCCTGGTATAAGAAGGAAGGGTCCTCGGCCGGAATCTCCATCAGGTTGCGTCCTTGGACCAGAAGCTCCATCAAATCTCGTCGAAATTGCAATTTTCGTCGAAACATCCAATGTCGCCGCCGAGTTCGCTGGAGGAAGAAACCCCCCCTGCGCTCGTGGAGACGCCCTCGCCCTCGCCTATGTCATCTCCACATCGTACTTCCTTTCCCTGGCTCTGCTTGACCTCCTCCTCCTTGCTCACGCTGCCGCCGTGGCGCGCCGCTTCGGCCTTCCATCCATGTCTGCCGCCACACGCCTTCTACGAGGTATGCTGCGTCGTTGGTAACCGTTGGAGAAGCCGCCCGCTCCATGTGTATTACGTCAAGGCAACGGCCCTGTTGCACAACGACGTCGGGGAGCACGGCCCAAAGCACAAGCTCGACGACCTTAGGGAGCAGAGGAGTGGGTACGCGGCGTCCAGAACGAGCACCCTGTCCATGGCGTCCTGTATGTCGGCTTTGGTCGCCGTTGTCAGTGGCGAAGAGCACGGGCTATGCGCAGAGGTAACGCTCGAGCTCCATTTAAAGCTCGTGGCGTTTCGCTGCTTCTCCGTTAGCGGCGAGTACTTGTTCATGCCGAGGGCTCAAGGACCCATCAGGACGCCTCGAGGGCAGGTCCTGTGATTGCGGCCATGAGCCCATGACAGAGGATGAGTTTACCTCTTACCTGCCATGTGTGCAGACATGAAGGCATGCGCAGGATAGAGCAGCGGGTAGTGGCACCGCTCCTGGAGTCCCGGTTGCTGTGCAGTGCAGGAAGAAGAAGATGGAGTCAAGAAGAGCGGCAGCGTGCCGCAGCATTGTTCGGTGCACGGCGGATGTTCAGTTTCTTCTCTGTCCAAGATGCCATCGGGAATGCCCAGATATGGCCGAGGTGCCGCCGGAGGCCGCGCCCACCTTGCACAGATGCCCGGCGTCTCCACCGTTTTCGTCTGTCATGTCAGCGTCGACTTTTTTTTCTTGGCTGAGATGTTGCTGACGCCGCCCAGTTTTGGTTCGGAAGTCGTCGCCGGCGTGTTGGACAGATGCAGCTACCGAGTTAAGGATGATGTTTCTTTCCTTGAAGCTATCATCGTTGGTGTTCAGAAACCAGTGAACCACCAAGCGTGAAAAAAATCCCACAGCAGCAGCGCTAACAAGATACCATTGATCCTACTACAGTATGTACTCCCTGTTTAGATCCGTCAATCAAGCATATATTGTAACAGTTAACTGCAGCAGTAAATAATCACCTTCAGTTGGTGTTCAGAAAGTCAGAATTTTCATTTGTTTTGCAAGATAAATTAATACATTTTTTTGCACTTTCAGTTTAAAATTAATTAAGACTTTCGCCTCATAATCATGCCAAAAATATGAGATGTGAAACTAATTCCAAAATGAGTACATGCATCGTTTGGCTAGATAGTGTGCCACCTCCTGAAAATTGTTTAACAAAAAAGTTATCGGTGGCCATGAACACCCAATGGCAATGCCCGTGATGGTCATGGATAAAATCATCTTTTCAACTGTCTCTTTACAGACAGCTATTGGTCAACTAAATAGCCGTGAAATTTTAGGGAGAGGGGAATTTTGAGTGGCATATATGGTTGAAATCTGAGTAATAATACTCTACCAACAATAACAAACGAAATGTTCATGATTTAAAAAATGATTGCAAATAGTATAAAATGTTCATGAATTCAAAAAATATTATTCACTTTAGAAAATGTTCAAAAATTTGTAAATTGATCATGAATTTGAAAAATGTTCACGATTTCACATATGTGCATGAGTTCAAAAAAATGTTCATAATTTAAAAAAAATTAAGATTTTTGGAAAAAATTGAGAGTGATAGTCTATCTCGGTGATGCAGCAAAATATGGTCATGCCATTGGAGATTATTATTATTTTTTCTCCCGTTGCAACGCACGGGTCCTTTTGCTAGTGTTAACTAATTATCGGAAGTTAAGATCTGTTATGGTAAAATCCGATTACATAGTTGTAATACTGTTCTCCAGTGTTTTGCCACAATTTTAAATCGCAGGCGATATGCCACAATCGCATCGTTATTCGCCTATCTGAAACCGCTACATCTATGTATCGCCCATACTGAGATATATAAGTGCTTGCCTATAGGCGCTACAGTACCGGGCTGGCCTATTTGCACATGTTCGCTCGCATGCAGGCTGTCGCTGGCTCGATCGATTCTCTCGCCCATTTTCTTCAGGCTTTCATTTCATTTTCATTATATTTTCTTTTTTCCTTTGGGTTTTCATTTGTTTTCTTTTGTTTTGTTTCTACTTTCTTTTACTTTCATGTTCTTCTATTTTTCTCATTGTATTTTATTTTCTTTTCTACATTTGAGTTTCTTTGTTTTCCTTGTTTTCGTTGGTTTCTGTTTGTGTCTTTGTTGGCTTCTTATTGGTTTTTTTTTTCTTTTGAACACAACTCTACTTTGCCTTTTTTTCTTATGGAGTTTTTTTATTTTTTCACCATTTTTCTTTGGTTTTTCGTTTCTTTCTTCATTATACCTTTTCTTTTGGACAACGCTAACACCCACACATGTGGTGTAAGCTAAACCCGTCTAGATGCCATATAACACACAGACCACGCCACGTCACCGCATGCATGCATGTGGGAATCTTTTTAGATTTTCAGCCTTTAAAATGTTTTATCTCTTAAATGAAAAATCCAATTGAAGATCCGTTTTCACCATTAAATCCCTAGCGACAAGATCTTCAAAACTAGATCTCATATCAATATATTTCGACGAATTTTTTGGGGGGTTAAAAGTTGCCATATCTATTGCACATGAATTGCCATGATGTTTGCACTGAAGTTGACATGTTATGTTTCAGCTATTTTCTTCTACATTTAAAGGTAAATTTTGACATATTATAAAACGGAGAATTAAGAAACTAGACCTGCCATGAACCATAAACTAAAATTGCCATGATACATGCACTTAAAATTGCCATGGTTCATACGAAAAATAATTTTCATGGTCAAAGTACTGAAATTGTCATCATCAAAAAACTAAAATTGCCATGCTCTACAAACTAAAATTGCCACATGGCAACTTTAGTTTAAGCACTATGGCAACTATAGTGGCAACTTTTAGGCAAAAAAATTTTTTGTCAAAACATATCAACATGGGGTCTAGTTTTGAAGATCTTGTTGTGGCGGATTTAATGGTGAAAACGGATTTTTAATTCAATTTTTTAATTAGGAGGTAAAACATTTTTAAGCCAAAAAACCAAGAAGATTCCTGTCATCTGTTCATACGTGGCAAAATGAGTGGTGATCGAGGCGTGTGGATGATGTGCAAGATGTCACACGTGTGGGCGTTAGTTTTTTCGTTTCTTTTCTTTGTTTTTTCATGGGTTTCATCGGTTTTCTTTCCTTATTTGTTTTACTTTTGATTTCTTTGTTTATTCTTGGTTTTCTTTTTCGGTTTTCCTTTTGCTTCATTTTTGTTCCGCTGTCGTTTTTTGGTTTATTTATCTTTTCAGCCCATGTCTATTAACAATTTGTTTCTTCTCCATTTTTTGTTTCTTTTCGGATTTTATTTTTTGCCTTTTCCGTGGTTTCCTTGGTTTCTTCGATTTTTTAGGTTTTCTTTGTAGTTTTATGGTTTTCCTTTTGAACTCATATCTATTTCTTTCTCGGTATACAGTGAACATTTTTAGAGCACACATGAAACATTTTCCGGATACGTGGTAGACATTTTTCGAACACATGACGTACATTTAAAAAATACATAGTTTGCACAGTTTTATGAATACACGGCAACATTTTTTAAAATATAGTTGTATATTTTTTTGAACATGATTCAAATAAATTGGATTTGCACAAACATATTTTTACAAGTAAACATTTTTCATACATATTATTAACATTTTTGCATATAAAATATTAAAATATTCTACTTTTCTTTTTTTCTGCATATTTGTTTTGTATATGAACAGGCTTTATACAATAATCTTTAGCATCATACACATACAAATGTAATCATAGCATTAAATCATGTCATCATCATAATCATCATCCAACACAAAGTGGTCTATCGTCATCATCTCGAAAATAGCGATACAAGTCCTTGCAACTACGTGGTCATTCATCTAAACAATGATATACGCGAGAAGAGCTATCACTATGAGTGAGAGCAGAACTATGAAGTACATGAGTTTGTACCCCTCTCTCGCACTAGCGTGAACCTAAACTGACTAATGGCTGTCGCTCGGAAACCCGAAACCGGTACACCTGGGCCTGATACTCCGGCCACTCGTCGTATACTCCTGGCGTAGCACTTCTTCACCATCGATGATCTATGCACCTGCATCGTCACATGAGTTGGTTGGTTAAGCGCATCTCTCCGGCGACTCCGTCAGGTGCACGGCCCCGTTCGACCCGTGGACCGCCTCCGGGCTTTGGCGGTCCTCGCGCTCCCACGCCGGCGCCTGCATCCTGGGCCTCCTCGGCCGACCCCGACGGCGCGGCTGGCGCCCCTCCTTCACCCGCCGCCCCCGACTGGGGCGCCGCGGGATCGGGCGCTGCTGGCTCGGACGCCACTTCGGCTGCCTCGACGCTGGCCGCCTCGCCGGCCCCGACGCCGGCCGCCTCGCTGGCTCCTACGCCGGCCGCCTCGCCGGTGGCTTCGCCGCCCGTGTCGCCGGCCGCCTCGCCGGTGGCTCCGATGGCGCCGACTGGCCCTGTTACACGGGCCCACACCGGTGTTCATCGTCCGAGCCTTCGGTACTCGCGTGATGAGTATGTCCTCGCCGCCTCCACCGCGGAGCCGTCTCCTCTTCCCGCGTCCGCTCGCGCAGCCCTCCGTGATCCACACTGGCTTGCGGCAATGCTTCCCCGGCCTCCTCGCGCCAACGTCATCACCGGCAAGTGGGTCTTTCGCCATAAGACCCGCTCGGATGGTACTCTTGAGCGCTACAAGGCTCGCTGGGTGGTTCGTGGTTTCCGCCAGTGCGCTGGAGTGGACTTCACTGAGACGTTTGCCCCGGTTGTCAAACCGGGCACGGTCCGCACCGTCCTCCAGCTCGCGGTGTCCCGAGGCTGGCCTGTTCATCAGATGGATGTCTCCAACGCCTTTCTCCACGGCCATCTTGAGGAGTAGGTGTATTGTGAGCAGCCCACCGGTTTCGTCGACGCCTCACTTCCTGGCCATGTGTGTCTGTTGTCCCGATCTCTCTACGGGCTCAAGCAAGCACCCCGCGCCTGGTACCAGCGGATTGCCGGGTTTCTTCGGACACTGGGTTTCAGCGTCACTCGTTCGGACGCCTCATTGTTTGTCTATCGCCATGGTGACACGACTGCATATTTGCTCCTTTACGTCGACGACATCATCCTGACGGCCTCCTCCGCAGCTCTTCTTCAGCTGATTACTCTTCGGCTGCGTGACGAGTTTGCCATCAAGGACTTAGGTGCTCTACATTATTTCCTTGACATTGAGGTCGTTCGGCGCCCGGACGGTTTTTTTCTTCATCAGCAGAAGTATGCGCATGAGCTTCTTGAGCGTGCTGGCATGCTCAACTGTCACCCTGTTGCTACTCCTGTTGACACGAAGGCCAAGGTTTCGGCTCTCGAGGGCTCGCCAGCGTCGGATGCTCCTTTCTACTGGTCTATCGTCGGTGCTCTTCAGTATTTGACTCTCACCAGACCGGATCTTCAGTATGCTGTTCAGCAGGTGTGTCTCCACATGCACGCCCCTCGTGACTCCCATTGGACTCTCGTGAAGCGGATCCTCTGTTACATCCGCGGCACGATGACCCTCGGGCTGACACTCACGGCGTCCACTTCTCTGGAGATGATGGCCTACTCCGATGCGGACTGGGCTGGCTGCCCAGATACTCGTCGGTCCACCTCTGGCTACTGCATCTACCTTGGTCCTTCCCTCGTCTCGTGGTCGTCCAAGCGACAACCCACGGTTTCGCGCTCCAGTGCGGAGGCTGAGTACCGAGCTATGGCCAACGCTGTTGCTGAGCGCACCTGGCTACGACAGTTACTTCAGGAGCTGCATCACGACGTCTCCCAGGCTACGGTTATCTACTGCGACAACGTTTCTACGGTGTACCTCTCCGCCAACCCCGTTCATCATCGCCGGACTAAACACATTGAGCTGGACATTCATTTTGTGCGCGAGCAGGTGGCTCTCGGACGCATTCGGGTTCTCCATGTGTCGACTGCACAACAGTTCGCCGATGTGATGACGAAGGGTCTGCCGACTTCCACCTTCGAGGAGTTTCGTTCCAGTCTTTGCGTCACTGGCGCCGCTTCGACTGCGGGGGGTGTTGAGTATATTGTATACGTGTATATTTGTGTGTAGGGCCCACCTCCGGTTTCCTTTGTATAGTTGAGGTTGTGGCCCACCTCTGTACTTATATATACGTGCCTGGTGCACCGATCAATACATCGCGATTGCACAGCCCACATCTTGTCCTTCTACATCTGCAAACCAGGAGATGATCTCCATCAGCTTCTTCATCTTTGCTTCGTCTCCATCGGCTATCACCCTTGCTCGCATCTCGAGCCTCGGCTTCCACGACGCCATGATTTTTCGGAGTCGCCGCACTCTTATGTCGTCGGAACAGCATCAGCGCCGGCGTGGACAGGTCGGAGACGAGGTGGACCGCCCATCTTCGGTCAGGCGGATTCACCACGCCCGGGTCGCCACGGGCCGCCATCGCCCCGCAAGCCGTTTTTCTACTTCCCCGTGACTGATTTCTCTCCGGGCAGGAGATGGCCTCCCTCGCCGTGAAGGCCAGCTCCGCGCTCGCCTTCGCCAGCGGCAAGGGGCGGAAGGCGGCTCGGGTGGCGCCCCTCGTCGTCGCTGAGGAGAGCGCCGGAACCTTATTGGGAGTGTTGTTGCGTGGTCCAGTCCCGTGGACGTCAGGTAGCCCAGCGATGGCCGTGGTGTTTGGTGTGTGTTATTGCAGGTCGCGGAAGCTTAGCTTTGTATGTGGAGCGCATCAGGAAGCAAACTGAGCCAGGTATTGCAGGTCGATCTCGGTGGAAAGTACGCGACAAATTGACTTGCTGATCTAAGAGAGACTAAGAAGTATGGAGCCCGCGGCCTGCCTTGGTCTTCCGTCATGGAGAGCACCAGTTGGCGTCGCAACCGGCATAGGCAAGCAGATCTTCAATTGAGGGCGTGGAAAGGTCGCAAAATTTGGTTTCACTACATCCCAATTGACGATCTCCAGCCCGAGGCTATAAGCAGCAGGTCAGCACCGTTCCCTCTGATCCTATGAACTAAGATCTTCTCTGAAACATTGCATGTCATTGCATGCCTCCGTGGTTGAATTTACTTTACTTTTTCTATCAAAAAATTATCGTTCATTCCTAATTTTTATGCCTGTATGATAATGAAGAGTAGTAAGTTCAACAATGGCAAGATGGTGACGTTCACCATGGCAATAAGTTACTCTCAGCATCAACACTCTTCAGCAGAGAACCATATGGCAGTGAGATCAATTTCTAGGAAATCCCTAATACCTTTCTCTCTACAATCACGCTTTAGTTTCATGCGATTATTTTGTCAATGATTCATCGACTGTTCTATTTACGGAGTTAGTACAGATCATAAGAGAGCTTCATATATCTCTTACACTTCGAATATAAAGTTATTCTTTTGTGGCTGCAACCTGAGTTGATCAATTGCTAAAGAATTTGCTTGCGACATGGTGCCTTACTCTGTGGAGCAACGTAGGGAGTTCAGTATCCAGATTGGGAGGCGTAAATTTTCGGTATTATTCGTTAATTGTATCTTGTAGTTTCCAGGCTTTTGATTTATGCCTGAAGAAATAGATTTAGAACTTCAACAAACTAACTGAAAAAATAAAATATCTACCATCTTGGGTACAGAGGTATGTACTCAGCCATAACGTTCTGTATCATTACTGTTTTACAAGTTTCAAGTACATAGTACATACTATACCTGTCGTACTTTGCTTAGATCTTTGCAGTGAAGCTTGAGACCCATGGAAGCATTCCAGCAACCCCATCATATAAAAGAGGAGCAGTAGTTGTATACCTGTAATAACTTGAGTTTATAGCTTTGAGTTTACCTACAAGGTAACGTTCTACCTACATTGATTATTAATATCAGTGTAATTACCAACAATTAATGAGAATGTTTACATCAAAGTAATTTCCTATGCATTTGCGTTTTTGTGGCCACCTGATCTCTGAAACATGATGTTAGTATTCTCCTAAATGTCCTTCTCAGATAATATCTCTTATATATGGCAACATGTATAGTATGACCCTTATGCTTCGCACAGGAATAATATCACCTAGGTGTATAAATCAGAATCTTTCAGTATAAACCAGATTAAGTAGTACATTGGGAACATCCGAACACAAATATATGTTGCCGTAAGGCTTACATTTGTACATATTATCACATTTGGTTTAAAATTCCTTTTACAAAAACAAATAATTTGTTTTCACAATAAAAGGCGAAGGTACTTACCTGTATAATGTAATTTTGTTAAATTCTAGCCCGCGCATCTGCGAGGACCACTTTTCTAGTTCAATAAAATGTGAATGCCATCCAAAGAAATACTTCCTCCATCCCAAAATAAGTGGCTAAAAATAGTACAAAGTTGAGACACTCATTTAGAAATGGAGGGTGTATTTGTATTCAAAGTATTCCATTGGCAAGCAGAAGATACCGCAGCCTGAAACTCTTTCCACTTTCCACATTCAGTTAAGACAAAGCTTGCTGGTCAGCCTAAAAAATGTCTAGCTGCTCAAAGCACGCTGCCTTCCGCATCAGCACTAGCCTCAGTGTAACGGTTCAGGAACTGGGTAAACTCTACGTAGCACCTAAAGAGAGATCTCTCATTCGAAAGTGACATCAAGTTTACTCGTATGAAGATTTTATCATGGGGCTGTTTGTTGTGCAACATGCCTGAGCCTGACCATTAGATGCCACATCACACATTCGAGATGGCCTCAATGGGTACAAGCTGTATTAATACTCCACCAGCTGAGTTCATCTGCGGAGAATAAGAAGATCATTTTCACCACCAGCTTAGTTCCAAATGGACCGTCAAAAATACACAGCACACTGAACAAAAAGAGCCAATGACGACAACAAAAGTGCCAAGAACAAAAGGGGGGAAGAGCACGCTGAATGAATAGCAGCAATCCAATTCGAAAGGGATGCCAACATTACTACGGATCAGAAGACAGTTTGTTTTCAATGATATGCACTGCCCATGGAGATTACAAATTGCAAGCATGCAAAGGCTTGGCATAAAAGAATGCAGTGCCCTTCCTTTTCCAAACCAAGGGGAGCATAAGTAACATTCAGGAGAGCATAAGTAACAGAGCAGCACGCAGCACACATTATTCAAACAGTACCTTACAACATAAATAGATAGCACACGACACGAAACAAATAAATAGCCACGGAGGCAGTAATCAAATTCGACAGTTCTCTCAACATTGCTACGGAGAGAGCCGAGCATGCAGCTGAACCAACTTGCTGATGCGTAAATTTAATTTATTAATTGGGGATGTGCTTAATCTTTTGCGCGAGAAAGCAGGGCACTCTGGATGGATACCCGCTTTGCACCATTGGCACCATCACTTCTTGTCCCAATCTGCCCCAAAAAATTTGTCAACTGTGAAACATAAACGGAGTGATTATTAGTAAGGGATGTGCTCAATCTTTACACAGGTCAATTACAGAGGCAGAGACTTACATGATCGTGGGTCAGCAGGACATCTCCTCCATAAGTGCTTAACCTTTTCATAGTTTTCATGTCCTGGTTTCCCGCAGGAATTCATGAACTCAACATTGCAATCTTGAAGATCAAAGCTCAAAACAGACCGCGGCAGTGTTGGGAGTGATCGGATATTTGGGCATGCACTGATCATCAGTTCCACGAGCGATGTGAGGTCCTTGATATTGCCTGGTAAGGCATCCCAGCTGCAGCGCCTAAGATGGAGCACACGAAGTCGAGGGAAAGCCTCTACAAATTGAGGAGGAGGTCCCTGCTGACCGAATCTGCGCAGCATAAGATGTTTCAGGTCTTTTGGGCCACCCTTCTCCCTATTCTCCATCCAACTTGGGTACGCTGAGGCATTGTAGTTATAGATTTCCAGTTCTTGAAGCTTCATGGGAGGGCACAGGCTCTCAAGTACATGGTCTGGTTGGACTACTTGGGATAGTTCATAAAATTGCCACTTCAGTGTAAGCTTTCTGAGCCCTTTCTTGACGGATAAATTGGCTTTAACTGCTTCATCCTGGCTATTAACATTATCAAGACAAACAATCGCCAGTGTACCGCGAAGCTTGTCCAGGCCCCCAAGCTGATGTAGCTCGTACCCTGCTTTATCCATCACTCTGAACTCTGCCATCTCTTGGAGTGAGGTCAGCCTGCCTATGTTACATACTAGGGCATGGCCGAAAGATAGCATTCGGATATGCCAAAGTTCAGCAAATGCGCTTGGACAAATTACCTCAGATGAATAGTCTGCCTTGAAAGCAAGATAACATAGCCGCTTTAGCCGGCTAATAGACTCTGGGAACGAGAACATCTCTGGTTTGCTAATTTGAACGCCGAAAGCAACAGCCAGTACCCGCAGTTTCGGCAACATCTTGCATATACTCTCAATGACTTTTTCCTCAACTGGTGTATCCTTCTTAACACTATAAATGATGAGAGCTCGCAAGTTGTCCTTTCCACGGATCACATGATTGATCCATTCTGCATCATAATTCTGAAAAAACAGATGTCGGACATCTGGAGGGACATCTGGTTTGTGGCCTTCCTCTTTGTCTTTCCTTGCATACTCGATTCTGAAGTAATCACTTCCAGTGATGTGGTCTACTAAACAATGCAGCATATCATGAATTCTATAGAAATCATCACCGCCCCAATGATCTTCTTCATGTTTCAGAAATGAGAATGACAGTAACTCTTGAAAGTAGCTCTCAGCTACAGCTTCCATGTCCTCGTTTCCATTGGTCTTAACAAACCCTTGCGCTGTCCACAGCCTAAGTACATCCCCTTTTTCTAAGGCAATTCCTTTCGAGAAAATATTGTAGTATTCAAAACACCGTCTGATGTCTGGGGTAAACTGCTTATAGCTCCACCACAAAGTAGCCCTGTTGTCACTCAACATGTCAAGCTCTGCAATATTTTCCCAATCCTTAATGTCTCGTTTTGCCCCAAGTCGTGCTGCCACTATTACTGCTGCAATAGGTGATCTGCCTAGTTTTTTCACGATATCCCTCCCAACTCGTTTAAAGTCACCTGTATCAACAACACTTTTATCACCTAGTGCATAATGCATAAGGATCGACAAGCATTGATTCTCACTCAAAACCGGCATTGGAACAGGTTTATTGTCAAAATCAGATAGAGCTCCAGCCGCAGCCTCGTTTTGAGCCGTCACCAGGATTTTGCTTCCTTTTTTCCCAACCTTGAGCACAGAGGTTAGATTCTGCAGCTTCTTGTTGTTCCTGTCCACCACCCAGAAATCATCTAATATCAAAAAGAAACGTTTGCCGCGCAATAAATTCATCAACTTCTTTTTCAGCTCCACAAGATTTAAATTACTGGCGGTGTGATCTTCTTCTTTTTTTGACGGACCTACGGCGGTGTGATCATTGGAAATATCCTTCAGCATATTTTGGAAAATTTTCTTCACACTGAAAGTCTCCGAGACATGAATGCACATGATGGTGTCAAAACCTTTCTCATCCTTGCTTTGCTCTTTTATGTGTTCTAGAATATACTGTGCAAACGTAGTCTTCCCAGACCCTGAAACACCATATATGCCAGTGGCAGAGTAAGGATGGCTTCTCCTCGAGCTCTTTGGTGTCCTGCGGAGATTTTCCATGATAGTGTCACGGAACTCCTGTAGACCAAATACCCTGTGGTTGCTTGCAGTTCTAATTTTACGCCTTTTCTCCTTAAAAATATCATCCGGTGTACTGTTTTTTTCTGAGGGGTAGTCTGGTGTCCTATTTCTTTCAGAGGAGACATCTGTTGTGCTCTTTTTTTCCAAGGAGACATCCGGTGTGCTCTTGATTATTGTCATGGATGCCGACTTCACATCATTGACGGTACTTTCTACCTCATCTATTCTTTTCTTCAAGTTATGTCTTGAGATAGCACTAATGACACTATCTATTATACCCTGCAAGGAGCAGAATTTCATATGAGTGTGGCAATCTCACGGCTATTTGATCTATTAGAGATTAGTAGTAATACTAATAATGCAGAAAAAATTAGATATCACCGCGGAATAAAAATGGCCATGAAGGAGAAATACAAAAATCATTTGCAGAACACAACTGCTCACGATTCTCGCGGTGCAAAAGGATTGATCATGGGGAAACAAAACTTTCTATTAATGACACAGCTACGGTTGATATGGACATTGCACTACATATAAACAACGAAAGTAGTTTAAGGAATAAAATATCATTACTAGACAAATGGTAAACAAGGAAAAAGATATGGCAGTGAGAACTAATGGCACTGATTATTGTACACTACTGTCACAAGGTTCAGTCAAATAACATACTGCTTCCTGCAGTAACACAAATTAATAAGATAGTAATTACACTGATCATTGTATTTTCCCTGGAACATAAAGTATATAATTTACTAGTTCTGAACGGTCATACAAGAACAAGAGTAGTATGGAGGAAGTGAGGTGTGCGAAATGGCTCCCAAGAGCACATGATTCTTGGACTAACATAAATTGTGAACACACCGATGCATGCTAAATAGATAAAAGTAGGAATCATTTCAAGGCATGTACATGAGCTCATATGAGACACAATCGGTTGTGTACCTGTTTGCTTGTGATGCCAGCCCCTGCATAGTACAAGTCTCGTTGCAAGCGGGCTTTCTCAAACGCAGATTGTAACTAGTAGATTGTGGATCTACAAAGCTTCTTTAAGATGTCAAATGAGCTGGACGAGGTTGCCGTAGCACTGACATTCACCGGAACACCCTCACGGACAAAGGCCACCAGAATTGTAGCAGTAGCCTGAACGGCAGCAGTAGCCACAAGAATGGGTACCTTGAACCACTGCAGTAGCCAGGCTGATCGACTCCGGATGATGCGTGCACCTTGATCTTCATTCGACGGAACACCCGGGCCTGAGGTAGCTTGATCTTCATTCGCCGGAACACCCGGGCGTGAGGCTGAGGCACCTTGGTCTTCATTCGTTGGAACACCCTGGTTCTGGTGTGAGGCACGTTGATCTCCATTCGCAAGAAAACCCTGACGTGAGGCACCTTGATCTGCATTTACCGCAACACCCTGGCGTGAGGCCACTTGATCTGCATCCGAGGTTGCATAATTGCCAGTCAAGGGAAGTAGCGGAGTGGATTCGCTTCGGACAATGGCCACCAGAACAGTAGCAGTAGCCTTAACTATAGTAGTAGCCCCTAGAATGAGCACCATGAACCACTGCAGTAACCAGGCCGATCCGCTCCGGATGACGCGTGCACCTTGGCCTAAGACACCTTGAGCTTCATTCGCCGAAACACCCGGGCGTGGGGCACCTTCATCTCCATTCGCTAGAACATCCTCACGTGAGGCACCTTGGTCTTCATTAGCCAGACCGGGCCCCATGAACCACTGCAGCAGCCAGGTCGGTCCGCTGCGGAGGATGCGTGCACCCTGGCTTGACTCCCCTTGATCTTCATTCGCCACAGCACCCTCGTGTGAGGCCTCTTGATCTTCAGCCGCTGGAACACCCTGGCTTGACTCCCCTTGATCTTCATTCGCCGGAGCACCCTGGCGTGAGGCCACCTGATGTTCATTCATCAGACCAGGCCCCATGAACCACTGCAGTAACCAGGCCGATCCGCCCAAGACGATGCGTGGAATCCACACGCAGATCCAGGTGCAGCAAGCGACGCCTGTGGCCCAGAGGCGCTCAGTCCACCTGCTGCGGTACAGCTTGATGGCCTGGTGATCATGCAAGATGTCTTCCGCATCCTCCCGAGCGTGCCTCAGCATGGCAGCCAGCTGGTGGAGCCTGGACAATTCCGATTTTGTCTTTCCTCTCTCCACAGTCCTCGCCTCATCCAGCTGAGGCAGCGTATTCTCCAGCTCCTGGAGGATGATGATCTCCAGATGCTTGAGCTTCTTGGATGTGTCGGCCCCGAAGCGGGCAGTGAACTTGGTGATGAAAGAAGCGATGAGGGGCGCGAGGAACCAGCTCACCATGGTTAGGAGCAAGCCTAACGCCGTCCAAGTAGCGGCGGCCATGGAAGGCTGCTTCCAATCGAACTCGTCAAGAGACCAGCGGCGCAGAGAACCAAGAGCACCAGCGGCGTGAGGGGCTCAAGCTAGCGAAATGGGGAATTCCTGTGACGAGTGTGAGTTCGAGAGTGTGTGTGAGAGAGAGAAAGAGGAGCTGGGCAAAAGATAATGCGCGTCCGAGGAAGGCTCTGCTGGTGGGTTGGTCGTGGGAGAGAGAATGCGCGTTGCATCTGGCTTGGTGGGAAGAAAAGTAGTACTAAACAAAGATTTACGCACTGCAACAACAATGGATTCGCTTTGAGCATGTGGCCGCGTGGTTGCCTAGACAGTGTGCAGCAGTGTGTGCTCCAACCCACCAACCATGAAGTCGCTTTATCCACGTGCAAGCCACGATTAGATTCGTTAACTGCGTTCATACAATAATCAAATTACTATTTAATCACTCCCCTCTGCGTGTGTCTTGAAAAACCTACCCTCTGCGTCTGCATTGCGTGGACATGCACAGATCAGCCGGACCGATCGATTTCTAACAATACTCCATCACACAATGCGGAAAAATAATAGGTTTTTTCCCAAATGATAAGTTGCACATGTGTGGCACGAAGCTCTTCAGTCCTGGATATTTTACAACTAAATTTGCCATTCGAAAAGAAAGTTGTCATGCTTGACAGCTAAAGTTCCCATCCTCGCACCACTGAACTTAGCGTAAAAAATATTTCTGAGTTGTCATGTATTCGTGCCACACGTGTGAGACTTATAAGAGTCCTAGGTTTTTAGGTTCGCCACACAACAATTGGGGAGTAGATTGCCAAAAATATGATAAGTTGTTTTCATTACAGTTTGTTGAAGCCATCATTTTTCAGTAAGTTGTTTGTGGAAGGCACTAAACTAATAGTTGAGAGCCATTTGCCATGAAAAATGATAAGTAGGACCCGCTGTCAAGATAGCATGGCGCCCATATTGGCGTCACTCGAACTGAGCCATTGAGGAGGACATAGGGCTCACCCGTCAACGTGCATGCATCCTGTGTTACCCTTTTCCTCTCTCTAGCATTCCCTCAAACATATTGTGTGCGCACCACCACCACCCGCCCGATGAACCGCCTGAGCACTGCGGCGAGGGGGGTCCGGCCTGATAAAGTGTGCAGGTGGGTGATCACCCCGTCGGGCGTAAACCGGTAATTTCTTCCATCTCCTCCCATGTGCCCCTTGCTGGAGTTAAATCCAGCGGATCCCTCAATAGGTATCCCGAGATAGGCTACCTGGCAGGATGGTAACAGAGACAAGGGTTTTACCCAGTCTAGGGTTCTCGTGGACGAGATATTAGGGCATCTCCAATGCTGACCTTCAAAACGGACACTGCATCCGTTGGGGGGGGGGGGGGGGGGGGGGGACGCAAAATTCATCAAACATGACAGAATTCATTCAAGTTCGGATAGGAAGTAACATAAATCATCCATACTTACCATGCAAATAAGTGTAGTACAATAAATTGTTCAAATTTAACGAGATTAACCAGATGTTCAACAAGTTTGTCATGGATTGATCAGTTGTCCCACACATATTGCCCCTTGAGTTTCATCCAAAAATCTGTCTTGAGTGAATGGTCCGCCCTCTGAGCTGTGGTACATCACGGCAACGCGGCAGGCTACACGATGTGTTGAGAAACATTGAGTGCATGAATAAATCAATCAACATCTAGTGAAAGAAGAAGCAAATCTTACGATCTCCGAGCTGCCATATGACGCAATGTGCTTTGTTGCATTAAATGAACCATACATGCGCTGCTAAAGTACCCCGCTCCTTGCGCTCCTGCCTATGAAGTCTGCAGATATGGCCAACCACGCACAACTCCTATCGAAAAATTCCGGTGGACGTGTAGTAGGAGACTATGCCCCTGTCGTAGCATGCCGCCCGTGACATCTTCCGTGAGCGATGGCGGCACCGCATCCTGCAAGCGGATAAAGAACCCTTCTACGCGGAGATCGATGAGACGATGGTGGAATTTTACGACACCACAAAAACGTCGCCGGCTCCATGTCAGCCCCGTCCGCTGGCACCGCTAGTAGCGAGGACAAGTAGAACATGTAAAGCTGTCGTGCTTGGGTCGCATAAAGGCCACTACTCTTCACTCCCATTGAAGCTAATCTTGGTGCACTGGTGCAGCGACATCCTATGCAAATGGTTTTACACTCTTTCCACAACACAGTTTAAAATCATCGCCTTGCCTGTGCGAGCTAGGGGGTCCATCACACGCGACCAAGATAAATGCCTGCGATAGTGACCAATGATGCAGACGCTCTGCCAAATGTAAACGTATGCAGTGCAGGAACATATTGCACACACTATATTTGGACAAACGTGTGGGATTGTGTTTCCATAGCACACATCTATCACGAGTCAAACGCGTCTAATTACTCAGGGAAACAATATGGTGTGTGAGTTTTGACCGTCTGTGGACCTTGCATTGACCTCCTGAGTCTTTGTCGGTACGGTTGCTCTCGCGTCGCCCCCGCAGGCGGCTCGGGAGCAAACCCTAGCCGCCGCCGCCAGCAGCCCACCCACCGCCTTCTCCTCCCCTCGCCGCCGCCGGCAGCGGTCGCCGGGCAAAGCCCGCGCGGCTCGGCGGCGGCGGGGCCCCTTTTCCTCCTCCCGTCCGTAGGTGGCTGGCGCGGGCTGGTTGTCTCAGCGGGAGCTCAAGCGGCTGCGCGCGCTCGGGGCGGCGCGGCTGGCCGGCGAGGCGGCGCATGGAGGCGCGATGCGCGCAGGCGTGGGCACGCAGGGCGCGGATCTGGCGTACGGCGCGGGATCCGGCGGTGGGCTGCGAAGGTGGAGCTCCTCTGCTCTGGTGCTGGGCGGGCGGCGAGGTGAGGCTGGTGGTGATGCGTTGAGCTGCGGGCTGGGCACGCGGTGGCCGCGCGGGATGCGGGCTGGGCGCGCGCCGGTCGCGCGGGACGTGGGCGCGCTGCGCCGGGCGAGCCCCGGCTGGATCTGCAGAGTGCCTACCGCGGGGCGGGGTCGTGGTCAGCGCTGCGGCAGAGGAGAGGGGTCAGGCGGGAGCGAGCTGTTCGGCGGCGCATGGGCTCTTCATGCGCGTCGCCGGCCGTCGGCTCGATGAGCTCCAGAGGGCGGTGTGAGGCAGATCGGGCCCCGGCGTCCTGTTCTGCGAGGTGGGTGCGATGACCGTCAGGCGCAAGGGGCTGGCGGTTATCCGGCGCGGACCAGCGGCAGCGATGGAGACCTGGGCCCCGGCGTCCGGATTTGGTGGCTGCGGCGGACGTTGGGCGCGTGGGGCCAGCGGCCGTCGGGCGTGTGTCTGCGGTGGTGGCCTGGCTCGGGTTGGTGGTTGGAGGTGCAGCGTCAGGTGAAGACCTTCCTGCCAGTCTTTGGGCTAGGGCAGGCGACGGCGACGCCTGCGGGCGCCGCTTCCTTCTTGAAGGCGTTGCTGAGGCATTTCTGCTCGCTCCACCACGCAAGGCTGCTCAGGGGAAACCCTTGATCCCATGGGATCGGACGATGGAGGCGATGTGTGTCGCGCCTCTTGGGGCATCGTTTCAGGAGCTCCTTACCGGCCAGGGGGATCAGTGATAGATGGAGGATGTTGTTCGTGCTGCTTGGTCGTGTCCGGCGATGAGGGAGTTTTTGACTTCTGTGGCAACGATGACGGTGGTGAGCATTGTCGGAGGCGTGACTTTGGTCATGGTAGTCGGCTCTTCTCCGGCGTGTCCGTGAGATTACCTCGGCTGCTTGTTGCTGTGAAGTCAAAGCTGCGGTGCGGGGCTCTGGTAGCGTACAATAACGAGCGACATGTGGTCCGTTCGGCGATCTCCTGTGACGCCAACCTTGTTTTGTTCTTCGTAGTTTCTCCGCCGGAGTCGGAGCTGCGTTGTCTTGCGGTGGGCGGATGGCATTCCGTCTTGTAAGTGTAGTGTTGTTCTGCAGCTAATAGGGCTGCCTTTTCTTTTTTCCTTTGATCTTCGGATCCTCCTCATATTGTTTCTTCCGTTGCTTTCTGCTAAATCTAATTGAAGCCAGCAATTTGCTGGATCTTTAAAAAAAAAGACTTTGACCGTCTGTGAAATATTACCTAAGCCACATGGGCTGTCATAGAAACTTTGTACGATATCTCGAGAATCGCACACGAGCTTCTGTGGCAAGAGTCTGACATACATGAAATCATTGCACACCGTTCTTGAATAATTTACGAGTGGGATTGTCTTTTGCATCGGATACGATTTCTTCTAAGCTCACGTGTTAGATGAAGTGCTATCACACACGATTTAGGACCCCCTACACACATGTAGAACTCGTCCAAATCGTGTGCGATTTGTTGTGTATCACCCACGGTTCAATTCATATCGTGTGCACATCAAGGATGGTTTCACTATGAGTGTCGTGTGCTTTTCATTTTGGATCCCATATGCTCAGTTACTTAAACCGTGTGCGTTAATATGGCTAGGTTAAGGAAAAAATCGCATTTGAATTGCCCTGTAAAAAGCAAATTTGCCATAATATGTAATTGAACAAATAGTATCCATCGAAAGAACATTCTGTTGGAAATATGCCCTAGATGCAATAATATTCTATTATTATATTTCCATGTTTATAATTAAGAGTTTATATTCTATGCTATAACTGTTATGATCCTGGTATATGCAATTCAGTGGAAAACACATATGCACGTGTGGAATGATAAGCGGTAGAATATGATTCCTCGCCTCTAAGACTAGCTCAAGTGCTATTGGTGATCATGTTTTTCAGATCTTAGGATATCGTTAAGTGTAACGATGGTCCTAAAACAAGATTGAGAATATAACATTGGAATAATGATCCTATTGAATCAACCCAAAACTTGTTTGTTAGACTTTCAGATGCAATCATCACAAGTCGATTGTTATAACATGGAGAGTTAGCGTGTAAATTAATTCCTTTGACCACGAGAGTATTGTAGTCACTTGTTACCATACGGTGGACATTGGGGTTGCTCAAATGTCATTTGTAACACTGTGATCATCACGACAACTTACAGGTACATCGGAAAGTTTGACAAGGGACTAGAAAGCTGAAGAGTGGGATTTGTCATCCGCCGATGGAGATATATTCTTAGGGACCTCTCGATGTGACTAGGTTACGGGGATGACAGAACATGTCAACGAGAAAGAAGAACAAAACCGGAAATGAGGAGACCGATATAGTGAGCATGAGAATGACTCAAGAGCATATCTATACATCTCACCTCCGGTTTTGTAAAGTATTGCGAAGCAAAGGAATAGCACATGATAATCAAAAGTTCAGTCGATTTTGATTCGTGCACTCATAGGGATCGAAATAGACGTCCACGGTTCCGCTATCGATGATTAGTTCATGTTTTACCGAACCTCCAAAGCTTAAGATAATCATGATATGCTGAGTGTTAGTAGGACATGAGTAACAAGGAAATATTTATAACATTATTGCATTAATATTTGAAATAGTTTTGAGAGGCACCTGAAGCGTTTCGGGGTCACTTGAAGGGTTTCAAAGTTTATCAGGCAATACCGGGTATTATCGATAAATAACATATACATGAATTTTTCTAGAGATGTTAAATTAACCTAAAAGATTCTAATACTTGTTAGCAGACTGTTATATTTAATTAAATATCAACGGGTCTTATAAAATACCAAGTGGTGGAAGGATAATTGGGCCACAAGGGCCCAATGGAAGGATAATTGGTCTTTCGGAATCTATAAGTGCCGAACGTCAGATTTTGGACGTTTCAGCCCGAACGTGTTGGATACCATTGGTTGTGGGCACACGAATCTTCACGCACGAAGTGAGCCACGTCAGATTATCTTTTCGTTCGGTAGGACGTGTCGTCGTGCCGAACGGCGACGGCAGCTTATCCTCTCGCGGTCTCCTCTCCCCACTCACTAGAAACCACCGGTCCCCAATCTCAGGCACATCCGCGGCGGAGGCCTTCGCCCGCATCCATGGCGAGACACGACGAGCTCCGCAGCTCCCGCGACGGCCTCGCCCAGAGGAGCGCAGCAGGTCCCGCGGCATGGGCGCGACTCCGCCCAAGGACCACCGCATCGGCGGTTGCCGCGCATCGACGGCGACACACGACGAGCTCCGCAGCTCCCGTGACGGCCTCACACGGAGGAGCGCGGCAGGCCCCGCGACAGGCGAGCGCGCCCAGCCGAGGACCACCGCATCGGCGGTTGCCGCGCGACGAGGAGCCTCGGAGGTCACACGACGACCTCGCGGGAAGGAGTACGGTCTACGACGACCGCGCGACGGGACACTAAAATATGCCTTTAGTCCCGCTTCGTAAAGGCCATTAATCCCGGCGGTGCAACCGGGACTAAATATGCGCGACTAAATGCCCCCCTTTAGTCGCGCCTCTTACGAACCGCGACTAAAGGCCCGTTCACGTGGGCGCCAGGAGTCCGTCGGGGCGGAGGACCTTTAGTCCCGGTTCTCGTGGCTAACCGGGACTATAGGCCTCCTCCGCAGGTTTAGGGTTTTAGCCCCCCTAAACCTGGTTTCTTTTTAATTTGTAGTGTTTTATTTCTTTTATATTTTATTTTATGTTTTATTTTAATTTTGATGAAGTTTCAATACACATATTCTACGCTACAATATATACATGCATATGAAATTTCAAACAAGAAGAATTCAAGAGGAATATATAGTATATATTCAATCTCGGGTGACCATATACAACTTCCAACAAGTTTCCATACACAATTAGAATGGATGACCATATACAACTTCGAACAAGTTTCAATCTCGGGTATGCATATAAATGTCTTCGTCCTCGGTATAGTGTTCTCCTTTAGGATTGATGACTTCCCTCATGAAAAATCCTGCTAATTCATCTTGAATTGGTCGGAAGCGAGCTTCTGGACTAAGCCTCCTCCGCAAGTTATCCGTCGCCTTCCGCACGCTATCCGATGCCTTCCGCTCAGAGGTTTGTCTCCGGATGTTCTCACAAATATAGTATCCACATAGATTGGTCCCCGGTGGCTGCTTATCCATATTAACTAACCTTCTAAAATCTAGCTCATGTTTGAATTCACCGACAATTTCTTCTGAGAACCGTCCCCAAACCCTACAGGGCAAAGAAAATTAAATGAACAAGGGAGTTATTAGTTACTTGATATTAGGAAATGAACGAAAGAGACCAATCGATATAGAGCTCAAATGATTGAAAATAATTAATTTTGCAGCATTTTTCTCATGTCGGCCCAACGCTTTGGATCCGAATCCATAGAGTCCATGATTAGAACTCTGGAGGTGTGAAGTTCAATATTTAGCAGAATCCAGTGGAACCTGCGGACACGTTACATGCACAGTCATGCATAACTCATCGATTAGACATACCATGCATGGAGTAAACAAAAGAGAATGGGCACAAGAGAGAAACACTCACCCAAAATGGTAAGGAAGTAGAATATGACTTTTGAGTTGATGCTTTCTAAGAAACTTGTACAAGTCTTTCTCCACGTCTTCGGGGTGATATTGTAACACATGTCCATTAACGATATGTGGGTCAATGAACCCAACATCATGGATGTTTCTTATTTTGCATTCCCAAATCTTCAATCTGCATAATAGCGTACGCAACAATATAGTTAGGACTATATATATATATATATATATATATATATATATATATATATATATATATATATATATATATATATATATATATATATATATATATATATATATATAGAGTGCAGGCAATGAAGAACGAGATGAGGTAGAAATAAATCACTTACAGAACGTAGCAACTCAGCATAGATTTGTCGAGGTCGCGCAGATTGAACAGCTGGAACAATTCACTCATATGAACTTGTACATAGTACCGTTTGGTGTGATGCTCCTCTGTAACATCCGCATAAACATATTCTTTGTCGGCCCATGTTATGAATTGCTTGAACCAACGTAGCAGATTTCGCATTTGTGGTGGTAGACTCTTTTCCCGCGCAGGCTCGACGAGAGGCCCATTCCGCACATATTGTAATGCTATCTCACATACTGGCGCATCCTCAAGGCCTAAGAAGGCACGAAGAGTCAAACCCATCTCAGACGCTTGTTTCATGGCACTCGCTACAGTCAATCCAAGTGCTGCCGCAGCTGCTATGATCTCGGGGTCCTCTTCCGGACCGGCTTTCACTATGAGCGGGGGGATTGATTGTTTATTCTGCATCCCGAGCTGGTCAACTTGTTTCCCGCTTTTTTTACTTTCTTCTTTCTCCTCCTTCAATATTTTTGCTTGCCTACGAAGTTCATGTCCATAGTCGTCAGGCATATTCAGCTCGGCTTGGGACGGTGTCGTCAAAAAATCCTTAGCCCACTTCTTTTGCTTCTCAGTGAATACTTGCTTGGGCTCAGGCTCTTTTATCGCCTTCATATCCGCCTTCCATTTCTCATAATGAGCAGACGCGGCCAATTTGGTTTCAGCTTCACTAAGTTCCCAAGGCCTTGGGAGGAGAGGCTTCAGTGATGGCTCCGGTACCCTTGTGGTCTTAGGTACATAAGGGTCCGGGTTAATAATCCAAGAGCGGGTTTCCTTGCTGTCCGCCTGCTTCTGCTTCTTCGCCGGAGGTGGATTGGGGGGCGTCGTACCCGCCGGTGGAGGATTGGGGGGCGTCGTACCCGCCGGAGGAGGATTGGGGGGCGTCGTACCCACCGAAGGTTGTGGATCGGGGGACGGCGTCGAATGGCGTGAAGGAGGTGTAGGTGAACCACCACGACCACCACCATCGCCACCACCACCACCACCACCACCATCGGAGGGGGGTGGACTTGGTAGCCTTGGCGCCTCGCCTGGAAACACTATGTACTTCTTTTTCCATAGAATGATCTGGCGCTTGACATCTCCAAGTCTTCTCTCCCCTTCGGGTGTAGCTTTGTCAATCTCCAGGTCCTCAAACCCTTGGACTATGTCTTCCACCGTGACACGAGCATAGCCATATGCAATGGGGTTGTTGTGGTGGAGTGCTCCAGGTGTACAGGGTAAAGCACTGCCGCTAGCTACCTTCGTGGAAACGTTCCCCACGGGATAATGCAGATCACATTCTTTCATCTCCTTTACATCATCCACGGGGTAGTGAGGCTCCGGTGCACGAATCTCGATCATCGGTGCATTAGCACCAGGCGGGGCATCCCTGGAAGCCACGCTGCTTCTCCGCTGCTGGCTTCCGCGATCCGCTTCATGATCTTCATGCGGCCCTGCAGCCGATTTTTCTTTTACTAGTTCATGCATGGTCTGCTTCAACTCATGGAGTTCCGATGCAAACTTCGCCAGAAGATCTGCATCCCGGTCCGTCTTTCTCTTACGGCTTCTGTAACAGTACGGGTCATTGTCCTGGGAAAACCCTACTTTCAACGGAACTCTGCCTTTGCCTCGTACACGTCCTCCGTGTTCATCATTCCCGAGGGCTGTTGTCAGTGCGTCTTTCTCTCTGTTGAACTTGATCAAGCCCTCTTGAGCTTGGGTCATTGCGTCAATAAGGGCTTCGGTGGGAGCAAACTTTTTCTTCCGGTGAACACACACCCCTGTCTCCGGGTCTAGCGATCCCCCATGCCCGTACCACCAGCTTTTGGCCCTTGGGTCCCATCCCTCTGTACCTAGAGGGATTCCTCGCACCCTCAGGTCCTCCTCCATCTTCTGCCACTTAGGCTCCGAAAGGCGGTATCCTCCTGGCCCCATAATATGATGGAACTTTTTCTTACTCGCATTATCCTTATTTTTTTCGATATTTCCTTGAAATGCTCCGATTTCTTTTGCCTCACAAATTCTGGCCAATCATCTTTCAGTTTCTCATGTTGTCCATTGAAATCCGGAGTCTTGCCCTTGTTGACATAGTCACGGGTTAAATTTTTCTTGAAGTTCCGGAATGCTTCGCCCATCTTCTGAAGAGCGAACTCTTTAACTAGCCTCCTCCTCTCACGTCCACCCGGAACCTCGTTACCGAATTCATCGACTTTGTTGTATTCCGGAGGTAGAATGAAATGTTCCATAAGCTTTCTCCAGCAATCCTTTTTCGTTCTCTTGTCGACAAAACTGAAACCAAGACGTGCCTTCTTTGGCTCCTTCCATTCCTGGACGGTGATCGGGACGTTGTCTATAACAACGACTCCGCATTGGTTGATAAACTTTGAGGTGTGCTGTAGGGGCTTGCCGGTTTCACTGACAAAATCAATGGCATATGTTTCTCCTGTTTTCATCGCCTTGGATTTGCCACGCTTTATCGTACTCGATCCGGCCGAGGGCTAAAAAAAGAAAGAGGGTCGCGCGCGTTAATACATTTCAGTAAGTTTGTATCATGAGAGGCTCAATGTATATATATACCTCGCCGGAGGTGGTTGCTACTTGCAATTCGACATCGTCGTTTGTTGACGGTTGACCTCCGTCGACAATGTCCGTTCCTTCACCTTCTTGATCATCGACAATGTCTGTTCCACCGTCAAGGTTCAGAAAAGAAGAGACTACATCCTCTTCTTGCTCATATTCTGAGCCCGGCACATAAGGAATCTCGTTGTTTATGATGCCCATTAAATAACGTTCAGCCTCCGGATCCCTAAGCGGCTCGGCTCTATCGTCCGCCATATGTCACTCCTGCATGTAGTAAAAATTAATTAAGTATAAAGGAATTAAAAAATAAGATTAAGGGGACATAGAGGAGTAGGAATTGAAAAATAAGATTATCGAGCACTAATTTGCATAGAAGTTTTTGTTTGAGCACTGCCAAGTATTTTGTTTTTCCTTTTGTTTTTCCTTTTCTTATTTTGTTTTTCCTTTTCTTTTTCCTTTTCTTCTTCCTTTTATTTTTTCCTTTTCTTCTTCCTTTTCTTCTTCCTTTTCTTTTTCCTTTTCTTCTTCCTTTTCTTCTTCCTTTTCTTTTTCCTTTTCTTATTTTGTTTTTCCTTTTGTTTTTCCTTTTGTTTTTCCTTTTCTTCTTCCTTTTCTTTTTTCCTTTTCTTATTTTCTTCTTCCTTTTCTTCTTCCTTTTCTTTTTCCTTTTCTTATTTTCTTTTTCCTTTTCTTATTTTCTTTTTCCTTTTCTTCTTCCTTTTCTTTTTCCTTTCCTTATTTTGTTTTTCCTTTTCTTCTTCCTTTTCTTATTTTGTTTTTCCTTTTCTTCTTCCTTTTCTTTTTCCTTTTCTTCTTCCTTTTCTTCTTCCTTTTCTTTGTTTGAGGAGGACGGCAGGCGGCGGCGGGCGGCGGAGGACGGCAGGCGTCGGCGGGAGGCGGAGGACGGCAGGCGGCGGCGGCGGCGGCGCGCAGGGGCAGGGGCAGCGGTGGCGGCGGCGCGCAGGGCTGGGGCGGTGGCGGCAGTGTAGGGCGTCGGAGCTCACTGGGGGCAGGGCGTCGGCGTCGGGGTAGGGCGTCGGCGTCGAGAGGAGAATGAGAGGTGGAGGGCAGGATTTACTAAGTGCTGTATATATAGACAGAGCATTAGTCCCGGTTGGGGACACCAACCGCGACTAAAGGTACCCTTTAGTCGCGGTTGGTGTCCCCAACCGGGACTAAAGGTTTTTGGCGCCGCTTTCGTTCCCGCGCGGAAAGAGCCTTTAGTCGCAGTTCGTGACTCGCGGTTCGTGTCACGAACCGCGACTAAAGGTCCTTTTTCATATAAAAACAGAAAAAATCAGAAAAATAGAACTAATTCATTTTAAAATCTTAAAAATACAATTATATATCAAAAAATCAGAAAAATAAAACTAATTCATTTTAAAATCTTAAAAATACAAATAATATATCAAAAAAATCAGAAAAATAAAACTAATTCATTTTAAGATCTTAAAAATACAAATAATATATCAAAAAAAATCAGAAAAATAAAACTAATTCATTTTAAAATCTTAAAAATACAAATAATATATCAAAAAAATCAAAAAAATAAAACTAATTCATTTTAAAATCTTAAAAATACAATTATATATCAAAAAATCAGAAAAATAAAACTAATTCATTTTAAAATCTTAAAAATACAAATAATATATCAAAAAATTCAGAAAAATAAAACTAATTCATTTTAAAATCTTAAAAATACAAATAACATATCAAAAAATTCAGTTCATCGATCCCTTGAAGGTTTGACAAAAGGTTTGATACATCATTCAGTTCATCGACCAAATACAAATCGTCCGGATTTGCCATCGTACGTTTTAATTCACATGATCCATTCAACAAAGTTTGGTACAATAAATTATTACACATCAATTCTTCCCTTGTGTGCCTGCTTGCTTACGATTGTGTCGTATCCATGGAGCATCCTCATCATTTAACTTAATGCTTGGGTCAGTGTTCACTTTGAAGGGCGGAATTTCACCAAACATATTATAATCTTCTGACATGTCTGTCTTGTCCTCCACTCCCATGATGTTTCTTTTCGCTGAAAGAATAATGTGGCGCTTTGGATCATCGCATGATGTACTGATCATTTTCTTATCTTTCCGTTTCCTCGGTTTGCTACTCATGTCCTTCAAATAAAAAACCTGAGCGACATCTTTGCCAAGGACGAATGGTTCGTCAAGGTAACCAAGATTGTTGAAATTCACCATTGTCATTCCGTATTGCTCGTCCACCTTTACCCCACCTCCTGTTAGCTTGAACCATTTGCACCGGAACAAAGGGACCTTAAAGGAGGGTCCATAGTCAAGTTCCCATATCTCCTTTATGTAACCATAATATGTGACCTTTTGCCCATTCTCGGTTGCTGCATCAAAGCGGACACCACTGTTTTGGTTGGTGTTCTTTTTATCTTGGGTGATGGTGTAAAATGTATTCCCATTTATCTCGTACCCTTGGAAAATCGTTATGGTCGAAGATGGTTTCTTGGCCAACATGTACAGCTGATCTCCAACATCATTGTCATTCATTAAATGTTTTCGCAACCAACTGCCGAAAGTCTCCATGTGGGCCTTTCTAATCCAGGATTCAGGCTTCCCCGGGTTGTCCGAGCGTAAAATATTCTTGTGTTGCTCGAAGTACGGAGCCACCAAGCTGGAATTTTGCAGAACTGTGTGGTGTGCTTCAGTCATAGAATGACCGTCCATACATATCGTTGATTTCCTTCCGATCGTGCCTTTTCCACTTAGTCTCCCCTCGTGCCGCGATTGAGGAATACCAATCGGCTTAAGGTCAGGAACATAGTCAATACAGAACTCAATTACCTCCTCATTTCCATAGCCCTTGACGATGCTTCCTTCTGGCCTAGCACGGTTACGAACATATTTCTTTAATACTCCCATGAACCTCTCAAAGGGGAACATATTGTGTAGAAATACAGGACCGAGAATGGAAATCTCTTCGACTAGGTGGAGCAGGAGGTGCGTCATAATATCGAAGAAGGATGGTGGGAACACCAACTCGAAACTGACAAGGCATTGGACCACATCGTTCTGTAACCGTGGTAGATCTTCTGGATTGATTACCTTCTGAGAGATTGCATTAAGGAATGCACATAGCTTCACAATGGCTACTCGAACATTTTCCGGTAGGAGCCTCCTCAAAACAATCGGAAGCAATTGCGTCATAATCACGTGGCAGTCGTGAGACTTTAGGTTTTGGAACTTTTTGTCCGCCATGTTTATTATTCCCTTTATATTCGACGAGAAGCCAGACGGGACCTTCATACTGCTCAGGCATTCAAAAAAAAAATGACCTTCTCTTCTTTGGTAAGAGCGTAGCTGGCATGACCTTGAAACCATTCCGGATGCCGGTCATCTGGGTCTTTCAAAAGTTGCTGGTCCTGCCGTGCTTCCTTTGTATCATTTGTCTTCCCATACACGCCCAAGAAGCTTAGCAGGTTCACGCAAATATTCTTCGTAACATGCATCACGTCGATTGCAGAGCGGACATCTAGGACTTTCCAATATTCTAGCTCCCAAAATATAGATTTCTTCTTCCACATGGGTGCGTGCCCGTCAACTCCCCGCGGAACTGATTGTCTGCCAGGACCCTTTCCAAAGATGACTTTCAAATCCTTGACCATATCAAATATCTCAGCACCAGTACGTTCCGCAGGCTTCGGCCGGTGATCTGCCTTGCCGTTGAAATGCTTGCCTTTCTTTCTTACGTTATGATTTCGGGGAAGAAATCGACGATGACCCAGGTACACGTTCTTCTTACAATTACCCAAACGTACACTTTCAGTCTCATGTAAGCAGTGCGTGCATGCATTGTATCCCTTATTTGTCTGTCCCGAAAGGTTACTGAGAGCAGGCCAATCGTTGATGGTTACAAAAAGCAACGCTCGTAGGTCAAATTCCTCTCCTTTGTGCTCATCCCAGACACGTACACCAGGTCTGCCCCACAACTGTAAAAGTTCATCAACTAATGGCCTTAGGTACACATCGATGTCGTTCCCGGGTTGCTTTGGACCTTGGATGAGCACTGGCATCATAATGAACATCCGCTTCATGCACAACCAAGGAGGAAGGTTGTAGATGCATAGAGTCACGGGCCAGGTGCTATGGCTGGAGCTCTGCTCGCCAAAAGGATTCATGCCATCAGTACTTAGACCAAATCTTATGTTCCTTGCGTCAGCTGCAAAATCTTTGAACACTCTGTCGATCTTTCTCCATTGCGTTCCATCAGCGGTGTGTCTCAACTCCCCGTCGGACTTACGGTCCTCTTTGTGCCATCGCAACGACTTGGCATGCTTTTTGTTCCTGAACAGACGTTTCAACCGTGGTATTATAGGAGCATACCACATCACCTTAGCGGGAACCCTCTTCCTGGGTTTCTCGCCCTCAACATCGTCACCAGGGTCATCGCCTCTGATCTTATAACGCAATGCAGTGCATACAGGGCATTCATTCAAATTCTCGTATTCACCGCGGTAGAGGATGCAGTCGTTAATGCATGCATGTATCTTCAGAACCTCTAAACCTAGAGGGCAGACAACCTTCTTTGCTTCGTACGTACTGGCGGGCAACTCGTTATTCTTCGGAAACATATTCTTCAACATTTTCAGCAAATTTTCAAATGATGAGTCACCTACACCTTCCTGTGCCTTCCATTTTAGCAAATCCAGTGTGCAGCCCAGCTTTTTCAGACTATTATCGCATCCTGGGTACAACGACTTTTTGTGATCCTCTAACATGCGATCCAAATTCTCCCTCACCTTGTCAGTTTCGCAGCGTCTCCGTGCATCAGCAATGGTCCGACCAAGATCATCAGCGGGCTCATCATGTGCCTCTTCTTCACCTTCACCTAACCCTTCCCCACCTTCAGCATCATCCTCCATGAAAGTATCACCGAAATGATCATGATAGTTGTCATCGATATCATCCCCTTCTTCATCTTCTTCCATTCTAACCCCTCTTTCTCCATGCTTGGTCCAACAATTATAGCTTCGCATGAAACCGTGCCGAAGCAGGTGCATGTGAACATCTCTTGAGGAGGAGTAACCCTTCTGATTCTTACAGACAGCACATGGACAGATAATAAAACCTCGCTGCTTGTTCGCATTTGCCACTACGAGGAAATCTTTCAAACCCGTAGTGAACTCGCCGGAGAGTCGGGGACCGTACATCCATTGCCGATTCATCTGCATTATTATTATATAAAGTATATAATTAACCATCATGCATTTGTTAAACTAACTATCTAGAAATAATACAAATTAAACAATGAACTACACACATGCATATTTTATCAATGACACATGAAAAGTTCAAGTTGCTAACCGCGATCGCGGAGGAAAAATAAATGAGAAAGCTCAAGTGTGGCTCGGACACTTCATATCATGTTTGTTTCATGCTCTCGGACATTTCATCGAACACCTTGTGTGCATAGGAGGAACCAAAAGCAAACCCACCACCCCATTCTGAATATTGTGAAGTGAGCTGAGTGAAGTGAAGTGAGCTGAGTCCTATATATAGGGATGGGCCTTTAGTCCCGGTTGGCCTGGCCAACCGCAACTAAAGGCCTTCGGGCACCTTTAGTCCCGGTTGGCCAGGCCAACCGGGACTAAAGCCCCTCCCGTCCGCCAGCTGTCGACCGAGCGCGCTGGGCCCAGATAGTTGGTCGCGGGTCTCCTCCCGAACCGCGACTAAAGACCCTTTTGATCGCGGTTCGATTATTTTAGGGACTAATGGGGGCGTATCGAAGCCTCTTTTTCTACTAGTGGGAGCTCCGCAGCTCTCGCGATGATGAGGTCTAGTACAAGCAGGCCGTGGCATTGTCGAAGACTTGCGCTAGGCGGAGAGGCACGCCGTCTGATCTGGTGCCGTCGAGGTCGAATCGCGGGAGGACGGGAGCTGCGTATGGGGCGCGATGCGGTAGACGACGGGGTGTGCCCCTGCTACTGCCCCCGGTGCTGACGCGGCTACGCGAGCGCTGCGGTCCGGAATGGGGCATGCTGCCCGTCGACCCAATGCCAGACTTGGGCAGCTCCACCGCCGCGACTCGCAACCTGGTAGACGATGCAGCCGACGCCGACGACCGCGCTGTGGAGTTCGATGGGGAGAAATGACCGCGCAACTGGAGGTTTGGTGCCCTGCGACGTCCTTGTCATCCTGCTCATCTACAACGAGCCGAGCGAGCTCGTCCTCGAGGTCTCTGTGTCCACATCCTACACCTTCACCTCTGTTTCATTTCATTTCTGTACATTCAATTGGTTTCATCTCTGATGCACTTGTCAAATCTATGTGCCCTCTGTATGCCTTTACCCAATTTATACCGCATGGCAATTTTTGTGTGTAAAATGAATGGACTGACCCACACGGCAATTTTTAGGTGTAATTATGTTATCTAGATTTGTTTTTGTTCGTGGCAATTTTCCCACTCTTTTAGGGAATAATCATTTTTATTTGTTAATTTTTGTTGATGGTTTATCAGTTCTCAATAGTTGCCATGTCTCCATATTGCCAGGGAGACATGGCTACAAATCTGACAACCTGTACATATTAGTGTCCATTTCACCATGGTATACTTTTTTGCAGCTGGTCCCGCTTTTGTTTTACTAAATAGTTGCCATGACAGAATTGCTATGAATTTTCTATGATTTTTGATATACCATGGCAAATTGTTAGTAAATAGTTGCCATGATTCATCTATAACTTTGTTTAGTAAAATATTTGCCATGATGCCATGGCAGAAATTGCTATGATTTCAGAACAATTAGTAGCAAGCTTTCCCTATCTTTTTTCCATGTCAAAACATCATTTTGTCATGCAAACATGACAATTTAGGTCTTTTTGCAACACTCCGGTCGCAAGCTTTAGGATTATACCATGGCAAATTCAGTTTACGTATCACAACAAATTCCCTTCTTGGACGATGGCAAATATAATTATCAGATCATGGCAAATTTAGTTCTCGGATCAGGACAAATTTATTGCATTCTTGCCATGGAAACTTTAGATTTTGGTTCATGGTGCAAATTTACTGTTTTTACCATGGCATTTTTTTGGTACACCATGGCAACTAATCTTATACATTTTGCCATCTAACCATTAAAAATTTAGTTTATTGATCATGGCAATTCTAGTTTTCGGATCACGGCAAATTTATTTGCATTCTTGCCATGGCAACTTTTGATTTTGGATCATGGAATATCTACGTGTTTGCAAATCATATGGGACTATAAAAGCAAAAGTCCATGTCATTTTTTTAGTAGTTGACCATCGCAAATTTAGTAATTAACCATGGCAAACTCTTCATTTTTATTGCCATTGCAATTTTACTTTTTTTGCCATCCTAATAATTACTTTTTTATTTTCGACCACGGCAAATTAAACCTTTTATTTGCCATGGCACATTTATCTCTATTGCCATGGCAATTTTTATTTAACATACATGGCAAATCTACTTTTCGTCACTCGTGGCAAATTTACTTCTATGAAACATGCCAAGTTTTACTTCACGTTAACATGGCAAATTTAACTACACCGCCATGGCAAACTCTTCATTTTTATTGCCATGGCAATTTTACTTTTATTATTTCCATCCCAATTATTACTTTTTTTTATTTTCCGACCATCGCAAATTAAACATTTTATTTGCCATGGCAAATTTATCTATATCGCCATGGCAATTTTTATTTAACATACATGGAAAAATTACTTTTCGGCAGTCATGGCAAATTTACTTCTATGTAGCATGCCAACTTTTACTTTTTTACATGGCAAATTTTTACATCCATGAAATTTTTTGCCCTTTGAACCGTTAGCTTTTCTAAGAAAATGCCATTTTTACTTCTTATTGCCATCGCTTTTTTACTTTCATTTTTGTCATGCCAATTTTTGCTTATTTTCAACCGTGGAAAAATTAACCTTTTTTATTGCCATGGCAATTTTTATTTAACATACGTGAAAAATGGAATAATTAACCTTTTATTTGCCGTGGGAAAATTAACCTTTTATTGCCATGGCAAATTTAACTTTATTGGCATGGAAATTTTTATATAACATACATGGCAAATTTGCATACCGTCACTCATGGCAAATTTACTTCTGTGGAGCATGGCAAATTTTACTTTTATTTTCCATAGCAACAAAAGTACCTTACGTCGACGGCAATTTTTTGCCTTTTTTCTGCCGTTCATGTGATATTCTTCCCCATGAACCTTTCTCTTGTGCCATTTGCGATCTTTTTTGACCATGGCATTTTTTTGCTTTATAAAGATGATGGCAATTTTTTGTTTGAAACCATTGGGTATTTTAGTAGTATCTTTTTTTTTCTATCTATCATGACAAAAAATTTATGGATCATTCCAATATATTTCAGAGTATGGCAAATTCTGGCCTTTATTATCCATCGGCAAAAGTGTGCTTATTTTGGTCACAGGTTTTTCGGCCCAAACTGGACTGCAAAAAGGCCTGTGAGGATTGTGTTCGTGCTGGGGGCTTCTCCTCCCGAACAGAATTGTTCGATCGATGGACTGCCCTCTTCCGAACGAGTCGTTCGGTCTGGCTCCTCCCCAGACCGAACGTTCATTCAATATCGACGTCCTAGTCTTTTTAGAGGCCAAGGGGATCCGAATTGGAGCTGGAAAACCCCTCCTTGGCCGGCTAAAGGAATCAATCAACCACTAACCAAAATAGTGGTTCGCAGGTCACAACAAAGAACAAACATACATGTTTGCGTAATTAATTAAATAAGTGACGAATTGAGTAGGTAATATTGCATAAAAAAGTAGATAAGTAGTACATCACCGCTTTGATATTACCAAGTGCTAGTATTTTGAAGATGTATTAGTGGAGACTCCCATGTGCTCAATGAAATAAAATAAAATATTGGAACGATAAGTTTCAACCTGGCCGGCGTCATACAATGTTACCTGCTCTCTTTGGATGAATTTTTTTGCAAGGGGTTAAGTACGGCTACTAACCATACATTAGATTAAACATTTGTTTCTTTTGACTCACTCTCCCTCCCTAATGCTGCCGTTTGAGCTCTACCAGCCAGCTGGTGATATGTAAAGCCAAACCGGAATCTCGGCGCCACTTCGCCAGTGATGTCTAACCTAACCTGCTGACCCACAACGACACTGTAATCCAGGCAACATCCATGGCCACTAGAACCAATCATGCGCTTCGCAGGGCCATTCTTCCATCGTGGGTTCACATCATTTTTTATTTCCCATGTGCCATTGCGGGGGGTGATGCCTGGCGCATGTGTTGTCTAGAATATCTTAAATTTAGTATTCTTCAACGATGTGCATAGCCAATATCCATATGTAATAGATTAGGAGAAAAACTGTACTTTAAAGTTTAAACAGTCGAGCAAAATGCTATCACCAAGGAACCATCCCGGTAATACATTACATTAGCAAATCTAGACCACAGTCAAACTACTTAACGAAATTCATATAAGCAGGAAAGTAAAGAAATTGAATTGCAGTAGAGAAAATGATGAGGCACGCATAAGAAACCCACGCTCACCGCTCCAAAGAGGGCCTCAGCCAGACAACACGTAGGCGTCATCGTCGTCACTACTCCCCTAAAGATAGGACGCCATTTGCGTTAGATTTATTGTGTTACTCATAATGCTACGTGTCCATTTGATGCTACATTTTGAGATAAAAAAATCACCATTCATCGAAAGAAAAAAATGCGAGCAACTTCAGAGAAAAGGTACCATTTGTGGTACCATTTGTATATCTGGAGTGCTTTAGGGTTCTCAACCTAATTTTTAATTGTGCTACCATTCTTACTGAAAACAACCACCGTTAATAATCTAATTGTTAAATCTAAGGTCAACCACCATTAGATTATGCATCCTAGCTTCAGCTTTCAGCTCGGTCCAAATAAACTTTTCCTCCATTGTCTGTTTCCATTTCCATTTGAAACAAAGTTTAAATCATGGACAAAACTCGAGAAATCACGGCGCAATCGCTGGCCGGAAGCCTCCCGGTGACAGTATTCATGGGAGCAGTGACGACGGTGACGCCTACGCGATCTGTGCTAAATCATGCTTTTTTAGTCTAAACACGCTCTACTTTAGGGCTTTTTCACTGTTCTGACCCATGTCTCTAAGTTTAGCACGATTTGACCCGTATTTGAAACATTTTTCGGATCTGACCCAAACCGAGATGCCAACATCCGCGGCGTTCTGCTTGCACTGAAGACGCCGCGAACGGTGGCGTTTAGGCATGTCCCACCTCTCCGGTCAGCCTGTTTGACCGTCCGACGTGGCAAAGGGGTAAAGCCATGCCCCCTGGCATTTACCCCTGGAGAGCAGTAAACCGGCCCGAGCCGTCTCGGGTGCAGCCCAACCCACCCCAAGACGCAGGAGGCGTCTTCCTCCTCGCGGCGGCGCCCTACAGAAGCTCTGTTTGTCTCCTCCCCTCACCCAAATCACCTCCAAATCGGCTATAACTGGAATGCATTTGCAGGCTGGGGAGCTCGTCCGGCTATGTTTCATTGATGTTTCTTGTTGTTGTGTTGTATGTACATGCTGGCAAGGATGTGGCAAGTCATTGGTAATGCACACCGGGTGATGAAGCACACAATCGGAGGTGAGCCAACTTCTCTCGTAGTCGCTGCACAGTCGGAGGGAGGCATCAGAGGCACGCCACCACCTCCGAGGCTGACACATGTGGCAAGTTCTATTGTTGTATTTTATGTTGCTATGCAGCAAGATACTTCTCTTGATGGTATTATATGTTGTGCTTTGCCTGTGATGACATTTTAGTTTCTCTCTCACGTGATGCACCAATATAATAAGTTTACGAAGAATTGCATGTATGTGCTATCCAGATGCGAAAAGAAAACTGAAAGGGTCGTTCCCCTACATGGCACCACCCACTCCATTTTAGTCTTATTGTTTCAGTCAGCAAATTGCACGTACATCTATTCCCCTGCTTAGTCTGATCCAGTAACAATGCTTAGTATAGATAAGAAAATGAAAGGGGCGCACCCCACCTGACACTGCCCCAACTTCCTCTCAGGAGGCGCATCAGGGTGCGCCCCAACTACTAGTTTCAAGAAAAGCGGCACCATGTTGGCATTGATGCAAAATGGCATGTTTTGCTTACCGATCTGCTGGGCAACGTATAAGTTGGGAGCCTTGTATTGCTAGGGCCAGGGTGGAGTCTGCAACGATGACGATGAGGCGGTGCCCCGCGTCGCTGGCCCCGCCCTGCACCACGACCCCCCTGCACATCCCCCGCCACGACCGCCCTCTACACGACCACGACCTCCACCCGACTTCTGCTTCTTGAGCGGCGCTGCCTTTTCCTCTTGTCTGAGCCGGAGATCTTGCCGTGTCGCCGAGTTGATCTTGTGTGCGGCCGCTTTCGCCGGATCCTCCACCACCAACTCCGGAAGCTTTTCGTAAGGTCCTCCATGTGGCGGTGACGGCTAAAATGGGCGGGAATTGGGGTGGAGAGCTGCGGGATGGAAAAGGAGAAGGCTGAGAAAGAGTGGTTTTGTTGTGGAAACAGTGCGGCCAACTCCGAATTCGTGGTCTCCACCATGGTTTTTGGTGGGCTGGGAGTGTCGGAGCCCTAAGTGGTTGGTCTCCGGACTCCGGCAAAGTCCCCCAGGTTTAGTTTCGATTTGCGGGAAAATAGAAGTGCGGACTGTTCTGTGGACGGATGCGGTACTCCGTTGGATGGCTTGTGGGGCCCGGACCACCAGTTCGAACCGATGTGGGAGGCTTAACGGTCTGCGTTGGAGATGCCCTACTCATGGAACGACAACCTTCCTCCATAGTGAAACTGACTCTTTCATGCTGCTTATATAGGAAAAACATGGCTTGGTTTTTCACTCCAACTTCTCCTATAAATCCATTCTGTTGTATACCGCTATTGATCGATATGTTAGAGCTTTTGAGCAATAGGTTTTGAGAGAGGCAATAATTTTTAATTGCTGGAATGGCTACTAGTTTAGGACACCATTGAAACTAGGCCCTGGTTATAAGCAAAGGCACATACAAAAGAACTACTTCTGCAAATATATTGATGCTTCCTAGAGTTTACTACATTTAACTTTCAAATACAAATATGCCCATGCAAACTGCAGGTACTCTGGCATATGTTGATGTGGCTTTTAATCCTTCGGTGGCAGAAAATGAAGCTTCCTTTGGAGTATATCTCATAAACACATCTTCTAGACACACAATATTTATTCAAGCGGGTTGCTTCGAATGTGCAATCTGTTTTGCAGGCTGAAGCTATGGCTCTCCTTCTGGCTGCCTCTGCAGTCAAGGCAATTGGCTGGACATCTGCTTCCTTCTTTTCCGATTGCAGGACCTTGGTCGAGGCGGCGAAAGCTAGGAACCTTTTGGTCAACCCTCGACATTGGAGGATCAGATCAATTCTTGCAGATTTTTTCAACTTCACCTCGAGTCTCAACTCTTGCAATGTTCTCCATATTCCTAGGTGTCAGAACCTTCTTGCTCATACCCTTGCTAAGAAGGCCTTCTTAAACAGATCGTCTCCCAGGTGCTCTTTTAGATGCAGCAAACAGATCGTCTCCCATTACATGTGGAATTTTACACTACATGGGACCGTTTCATTCCTCTAATGGGTATACACATATTTTAGTTGCTGTTGATTATGTTACTAAGTGGGTAGATGCTATTCCAACTAGTTGTGCTGATCATAACACCTCTATTAAGATGCTTAAAGAAGTTATTTTTCTGAGGTTTGGAATCCCTAGGTACCTAATGACTGATGGTGGTTCACATTTTATTCATGGTGCTTTTCGTAAAATGCTTGCTAAGTATGATGTTAATCATAGAATTGCATCTCCTTATCACCCACATTCTAGTGGCCAAGTAAAACTGAGTAATAGAGAGCTCAAATTAATTTTGCAAAAGACTGTTAATAGATCTAGAAAGAATTGGTCCAAGAAACTTGATGATGCATTATGGGCTTATAGAACTGCATATAAAAATCCTATGGGTATGTCTCCATATAAAATGGTTTATGGAAAAGCATGTCGCTTACCTCTCGAACTAGAACATAAGGCATATTGGGCCATTAAAGAGCTCAATTATGATTTCAAACTTGCCGGTGAGAAGAGGTTATTTGACATTAGCTCACTTGATGAATGGAGAACTCAAGCCTATGAGAATGCCAAACTGTTTAAAGAAAAAGTTAAAAGATGGCATGACAAAAGGATAGAAAAGCGTGAGTTTAATGTAGGTGATTATGTGTTGCTTTTCAACTCTCGTTTAAGATTTTTTGCAGGAAAACTCCTCTCTAAATGGGAAGGTCCTTACGTTATCGAGGAGGTCTATCGTTCCGGTGCCATAAAAATTAACAACTTCGAAGGCACAAATCCGAAGGTGGTGAACGGTCAAAGAATCAAACATTATATCTCAGGTAATCCCATAAATGTTGAAACCAATGTGATTGAAACCGTAACCCCGGAGGAATACATAAGGGACACTCTCCAGAACGTTTTAGACTCCGAAAAGGAATAGGTATGTGGTACGGTAAGTAAACCGACTCCAAAATAGTTATAATAGCAATTTTTCTCCGTTTTGGAATATTTAAGAAAATAGGAAAATAAGAAGTAGTCCGAAGAGGACACGAGGCATCCACGAGGGTGGAGGGCGCGCCCTACCCCCCTGGGCGCGCCCCCTGCCTCGTGGGCACCTTGTGTGCTCTCCGGACTCCGTTTTCTTGCATGATACTTCTCTTGGTCGGTAGAAATTCATTATATAATCTCCCGAAAGTTTTGACCACTGTACCACGCAAATATCCTCTGTTTTTGTTTCGAGCTGTATTTCTGATAGATCTAGATCATCATGACGTTTTCAAGTGCTCCCAAGGACAAGTTCTTCGAGAAGGTTATCAATCCCTACCTCATGGAGGTCCTGCAACACCCTCAAACAATTGAGATGCGTGATGGGTTGCTGCACATCCGCGATGTGAAGGGACCAAGGAGGACCGGAAGTGTCGAGACAAGACTCGAAGCAATGGAGCAACAAGTTTTCAAGTGCCAAGGGATGGTGGAACTCGGACTCAATGCCAACCACATGATGATCGCAGAGTTCACCAACAACCAAAACCTGGATGCCAAGAACATTGGGGAGACCATCTTCAAGCTTCACGAGGAAATCGAGCATCTCCAAGCCCAGATCTATGACCTGCAAAACCAAAACTGCGAGTATGAATATAGATTCAAGAGGATGAGTTTGGCTGCAGATTTGAGGATCCCGGAGACTCGATCATCCCTCCACGATGGTGAGCCTATGCCTTGGAAGATGGACGACAAGCCTACATCATCAAAACTCCATCATGACCACCCCGAGGAAAGAGATATAATCACATGGGTATGGGCACTCCCCTTGGCAACTGCCAAGCTTGGGGGAGGTGCCCCGATATCGTATCACCATCACACTCCTATCTTTACCGTTTTTCTTAGTTTGATCCTTTTGGTAATATCTTGATCTAGTAGAATAAAGTTTTAGAATGATCTAGTTTTGAGTTTTGCTTTATGATCCTTCTATGTAATTGAGTCCGTGAGCTATATATAATAAAGTTTAGTCTTGAGTCAAGGGCTTTGCTATCTTGCTATGATCTTGAGGGAATAAAAGAAAAAGAAAGAATAAAAAGAAATAATGAGATCATATGGATCTTATGGAGAGTAATGACTTCACATATTAAGAGTATGATGAATAAAAGTTGTTGAGAGTTGGCAAACATAGTTTTGGTCATCGTTGCAATTAATAGGAAGTAATAAAGAAAGAAAGGTTCTCACATATAAATATACTATCTTGGACATCTTTTATGATTGTCAGCACTCATTAAAATATGACATGCTAAAGAGTTGATGTTGGACAAGGAAGACAACGTAATGGGTTATGTTTTCTTCTATCCGAAATAAAGTATATTGTCATGGATCATCCAACATGCTGAGCTTGCCTTTCCCTCTCATGCTAGCCAAATTCTTTGCACCAAGTAGAGATACTACTTGTGCTCCCAAATATCCTTAAACCCAGTTTTGCCATGAGAGTCCACCATATCTACCCATGGATTAAGTAAGATCCCTCAAGTAAGTCGTCATTGTTGCAAGCAATAAAAATTGCTCCTTAAATATGTATGATTTATTAGTGTGGGAGAAAATAAGCTTTATACGATCTTGTGATGTGGAAGATATAAAAGCGGCGGACTGCATAATAAAGGTCCATATCACAAGTGGCAATATAAAGTGACGTTCTTTTGCATTAAGATTTTGTGCATCCAACCCTAAAAGCACATGACAACCTCTGCTTCCCTCTGCGAAGGGCCTATCTTTTATTTTTGTCTTATACCTTCATACAAGGGTCATGTTGACACTACAAAAAAAATACACTTCCGTGATGATACGTGTTTGTCACAGTAGGTCGCGTTTTTTGTCATGCATGTACATCCATGACAATTTTATGATAGAATCAAGATAGTCATACCTGTGCTATCGTAGAAGTGTTCCATGACATTACCAAAATTATCATCACGGAAGTGTCCACTTCCATGATGATAAATCGCGCGTCACAGAAGTGCTTTGGTTAAGGGTGACCGACACGTGGCATCCACCGTAACGGAATGCCGTTAAGCTATCTGGTCGGATTTTGGATCCGATAACCCGTTAACAGCCCCGACCAATGGGAAATTTCCACGTGTAAAATTCTTATTGGCCGGACGAAACACGTGTCAGCTCGTCAGTGGGTCAGATAGGCGCCTATGATATGTCGACACGTGCCACGACCCTCCACTGGCCCATTTAGCTTACAAAGCCGGCCCGTTTGACTTGGTCAAAAGTTAACGGGCTGGCCCATGAAAAGCCTGTTAACGGTCTCTTCGCAAATAGCCCATTTTACGGCCCGGTAACTCACGGCCTTTTAGGCCCTAAAGGAAATCGGCCCTACAACGTCATGTGGGCCGTCGAATATAACACCAGACCATTTCACTTTCGGCCCATGTATGGCCCACGACGTCTTTCGGCCCATATGAGGCCTTTGTATCTTTAGGCCCTTTAGAGACCCACGGTGACTCTAGCCCATAATGAACAGTAATTTTCTTTGTACCCGTTAACGACCCGTGATTCACATGGGCCGTTTCCAGCCCGTGTTAGCTTTTGGCCTATTGACGGCCCATACGTTCTTGGGCTCCTTTCCGGCCCTCGATTACTTCCGGCCCGTTAATGGCCTGTTCCCCTAATGGGCCAAATTCGGCCCATGGCAAGAGTCGGCCCGTTTCTGGCCTGTTAACCTGTTGTGCCGTTTCCAGCCCGTCTTATATTCTGGCCCATTAACGACCCGTTATGCCTGTGAAAGAATTAAGCCTTTGCTGTCCTCCGGCCTGTTAACGACCCGTTACCGTGATGGGCCGATACCAATTACGCCCGTTTACGGCCCATGTAGACCCATTTATCCGACGGCCCGAGGCCCACCGATTCTACGGCCTTGTTGGAGGCCCATTTATCGACGGCCCGTAGGAGACCCATGGATCCTACGGCCCGTATATGGCCCATGGTTGTTGCGGCCACTAGCAAACCATGGAAAAAGAAGACTAGGAAATAAATAAGGCCGAAACTAACGCTAGGCTATTAAGGCAATTGCACAGATTACATCCACTCGGCATCAAAGATCGCCACTAGTGCAAATATAGGGAACACCCTACACTACACAAAAATGGCTTGTTGTTTTCTTCAGCCGGTGGCTGCATGTTAAGAATAAGTTTTGTATCGCACCAAAAAAAATTACAACTATATAACAAAAGGAAAGTTGGCATAAAACTTAACAGTCTAGCAGATAAATGCACCACCAGAAGTTCAGAAGCTCAGTTCATTTGACCTGACTGTTACGTTTTCATGCTGTATTGTCCGATGGAGCACCATAACCCTCGCCTTCATTTCTCCTAGGCTCCTGAACAACATAGCAAATGTATGATAGTCTGGTTTCAAAACCATGCATATCTTGACGACATCGAACAATGTCTCTCCTTGTTTCACAAAGGGTCTCTGTTAGCGAACGGACTTGTGTCTGGAGCGCAGATACAACATTGCTTTGAGCTTGCATATCTTGATCATGAGGCAGTTTGGACGAGATTGCCTTAACAACCAACCCAGTATTACGCAGGAACGTGCTTTTGGCACTATTAGTGGACAGGTACTGACCCACTGCAGCAAGAGCTGATATTGCGGTTATAGTTGCCTCGCCACCTTCATGAGGTGGTGGTTCCATCATTTTTTCCATAGCTCGCTGAAAAGTTGAGTTTTTACATTAGTAGTACCAGAACAGAAGATATTAAGGAGGCAGCAAAACCAAACAAAATAGCTTTGGTCTATATACAGAACTTATTCTGGTGAACCCATGTAAAATATTAGTTGTATTTTATTGCAAACCATGCAGTTCATGGCACAAGTCAGAGTAAGTAGTAGTTAAAAGGCATGAGGATTAAGGACTTACAACAGCGGCTTTGACTGGTGTAGTCATGCCCTTCTTCTCGCTGGTGTGACAGTCCTTGAAGATTTCCACAACATTTGGTTCAGGTACTTTTTGGGACTTGCGAGTTTTCCTCTGCATTTGGAACAAGTCAATATAGATATGATAATATGGTACAATGAAAAGAGTGAAACAGCAGCTAATTACAAGAGCCTCGCAGTGTGCAATATAGCTACAAGATCCTGTTGTCTATTGGAATTTCACTTTCGTACGGTTGGCCTTGTTCTTTGAACAGTTCACCTACAAGAAGATAGATTTGTGAGGCACATGCGTAATAGGACTTTAACATGCGATCTGATCACATATATATAATGTACCTCATACTTCAGATCAGACCAGTGTTTAACAAGGCCCCTCCAGTCTTCATCCGATATATTTTCCACTGGAGATGTTTGGGAAAGTTCACTGTTAGCCTTGCCTTCAAAGTGAGTTTTCCTCAAGTTATACCGATACTGACACAGAGCAGACTTGAAAACATGGGTGCAAGCTTGTCTGGTTGCATCATCTTGGCTATCCAACTTGAACCTCATCTGTTGAAAATTATGGGAGTCTCATTATCAGCAACCTAGAAAGTATGGGACAAAGCAAGACGATATCACTAGTTTCCATACATAACCATACTTACAGATAAATGGTCGAGGAAGGTGTTGAACTGGGTTTCGTCTTTGTCATTTTATTTGACTGATTCATTCGTGAGAAGGTTTAAATATGTTTGATATATATGATCAATCCTATACCATGGACTTAGAAGATTTCACTACTGCTTGCAAACTCCCGCAGTGGGGTAGTGTTAATGAACCCCGTAAATCTGAATATAAAGACTTTCTTGCTAGTATAACTGTGGGAGAATCTAGGGATATAGCACAAGCTACCATAGGGAGCATTCATTTTCCTGCTATACATTATTTTGCTCTTTTCATTGGTAGATGCATTAATGGTAAAGATGAAGCTTGTCACATGTGTGTCCCTGATCTTTGTGTGCTCAAGAGTGCTGTATTAGGTAATAAAGATTACAACTTAGGGGCAATTGTTGCATGTAGGTTGCATAATAAAGGTTTAGCTGGAGATTTGTTTGGAGGGATTTATGCGACCTGTGTTGCTAATTATCTTGGTATACCTCCACGTGAGGGTGATATGGAGTTGCCTCCCGCTTATTTAGATTATGACCCTATGGTCAGTCATCATTTTCTTGAGAGGAATGAACAATTCCTCCAGTATCGACTAATCTTTGACAGACGTCGCGCTGTCCATATTACTCTCCCTGCTCCTTCCCTTTTTGATTACCAGGCAAAAATGAAGATATGTTGTAACCAGGGAGGAGGCAACCGAATACGAGAGGAGAGCGGAGGCAGCTCACCAACATGTCGCAGCTCAGGAGGCATTGGCTGCTGCATCTTAGTACGACCCCAGTTATAACTTTGGATATTAGCCAGGCTATCCTTGGCACTAGACCAACTTAGGCCAAAAGCCTAAGCTTGGGGGAGTACGTATTTCTCACCGACTTTACATTCATGTTCACACACTCATTCTAGTTGTCGGTGCTCATACCTTTTCATTGTACTATCCATGCTAGTTCAATTTCTTTTTCTAGTTTTCTTCTTGTGTGTTTGATAAACCTTAAGAAAACCAAAAAAAATAGTTAGTTTAATTTCCATGCTTGTAGTAGTAATTAAATGAAAACTCGAAAAAGATATCTCGTTCTTCTTTTACTTGTTGGGAGCTTTCCCGTGTAAATAGTTTTATTTCTTTTCTTTCTTTTGGGGGTAGAGAGGAGAAGACCATAATGGAAATGTTTAGTGGCTCCAATATGCATGATCGTTGATTTAACCAAGAGCCCATATTACTTTGTCTTCTCCTTTGAATTGAATGCTTGCAGATTCCAGCTTAGTTCAATGCACGTGCACTATTATTATTATACACACCGTTCAGTCGTGCAAGTGAAATGCAATAATGACGATATATGATGGACTGATTGAGATGAGAGAAGCTGGTATGAACTCGACCTCTCTTGTTTTTGTAAATATGATGAGTTCATCGTTCCTGATTCAGCCTATTATGAATAAACATGTTTGCAATGACAATTAGAGATTATAGTTGCTTATGCCATGCTTAATTAGCTAGGAGCTTATAATGGTTTACCTTGCGTGCCAACATGCTATTAAAATGGTTGTGATGTGGTATGATAGGGTGGTATCCTCCTTTGAATGAATTGAGTGACTCGACTTGGCACATGTTCACGCATGTAGTTGAAACAAAATCAACATAGCCTTCACGATATTTATGTTCATGGTGGATTATATCCTACTCATGCTTGCACTCAGTGTTGATTAATTTTAATGCATGTTCATGACTGTTGTCGCTCTCTCAGTTGGTCGCTTCCCAGTCTTTTGCTAGCCTTCATCTGTACTAAGCGGGAATACTGCTTATGCATCCAAACTCCATAAACCCCAAAGTTATTCCATATGAGTCCACCATACCTTCCTATATGCGGTATCTACCTGCCGTTCCAAGTAAATTTGTATGTGCCAAACTCCAAACCTTCAAATGAAATTCTGTTTTATATGCTCGAGCAGCTCATGTATCAACTAGGGCTGTCTGTATCTTCCATGCTAGGCGGGTTATTCTCAAGAGGAGTGGACTCCGCTCCTCATTCACGAGAAAATGGCTGGTAACCGGGATAACCAGTCCCATGCTTTAAGCAAATCAAATCAAAATAATTGCAAACAAAACTCCCCCGGGACTCTTGTTAGTTGGAGGCACCCGTTGCTTCGGACAAGCCATGGATTGATGTTTGTTGGTGGAGGGGGAGTATAAACTTTACCATTCTGTTTGGGAACCGCCTATAATGTGTGTAGCATGGAAGATATCGAGATCTGAAAGTTGTTGCATCGACAGTGAAAGTATACCGCTCAAAATATTATTTATCTCTACTTTAAAACCGAGCTCTCGCACCTCTACAAATCCCTGCTTCCCTCTGCGAAGGGCCTATCTATTTACTTTCATGTTGAGTCATCACCTTCTTATTAAAAAGCACCCGCTGGAGAGCACCGCTGTCATTTGCATGCATTACTATTAGTTTATATTGGGTATGACTTGACAGGATCACTTTTACCATGAATTAAAATGTTTAGTCAGTCCTTGATCTTTGAAGGTGCTCTGCATTTATGTTTTGCGGTCTCAGAAAGGGCTAGCGAGATACCATCTTGTCATATCATATTATGATATTTTTGAGAAAGTGTTGTCATCCGAGTTTTATTATTATTTCTCGCTAGTTGATTATGCCATTGATATGAGTAAACATGAGACCTAAGTGTTATTGTGAATATGGTTAGTTCATAATCTTTGCTGAAAACTTGAATGCTGGCTTTACATATTTACAACAACAAGAGCAAACAGAGTTTGTAAAAGTTTTTCTTTATCACTTTCAGTCTGTCAACTGAATTGCTTGAGAACAAGCAAAGGTTTAAGCTTGGGGGAGTTGATACGTCTCCAACGTATCTACTTTTCCAAACACTTTTGCCCTTGTTTTGGACTCTTACATGCATGATTTGAATGAAACTAATCCGGACTGACGCTGTTTTCAGCAGAATTGCCATGGTGTTATCTTTATGCAGAAACAAAAGTTCTCGGAATGACCTGGAAATCCACGGAGATTATTTTTGGAAAATAAGAAGAATACTGGCGAAAGAATCAAGGCCAGGGGGCCCACACCCTATCCACGAGGGTGGGGGCACGCCCCCTCCCCCTGCGCGCGCCCCCTGTCTCGTGGGCCCCCTGGAGCTCCACTGACCTCAACTCCAACTCTATATATTCCGTTTCGCGGAGCAAAAATCAGAGAGAAAATTTCATCACGTTTTATGATACGGAGCCGCCGCCAAGCCCTAATCTCTCTCGGGAGGGTTGATCTGGAGTCCGTTCGGGGCTCCGGAGATGGGGATTCGTCGCCGTCGTCATCATCAACCATCTTCCATCACCAATTTCATGATGCTCACCGCCGTGCATGAGTAATTCCATCGTAGGCTTGCTGGACGGTGATGGGTTGGATGAGATTTATCATGTAATCGAGTTAGTTTTGTTAGGGTTTGATCCCTAGTATCCACTATGTTCTGAGATTGATGTTGCTATGACTTTGCTATGCTTAATGCTTGTCACTAGGGCCCGAGTGCCATGATTTCAGATCTGAACCTATTATGTTTTCATGAATATATGTGAGTTCTTGATCCTATCTTGCAAGTCTATAGTTACCTATTATGTGTTATGATCCGACAACCCCGAAGTGACAATAATCGGGATACTTCTTGGTGATGACCATAGTTTGAGGAGTTCATGTATTCACTAAGTGCTAATGCTTTGTTCCGGTACTCTATTAAAAGGAGGCCTTAATATCCCTTAGTTTCCATTAGGACCCCGCTGCCACGGGAGGGTAGGACAAAAGATGTCATGGAAGTTCTTTTCCATAAGCACGTATGACTATATTCGGAATACATGCCTACATTACATTGATGAACTAGAGCTAGTTCTGTGTCACCCTAGGTTATAACTATTACATGAGGAATCGCATCCGACATAATAATCCATCACTGATGCAATGCCTATGAGCTTTTCACATATTGTTCTTTGCTTATTTACTTTTCCGTTGCTATTGTTACAATGACTACAAAACGCAAAAATATTACTTTTACTATCGTTATCATTACTATCATATTACTTTGCTACTAAATACATTGCTGCAGATACTAAGTTATCCAGGTGTGGTTGAATTGAAAACTCAACTGCTAATACTTGAGAATATTCTTTGGCTCCCCTTGTGTCGAATCAATAAATTTTGGTTGAATACTCTACCCTCGAAAACTGTTACGATCCCCTACAATTGTGGGTTATCACTCTTCTTCCTCCTCACTCCCACCCACCTCACGACAGCTCGCTCCACTCGTACCCCCAAATTCCTCACTCACTCCTACAGAAAAGCCCAGCTCCCCTTCTTTCTCACTACTACAGAAAACCCCCAGCTCCCCTTCTACTTCACTCGCACTACAACTAGGCTCGTCATTCGTTACTCTGCTCAAATCCATGAGCGCGACGCGAAGCCCTCGAGGAAAATGGAGTCGGATGACCCCAACGCCAAGAAGATGAGGCTCCCGCCAGCGGCGACTGCTACGTCATGAGCTTGCATTGGTTTTCCTTGAAGAGGAAAGGGTGATGCTGCACAGTAGCATAAGTATTTCCCTCAGTTTTTGAGAACCAAGGTATCAATCCAGTAGGAAGCTCCTCAGAAAGTCCCACGCACCTACACAAACAAACCAAGAACTTGCAACCAACGCAATAAAGGGGTTTTCAATCCCTTCATGGCCACTTGCGAAAGTGAGATCTAATAGAGATGATATGATAATGTAAATATATTTTTGGTATTTTATAATATAGATGCAAAAAGTAAAGATGCAAGTAAAAGTAAATCGGAAGCAAATATGATAAAAGATAGACCCGGGGGCCATAGGTTTCACTAGAGGCTTCTCTCAAGATAGCATAAGTATTACGGTGGGTGAACAAATTACTGTCGAGCAATTGATAGAAAAGCGAATAATTAGGAGATTATCTAGGCATGATCATGTATATAGGCATCACGTCCGTGACAAGTAGACCGACTCCTGCCTGCATCTACTACTATTACTCCACACATCGACCGACTCTTGCCTGCATCTAGAGTATTAAGTTCATAAGAACAGAGTAACGCTTTAAGCAAGATGACATGATGTAGAGGGATAAATTCATGCAATATGATATAAACCCCATCTTTTTATCCTCGATGGCAACAATACAATACGTGCCTTGCAACCCTTTCTGTCACTGGGTAAGGACACCGCAAGATTGAACCCATAGCTAAGCACTTCTCGCATGGCAAGAAAGATCAATCTAGTAGGCCAAACCAAACTGATAATTCAAAGAGACGTGCAAAGATAACTCAATCATACATAAAAGAATTCAGAGATTCAAATACTTCTCATAGATAAAACTTGATCATAAACCCACAATTCATCGGATCTCGACAAACACACCGCAAAAAGAGTTTACATCGAATAGATCTCCACAAGAGAGGGGGAGAACATTGTATTGAGATCCAAAAAGAGAGAAGAAGCCATCTAGCTAATAACTATGGACCCGAAGGTCTGTGGTAAACTACTCACAACTCATCGGAGGGGCTATGGTGTTGATGTAGAAGCCCTCCGTGATCGATTCCCCCTCCGGCGGAGCGCCGACGAAGGCTCCAAGATGGGATCTCGCGGATACAGAAGGTTAAGGCGGTGGAAATTGTGTTTCGGGTGATCCCTGGATGGTTTCGGGGTACGTAGGTATATATAGGAGGAAGAAGTAGGTCGGTGGCCGCCCGAGGGGCCCACGAGACAGGGGGGCGCGCCCACCAGGGAAGGGCGTGCCCTCCCCTCTCGTGGCCGCCTCGGCTGCTTCTTGACTTGCACTCCAAGTCCTCTGCATCACGTTTGTTCCAAAAAGATTGCTTCCGAAGGTTTCATTTTGTTTGGACTCCGTGAGATTTTCCTTTTCTTCGAATACTGAAATAGGCAAAAAAACAGCAATATGGGCTGGGCCTCCGGTTAGTAGGTTAGTCCCAAAAATGATATAAATGTGTAAAATAAAGCCCATAAACATCCAAAAGAGGTAATATAATAGCATGGAACAATAAAAAATTATAGATACGTTGGAGACGTATCAAGCATCCCCAAGCTTAATTCCTGCTCGTCCTCGAGTAGGTAAATGATAAAAACAGAATTTTTGATGTGGAATGCTACCTAGCATAATTCTCAATGTAATTTTCTTTAGTGTTGCATGAATGTTCAGATCCAAATGATCCAAAATAAAAGTTCATATTGATATAAGAAATAATAGTACTTCAAGCATACTAATAAAAGCAATCATGTCTTCTCAAAATAACATGGCTAAAGAAAGTTTATCCCTACAAAATCATATAGTTAGGCTATGCTTCATCTTTTGTCACACAAAAATATTCCCAACTTCTACACCCCCGATGACAAGCCAAGCAATTGTTTCGCACTTAAATAATATCAAACTTTTTCAACCTTCACGCAATACATGAGCGTGAGCCATGGATATAGCACTATGGGTGGAGTAGAATATGATGATGGGGATTGTGTGGAGAAGACAAAAAAGGAGAAAGTCTCATATTGACGAGGATAATCAACGGGCTGTGGAGATGCCCATCAATTGATGTCAACATGGGAGTAGGGCTTGCCATGCAACGGATGCAATAGAGCTATGAATGAAAAAGCTCAACAAAAGAAACTAAGTGGGTGTGCATCCAACTTGCTTGCTCACGAAGACCTAGGGCATTTGAGGAAGCCCATCGCAGGAATATACAAGCCAAGTTCTACAATGAAAAAAAATTCCCACTAGTATGAAAAAGACAACCTATGAGCCTCACTACATGAAAAACATGGTGCTACTGTGAAGCACAATATATGAGACTCACTACATGAAGAACAAGGTGCTACTTTGAAGCACAAGTATGGAAAAAGAGATAGTAACATTTCCCTCTTTATTTACTTTCTTTCTTTCTTTCTTTCTTTCTTCTTTTTTTTCTTTTTCTTTTCTTTTTTTGGGCCTTTCCTATTTTTTTTTCTCTTTTTTCTTTTCTTTTTGGGCAATGCTCTAATAATGATGATCATCACACTTTCATTGATTACAATATATGAATTACAACTCAAAACTAGAACAAGATATGACTCTATATGAATGCCTCCGGCGGTGTACCGGGATGGTGCAATGAATCAAGAGTGACATGTATGAAAAAGTTATACATGGTGGCTTTGCCACAAATACGATGTCAACTACATGATCATGCAATGGCAATACGACAAAAGTAAAGTATGTCATGATGATGATGAACGGAAAGGTGGAAAGTTGCATGGCAATATATCTTGAAATGGCTATGGAAATGCCATAATAGGTAGGTATGGTGGCTGTTTTGAGGAAGATATAAGGAGGTTTATGTGTGATAGAGCGTATCATATCACGGGGTTTGGATGCACCGGCGAAGTTTGCACCAACTCTCAAGGTGAGAAAGGGCAATGCATGGTACCAAAGAGGCTAGCAATGGTGGAAGGTAAAAGTGCGTCTAATCCATGGACTCAACATTAGTCAAAACAACTCATATACTTATTGCAAAAATTTAGAAGTCATCAAAAATCAAGTACTATGCGCATGCTCCTAGGGGGATAGATTGGTAGGAAAAGACCATCGCTCGTCTCCGACCGCCACTCATAAGGATGCACAAGCCAGGTACACTTCATGTTTCAAATTTGTCACACAACTTTAACCATACGTGCATGCTACGGGACTTGCTAACTTCAACACAAGCATTCTTTAAATTCATAATCACCCAACTAGCATGACTTTAATATCACTACCTCCATATCTCAAAACAATTATCAAGTATCAAATTGATCATAGCATCCAATTCACTTCCTATGATAGTTTTTATTATACCCAACTTGGATGCCTACCATTCTAGGACCAATTTTATAACCATAGCAAATACCATGCTGTTCTAAAAGACTCTCAAAATGATATAATTTAAGCATGAGAGACTAGCAATTTCTTTAAAATTAATCCACCATCGTGCTCTAAAAGATATAAGTGAAGCACTTAGAGCAAAAACTATCAAGCTCAAAAGATATAAGTGAAGCACATAGAGAAAATTCTAATCAAATAGGCTTCTCCCAAAAGGTGTGTACAGCAAGGATGATTGTTGTAAACTAAAAATCAAAGACTCATATAATACACGACGCTCCAAGCAAAACACATATCATGTGGTGAATATAAATATAGCTCAAAGTAAAGTTACCAATGAACGAAGACGAAAGAGGGGATGCCTTTCCGGGGCATCCCCAAGCTTAGGCTTTTGGCTTTTGGCTTCCCGGGGTGCCCAAGCTTAGGCTCTTGCCACTCCTTATTCCATAGTCCATCAAATCTTTACCCAAAACTTGAAAACTTCACAACACAAAACTCAACAGAAATCTCGTAAGCTCCGTTAGTGAAACAAAACAAAACCACCACATAAGGTATTGTAATGAACTCATTCTTTATTTGTTTTGGTGTTAAACCTACTGTATTCCAACTTCTCTATGGTTCATACCCTTACATACTAGCCATAGATGCATCAAAATAAGCAAACAACACACGAAAAACAGAATCTGTCAAAAACAGAACAGTCTGTAGTAATCTGTAACTAACGCAATTTTCTGGAACCCCAAAAATCCTACCAAAATAGGACGTCCTAGACAATTTGTCTATTGATCAGAATCAACAAGAATCAACGCAAAAGCAATTTTCTGTGATTTACTGAACTTTTTCTCGTGCGCGCAAAGTTTCTGATTTTCAGCAGAATCAAATCAACGATCATCATAGGTTATCCTATAGGTTCTACTTGGCACAAACACTAGTTAAAAGATAAAAACACATCTAAACAGAAGGTAGATGATAAATTTATTACTAAACAGAACCAAAAGAAAAAAAACACAAATAAAATTGGGTTGCCTCCCAACTAGCGCTATCGTTTAACGCCCCTAGCCAGGCATAAAAGTGAAGATAGATCTAAGTAGTGCCATAGTAATAGGATAGATCACGAAAACTCATCTCATATTCTCTACGTTCAGCAGAAAGTTTTCTTTGAGGCAAGCAAAAGTAATCAAAAGGGCTAAATTTAATGGGACAAAAGTCCCCAAGATCAATCTCGGGAGGTATAGGTTCCTCCTTCGGCCCTTCATATTGCACAACCAATTCATCATTATAAGCATTCTTTTGGCAAAACTTCGTAAGCCTATATTCAAGAGAGTATCCTAACTCATTATTTCGAATAGCAAAATCATTATTAAGTTCAGAAATTTTATCAACTAGAACATTGATAGTAACCTTTTTTCTAAGGTTTTCATTAAAGGCAATATAGTCCAAAGATTGAAAACGCATAATTTCTTCTTGATCGAAGAGGATTGCTCTATGGGAGGACGACCGGCGTCAACCCTACAGTGAGCAAAGATTTCTTTGGCTTCTTTATTATAAATCTAAACTCATGTGCCAAAAAGATAGTAGCTGCGCGCTTAACAGAAGAATGCTCAATATTAGAAAATTCTAGGAAAATTCTTTGTATGCAAGGATGCATGTGCATAAATTGTCTTTCAAGTTCAACTATAAGCATGGCAATAGCATCCGCAAGACTACTAGTTCTATGCAAGATAGAACTACCCATAGAAGGTAAAATACCGGCACAAGTAAAGAAATCTTGAATAACTCCTTTTCCAATAATATTACCACTATCGATTCGAAACTTTTTGGTGTGCAAAACGGGGGTTTCTTTAGCAAGAGTCTCAGGATTTTCCATGCTATCATGGTTGTCCATATCGACGATAGTCTCCCCAATTTCAGACATAACGGAGGATAAAAGCGAGGGAGAAGAAAATGGCGAGTGAAAAAGAGGAGGAGATTGGGAAAGAGAGGGCAAATAAAACGGCAAGGGTGAAGTGGGGGAAAGGAAAACGAGAGGCAAATGGCAAATAGTGTAAATACGAGGGAGATAAGTTTGTGATGGGTACTTGGTATGTCTTGACTTGGTGAAAGCTTCCCCGGCAACGGCGCCAGAAATCCTTCTTGCTACGTCTTGAGCTTGCGTTGGTTTTCCTTGAAGACGAAAGGGTGATGCAGCATAGTAGCGTAAGTATTTCCCTCAGTTTTTGAGAACCAAAGTATCAATCCAGTAGGAAGCTCCTCAGGAAGTCCCACGCACCTACACAAACAAACCAAGAACTCGCAACCAACGCAATAAAGGGGTTGTCAATCCCTTCACGACCACTTGCGAAAGTGAGATCTAATAGAGATGATATGATAAAGTAAATATATTTTTGGTATTTTATAATATAGATGCAAAAAGTAAAGATGCAAGTAAAAGTAAATCGGAAGCAACTATGATAAAAGATAGACTCGGGGGCCATAGGTTTCACTAGAGGCTTCTCTCAAGATAGCATAAGTATTACGGTGGGTGAACAAATTACTGTCGAGCAATTGATAGAAAAGCGAATAATTATGAGATTATCTAGGCATGATCATGTATATAGGCATCACGTCCGTGACAAGTAGAACGACTCCTGCCTGCATCTACTACTATTACTCCACACATCGACCGACTCCTGCCTGCATCTAGAGTATTAAGTTCATAAGAACAGAGTAACGCTTTAAGCAAGATGACATGATGTAGAGGGATAAATTCATGCAATATGATATAAACCCCATCTTTTTATCCTCGATGGCAACAATACAATACGTGCCTTGCAACCCTTTCTGTCACTGGGTAAGGACACCGCAGGATTGAACCCAAAGCTAAGCACTTCTCCCATGGCAAGAAAGATCAATCTAGTAGGCCAAACCAAACTGATAATTCGAAGAGACTTGCAAAGATAAATCAATCATACATAAAAGAATTCAGAGATTCAAATACTTCTCATAGATAAAACTTGATCATAAACCCACAATTCATCGGATCTCGACAAACACACCACAAAAAGAGTTTACATCGAATAGATCTCCACAAGAGAGGGGGAGAACATTGTATTGAGATCCAAAAAGAGAGAAGAAGCCATCTAGCTAATAATTATGGACCCGAAGGTCTGTGGTAAACTACTCACAACTCATCGGAGGGGCTATGGTTTTGATGTAGAAGCCCTCTGTGATCGATTTCCCCTCCGGCGGAGCACCGGCGAAGGCTCCAAGATGGGATCTCGCGGATACAGAAGGTTACGGCGGAGGAAATTGTGTTTCGGGTGCTCCCTGGATGGTTTCGGGGTACGTAGGTATATATAGGAGGAAGAAGTAGGTCGGTGGCCACCTGAGGGGCCCACGAGACAGGGGGGCGCGCCCACCAGGGAACTGCGCGCCCTCCCCTCTCGTGGCCGCCTTGGCTGCTTCTTCACTTGCACTCCAAGTCCTTTGGATCACGTTTGTTCCAAAAAGATCGCTTCCGAAGGTTTCATTCCGTTTGGACGCCGTGAGATTTTCCTTTTCTTCGAAATACTGAAATAGGCAAAAAACAGCAATACGGGCTGGGCCTACGGTTAGTAGGTTAGTCCCAAAAATGATATAAATGTGTAAAATAAAGCCCATAAACATCCAAAAGAGGTAATATAATAGCATGGAACAGTCAAAAATTATAGATACGTTGGAGACGTATCAGCGATGCCTGTTGTAGATCCCACACCCGACAGCGCGGGGAGAAGCAGCGACCCCGCCCCCACCGGATCCCAGGAACCCGTAGAATCTCGGGTGGACCGCATCAGCGATCTCCCGAACGCCGTCCTTGGGGAGATCATCTCTATTCTCCCCACCAAGGATTGCTGCCACATCCAAGTCCTCTCAATTCGGTGGCGCCCTCTATGGCGCGTCGTGCCCCTTAATCTCGACTGTCGTTAGCTATCTCTCTTCATTGATTTTGAAATCCCCAGAGCCATCATCTCCTCCCACCAGGGCTCTGTTCAAAGCCTCTGCATCCCATCATGCTACCTGAGCAAGCATACCATGCCCTGCACGGTGGACGCCTGGCTGAAATCCCCTAAATTCACAAAACTATAGCTGCTTGAGTTCTACTATTCCCTGGAAATCACATACCACATACCGAACGCCATGTACTTGTGCCCTCAGTACCGATGTCCATCTCGCGGTTTTCCTCCTCTCTCCACACCGCCACCTTTGTGCTGTGCTACCTACCAGACAATCTGGTACTAAACCTTCGACTCTCATTTCTCAAGAAACTTTCACTTGTGCGGGTTCGTATATCGGAGGCCTCATTGCACAGCATCATCCACTCCAGTTGCCCTGCCCTGGAGTGCTTGGTGCTTGTTTTCACAGTTAGAATTGGTTGTCTCCAAATAAAGTCGCCTAACCTTGTAAGAATTGGAATTTCTTTTGACGGAAGGCAGCTCATCATCTAAGATGCCCCTTCACTTCAAAGGTTGATCCTTGATTCTAGTTATTCACCGTTGCAAATAACCGTCCTCTCTGTGCCTAAACTGGAGACCTTGGGTGTAATACATGATCTCTGTGCTCATTTCAATATGGTGTTTGGCTCCACAGTTCTTCAGGTACTTTATATTATCATCTACACTTGTAACCATAAGCTGCATTTTAAATTTCTGCGCATAAGTTATATATCATCTTGGAGTACACATTTTGTACTAATATTATGTTCTATGCTCAATGAAGAGTTTCTCCATGGATGGCCTATCAATGGTGCTAGATTCTGTCAAGATCTTATATATCCAAATGAATAGTTTTGATCTGAACAAGATTATTGGCTTGCTGCAATGATTTCCATGTCTGGAGAAGTTGTATATAAAGGTGATAATTTCACGCACATTGGAAGCCCGCATATAGTGTACTAGAACCGTTCAGCTGTTGCTCTTTCGACACTCTTTTTTTAGACCTTAACTGTTTTCAATCTTCATGTCTATTTAGGCAACAGGACGGGGTAAGAAAGTTATAACCAATCGGTGGATGCGTAAGCATCGGGATTTTCTCACTTCTCATGAGATTCGATTGAAGACAATAATGCTAGAACGATATGTAGCCAACCGTGCAAACACTAGATTTGTCAAATTCTTCCTGCTGAATGCGAGGTTACTATTGTCCATCAGGCTTAAGTTTATCAGCAACATGGTTTTGACGGATGGGTAATTCGAAGAGCAAAAAAGGAGTTTCAGGTGGTCAAAAGAGCTTCTGAACAAGCCGGGCTTCTATTTACAACATATTGTGGTCATAATCTAGTAAATTTTACGACCCAGGATGTTCATTCTATGGACCTGACCGATCCATTTGACTGTGACTGCCGAAAACAGTGCTGGAGTTAGACGTTGTTGCCCATTTCAACCTGGGTTTTTTTGTAAACCTGATGAACAATTAACCCTCGTGCTTTTGTACAGCTTGTAAGCTGGAGTTAGATGTTCTTGACCTTTTCAACTCGGCTGTGACTGTCATATTTTCTTTGAAACAAGGCAAATGGCTTGCCATTCGTTTAATTTAGAGTGAAATATTGTAACAAATCCCAACCAAGGGAAATAACATCACTCTCACCCGCTGCTTGAGCTCACTGTGCATTACATAAGACAAGTGATTAGCCCCCACCAGCACCCACAATTTCGAACTAGCACATCAAATGGGCCGTAAATTTTCAGAGGAAAGGCTGCATGACCGTACACAGATTTGGATTTTGACATTTGGGACCCGCGAGGAAATATCCTATCCAAGGTGGTGTCGACTTACTAGCCAGTCAACAAATGGTTCTACCTACCACCTGTTGGATTGACATCCAACATCTGTCGTGTATCTTCTATCTCTTGTCTTCTTTTTCCTCCAGCCGCCCAAACCAAACCACCCCGTCGGCTCCGCCGGCTCCCGCCTCCCATGGCTGGCTGCACCTCCGACGCCCTACCGTACGTACCCTCCAACGTTGGCCAGTCCCTCCCTCTGTTCCCCCACACGTACTATTCTTCTCCGGTGACGTTAGCCCCAACACGCACCCGCACCCGAACCAGTCAACCCTCGTACTCCCCTCCGCCCGCGACTGGACCGACGCATCTTCCACGGCTTCTGTTCGTTCCGTCCGAGGCCGCGTCGTCATCCTCCGCCTTGCGGCCTTGGTTCGCTCGCCGTGCGCCGCCCTCTTGCGTTGTCAACGTCGTCAACAACCGAGAGGAACAAGGAGATGACTGTACGTGGAGAGGATGACAGTAGGGACCCACCAGCGTCATGGCAGTACGCAGGCAAATGCCTCTATACAAGCCCAAAAATATGGTTCCTCCTAATGGTTGGACATCTGGGGCTCACGCATTGTCAACGTAGTCAATAAACGAGAGAATTACACTACGAGCGGCTGACACCAGGGACCCAGCAGGTCGCACCGTTTTTTTTTCAGGAACAAGAAGTTGTTATTTATACTAGTTTTAGCTACGGATCAGGGTAACAACGGGGCCATGCGGGGGTTGTGGCCCGTCTAGCCAGGGTTTTATTTATGTTTACCACATCATGAGCCCAGTTGTGTTTTTTTCTTGCTGAAAATGGCTAGCCCAGTTCTATTTTTTTAAGAAATACCCAAATGAGGCCTACTTGCTTTATCGGCCCTGCTGGGCTGCAAATCTTTCAAGACAAGGAGAGTTTCATTCGGTTTGCCCAAAAATAGGCTGTACATTTTTAAAACACATCAAACCGGGAATTAGTTTCGATTTTTTTTCATTACAAGATTTTAAATTCCATTGATTTTTATGCGCGGACAATTATTTGGATTTTATATTTATATAAATTATTTTTCAAGATAGTTTGAATGTGAATTGATATTTCGGGATTAAAAACAGTTGACCGCACCGAAATATGCAAAATTTCGTAACTTTTTAACCGTGGCCACAATATGGGGTGTAATGCTAACAAAAGGAAGATGGGCTCCAAAAAAATTCTTAAAAATTAGCAAATGGGCTGTACATTATTAGAAATAATGGCAGATGGGCTGTATGCCGTTTTCCACAGATTTGAGGCTGACTTGTGCACCTACTACAGGTTGACGCGTATGCTTTCCTAAAAAAGGTTGATGCACACGCAACGCCCTGTAAACTTAGTCAACACACGAGAGCAGTGACTGTTGGATGTCCATCCAACGGCTGTCGTGCTTCTTCAATCTCTGCTCTTCCTGCTCCAGCCTCTCAAACAAGCGTCGGCGGGACTGCTGATGACCCACAAGTGTAGGGGATCTATCGTAGTCCTTTCGATAAGTAAGAGTGTCGAACCCAACGAGGAGCAGAAGGAAATGATAAGCGGTTTTCGGTAAGGTTTTCTCTGCAAGCACTGAAATTGTAGGTAATAAATTGTAATGAGTAACAAGCAATGAAAGTAAATAAAGTGCAGCAAGGTGGCCCAATCCTTTATGTAGTAAAGGATAAGCCTGGACAATTTCTAATAATGAGAAAGGAGCTCCCGAGGACACATGGGAATTATGTTCAAGCTAGTTTTCATCACGTTCATATGATTCGCGTTCGGTACTTTGACAATTTGATATGTGGGTGGACCGGTGCTTGGGTACTGCCCTAACTTGGACAAGCATCCCACTTATGATTAACCCCTATTGCAAGCATCCGCAACTACAAAAGAATTATTAAGGTACACCTAACCACAACATTAAACGTATGGATCCAAATCAGCCCCTAACGAAGAACCTCATAAACTAGGGTTTAAGCTTCTATCACTCTAGCAACCCATAATCTACTTATTACTTCTCTATGGCTTCCTCTAGGCCCAAATAATGGTGAAGTGTCATGTAGTCGACGTTCACATAACACCACTACAGGAAAAGACAACATACATCTCCTCAAAATATCGAACGAATACCAAATTCACATGACTACTAATAGCAAGACTTCACCCATGTCCTCAGGAACAAACGTAACTACTCACAAAGCATATTCATGTTCATGATCAGAGGGGTATTGAATAGCATTAAGGATCTGAAAATATGATCTTCCATCAAATAAACCAACTTGTATCAACTACAAGGAGTAATCAACACTACTAGCAACCTACAGGTACCAATCCCAGACTTAGAGACAAGAATTGGATACAAGAGATGAACTAGGGTTTGAGAGGAGATGGTGCTGGTGAAGATGTTGATGGAGATTGACCCCCTCCCAATGAGAGGATCGTTCGTGATGACGATGGTGATGATTTCCCCCTCCCGGAGGGAAGTTTCCCTGCCAAAACAGCTAGGCCGGAGCTCTAGATTGATTCCGCCAAGGTTCCGCCTCGTGGCGGCGGAGTTTCGTCCCGTAAGCTTGCCCACGATTTTTTCCAGGGTAAAAGCCTTCATATAGCAGAAGATGGACACCGGGGGGCCACCAGGGGGCCCAGGAGACAGGGGGGCGCGCCCAGTAAGGGAGGGCGCGCCCCCACCATCCTGGCCAGGGTGTGGGCCCCCTGAGGTATTTCTTCCGCTCAATAATTCTTATAAATTCCAAAAATAGGTTTCGTGGAGTTTCAGGACTTTCGGAGCTGTGCAGAATAGGTTTCCAATATTTGCTCCTTTTCCAGCCAGAATGCCAACTGCCGGCATCCCCCCTCTTCATGGTAAACCTTGTAAAATAAGAGAGAATAACCATAAGTATTGATATATAATGTGTAATAACAGCCCATAATGCAATAAATACTGATATAAAAGCATGATGCAAAATGGACGTATCAACTCCCCCAAGCTTAGACCTCGCTTGTCCTCAAGCGAAAGCCGAAATCAAAAAATATGTCCACATGTTTAGAGATAGAGGTGTCGATAAAAATAAAATACGGACATGAGGGCATCATGATCATTCTTATAACAGCAACATATACAGATTTTATCATATGATTTCTTATGCTCAAGTAACAATCAATTCACAATGTCAAGTATGGTTCAAAAACTTCATTGAGAACTAACAAACTATAATCTCAGTCATTGAAGCAATTGCAATTTATCATAACATAAGAAAGAGTCATCAATAGAGCTTTTCAGCAAGTTCACATACTCAACTATCCTGTAGTCTTCTACAATTGCTAACACTCACGCAATACTTGTGGTTATGGAGTTTCAACCGGACACTAAGAAAGATAGGGGCTTATTGTGTTGCCTCCCAACGTATTCACCTTTAGGTGATGTCAACAATAATAGCCCATGCTAACTTACATTAAATTGGATATATATATATATATCATGATCTTTCAAACACGAGGAGCTTGCCAAAGGATAAAATGAAAAAAAGAAAGGTGAGGATCACCTTCACTCAAGCATAAAGTAAAAGATAGGCCCTTCGCAGAGGGAAGCAGAGGTTGTCATGCGCTTTTAGGGTTGGATGCAGAAAATCTTAATGCAAAAGAACGTCACTTTATATTGCCCCTTGTATGTGGACCTTTATTATGCAGTCCGTCGCTTTTATTACTTCCACAACAAGTTCGTACAAAGCTTATTTTCTCTTCACTAATAAGTCATACATATTTAGAGATCAATTTTTATTGCTTGCACCGATGACAACTTACCTGAAGGATCTTACTCAATCCATAGGTAGGTATGGTGGACTCTCATGGCAAAGCTGGGTTTAAGGATATTTGGAAGCACAGGTAGTATCTCTACTTGGTGCAAGGAATTTGGGTAGCATGAGGGGGAAAGGCAAGCTCAACATGTTTGGAAGGTCAATGACAATATACTTTAACTGAGATGTGAGAAAACATAAACCATTACGTTGTCTTCCTTGTCCAACGTCAACTCTTTTAGCATGTCATACTTAATGAGTGCTCACAATCATAAAAGAGGTCCAAGATAATATATTTGTATGTAAAACCCCTCTTTCCTTATTACTTCCTATTAATTGCAACGATGACCAAAACTATGTTTATCAACACTCAACAATTTTTATGCCTCATACTTTCTACGTGTGAAGTCATTACCATCCATAAGATCAATTTGAACTCTTTTATTCTTTCTAATTTCTCAAGATCATAGCAATATAGCAAAGCCATCGACTCAACATTAATCTTTATTATAGATAGCTTGCGGACTCGAATACAAAAAGAAATCACAAAGCAAAACTCAAAACAACTTGATATCAAAACTTCAAGCTACTAGATCAAGGTACTACTAAAAGGATCAAACTAAATAAAACGGTAAAGATAGGAGTGTGATGGTGATACGATACCGGGGCACCTCCCCCAAGCTTGGCAGTTGCCAAGGGGAGTGCCCATACCCATATGATTATGTCTCTTTTGCTGGTGAAGGAGATGGAGTTGTTGATGATGTAGGCTTCTTCCTGAACTTACGCTTGAGTATAGCGTTTTCCTCTTTAAGGTCCTCAATCTCCCGCTCAAGGCTTAATACCTTTTTGCACAATTCCTGTTTATTCTCCTGCAAGAGACGAAAAGGGATAAACTCGATCTTTGGCTTCTTTGCTCTATCAGGTAGGCTTGACTTTTTGAACTCCACATGCATGTCCCCAGGTTGAGGTAATGGGGCTTCGTCTTCGCCTGAACTAGTTTCCTCCTTTCCCTTAGGCTCATAATTATCCTCTTCCTCAGTGGTCCAGCCACCATGTTCCACATCCCCGTAGACCCTAGGGTCTGCGAGGAAATCAGCAACATAGCTTTCTCCCTCCGAGTCCTGAGACGACATATTGCTCCAGGCCTGTAACAGAAACATCTCGAAACAAAAACAGAGGATAATTGCGTGATACGGTGGTCAAAACCTTCAGGAGTATATATAATGAATTTTTGCCGACCAAAATACGTAATGTGCAAGAAAACGGAGTCCGGGAGGCACACGAGGTGCCTCGTGTCCCTTTCGGACTACTTCTTTCTTCCAAAAATTCTTAAATATTCCAAAACTGATAAATATTGCCATTAGAGTTGTTTTGGAGTCGGTTTACTTACCGTACCACATACCTATTCCTTTTCGGAGTCTGGAACGTTCTGGAAAGTGTCCCTTATGTATTCCTCCGGGGTTACGGTTTCAATAATATTAGTTTCAACATTGATAGGATTACCTGAAATATAATGTTTAATTCTTTGACCGTTCACCACCCTCGGATTTGTGCCTTCAAAGTTGTTAATTTTTATGGCACCGGAACGATAGACCTCCTCAATAACGTAAGGACCTTCCCATTTAGAGAGAAGTTTTCCTGCAAAAAATCTTAAGCGAGAGTTGAATAATAACACATAATCACCTACGTTAAACTCACGCTTTTGTATCCTTTTGTCATGCCAGTGTTTGACTTTTTCTTTGAATAGCTTGGCATTCTCATAGGCTTGGGTTCTCCATTCATCAAGTGAGCTAATATCAAACAACCTCTTCTCACCGGCAAGTTTGAAGTCATAGTTGAGCTCTTTAATAGCCCAATATGCCTTATGTTCAAGTTCTAGAGGTAAATGACAAGCTTTTCCATAAACCATCTTATAGGGAGACATACCCATAGGATTTTTGTATGCAGTTCTATAGGCCCATAATGCATCATCAAGTTTTTTGGACCAATTCTTTCTAGATCTATTGACAGTCTTTTGCAAAATTAATTTGAGCTCTCTATTGCTCAACTCTACTTGACCACTAGACTGCGGGTGATAAGGAGATGCAATTCTATGATTAACATCATACTTAGCAAGCATTTTACAGAAAGCACCATGAATAAAATGTGAACCACCATCAATCATAAGATATCTAGGGACTCCAAACCTCAGAAAAATAACTTCTTTAAGCATCTTAATAGAAGTGTTATGATCAGCACTACTAGTTGGAATAGCTTCTACCCACTTAGTAACGTAATCAACAACAACTAAAATATGTGTATAACCATTAGAGGCAGGAACAGGTCCCATATAATCAAAGCCCCAAACATCAAATGGTTCAATAACAAGAGAATAATTCATAGGCATTTCTTGACGTCTACTAATATTACCAATTCTTTGACATTCATCACAAGATAAGACAAACTTACGAGAATCTTTGAAGAGAGTAGGCCAATAAAAGCCAGATTGTAGTACCTTGTGTGCAGTTCTATCTCCAGCGTGGTGTCCTCCATAGGATTCAGAGTGACACTTGCGTAGGATCTGTTCCTGTTCATGCTCAGGTACACAACGTCTAATAACACCATCTACTCCTTCTTTATAAAGGTGTGGATCATCCCAGAAGTAATGTCTTAAATCATAAAAGAACTTTTTCTTTTGCTGGTATGTGAAACTAGGCGGTATAAATTTAGCAACAATGTAATTGGCATAATCAGCATACCAAGGAGCAGTAAGAGAAGCATTAATGACCGCTAATTGTTCATCAGGAAAGCTATCATCAATAGGCAGTGGGTCATCAAGAACATTCTCTAACCTAGACAAGTTGTCTGCAACGGGGTTCTCAGCTCCCTTTCTATCAATGATATGGAAATCAAATTCTTGAAGCAAGAGAACCCATCTAATGAGTCTAGGCTTAGCATCTTTCTTTTCCATAAGATATAGCAGCATGATCAGTGTGAATAGTAACTTTGGAATCAACAATATAAGGTCTAAACTTATCACATGCAAACACAACTGCTGAGAATTCTTTTTCAGTAGTAGCATAATTTATCTGGGCAGTGTCAAGAGTCTTACTAGCATACTGGATAACATTCAATTTCTTGCCAACTCTTTGCCCTAGAACAGCACCTACAGCATAATCACTAGCATCACACATAATTTCAAAATGTAAATTCCAATCAGGTGACTGAACAATGGGTGCAGTGATCAAAGCTTTCTTAAGTATTTCAAATGCTTCTACACAAGCATCATCAAAGACAAAAGGAATATCTTTTTGCAATAAATTAGTCAGAGGCCTAGAGATTTTAGAAAAGTCCTTAATGAACCTCCTATAAAAACCGGCATGACCAAGGAAACTTCTTATACATTTTATGTCCTTGGGACATGGCATCTTTTCAATAGCATCAACTTTAGCTTTATCAGCTTCAATACCTCTCTCGGAGATCTTGTGCCCCAAGACAATGCCTTCATTAACCATAAAGTGACACTTTTCCCATTTCAGGACGAGACTAGTGTCTTCGCATCTCTGCAAAACTCGATCAAGGTTGCTCAAGCAATCATCAAAAGAGGATCCATAAATGGAGAAATCGTCCATGAAAACCTCACAAATCTTTTCACAAAAATCAGAGAATATAGCCATCATGCATCTTTGAAAGGTAGCAGGTGCATTACATAAACCAAAAGGCATACGTCTATAAGCAAAAGTACCAAAAGGGCAAGTAAAAGTAGTTTTAGATTGATCCCCTGCTGACACAGGTATTTGAGAGAAACCAGAATAGCCATCTAGAAAACAAAAATGTGTGTGTTTGGATATTCTTTCTAGCATTTGATCAATAAAAGGTAAAGGGTAATGATCTTTCTTAGTAGCATTATTTAACTTACGAAAATCAATTACCATCCTATAACCTGTAATAATTCTTTGCGGGATCAATTCATCTTTATCATTAGGAACAACGGTAATGCCTCCCTTTTTAGGAACGCAATGGACAGGGCTTACCCATTCACTATCAGCAACGGGATAGATTATACCTGCCTCAAGGAGCTTTAGTATCTCCTTTCTTACCACTTCTTTCATTTTGGGATTCAGTCGTCGTTGAGGATCTCTAACTGGTTTAGCATCGGCCTCCAAATTAATTTTGTGTTGACATAACGTGGGACTAATGCCCTTAAGATCATCTAGAGTATATCCAATAGCAACACGGTGCTTCTTGAGAGTTTTCAATAATCTTTCTTCTTCTTGCTCTGAAAGGTTAGCACTAATAATAATAGGATATATTTTCTTTTCATCAAGATAAGCATACTTAAGATTATCAGGTAATGGTTTGAGTTCAAACACGGGATCACCCTTGGGTGGAGGGGGATCCCCAAGAATTTCAACGGGAAGGTTATGTTTCAGCAAAGGTTCCTGTTTAAGGAACACTTCATCTATTTCCCTTCTCTCCTTCATAAACATATCATTTTCATGCTCTAGCAAATATTGTTCTAACGGATCAGTTGGAGGCACGGCAATTGAAGCAAGACCAATAATTTCATCTTCACTAGGTAAGTCCTTATCACGGGGTTGTCTACGAAATTTAGCAAAATTAAACTCATGTTTCAAGTCCTCCAAGCCAACAGTGATGGTATCTTTATTGCAGTCTATCCTAGCACTCACAGTATTCAAGAAAGGTCTACCAAAAATAATAGGACAAAAGCTATCTTGTGGGGAACCAAGAACAAGGAAATCAGCAGGATATTTAGCTTTCCCACACAAGACTTCAACATCCCTAACAATACCGACCGGCGAAATAGTATCTCGATTGGCAAGTTTAATAGTAACATCAATACCTTCCAATTCAGCAGGTGCAATATCATGCATAATTTCTTTATATAAGGAATGAGGTATTGCACTGGCACTAGCACCCATATCACATAAGCCATGATAACAGTGATCTCCTATTTTAACAGAAATAACAGGCATGCCTATGACAAGTCTATGTATCTTAGTATCGGGTCTAGCGATATTAGCAGCTTCATCACAGAAATAAATAACATGCCCATCTATATCATCATCCAATAGATCTTTAACCATAGCAACACTAGGTTCAACTTTAATTTGCTCGAGAGGTGTATAAGTCCTAGTAGTACTCTTACGAACAACAGTCGAAGCTTTAGAATGATCCTTTATTCTAACAGGAAAAGGAGGTTTCTCAACATAAGTAGTAGCAACAATAGGATCACTATAAGTAACAGTCTTCTCTTCAATTGTAATAGGTGCAACTACTTTTACTTCAACGGGAGGATTATATTTAAACCACTTATCCTTAGGGAGATCAACGTGAGTAGCAAAAGATTCACAGAAAGAAGCTACTATCTCAGAGTCAAGTCCATATTTAGCGCTAAATCCACGAAAAGCATCGGTATCCATAAAAGACATAACACAATCAAACGTTGGTGTCATACCTGACTACTTACCATCGTCGGAACCCCAATCTTGAGAGTTGCATTTAATTCTTTCTAATAAGTCGCATTTGAAATCAATAGTTTTCAGCATATAAGAGCCATCATAGGAAGTATCGAGCGTGGTGCGATTATTGAGAGAAAGCCGAGCATAAAATTTTTGAATAATCATTTCCCGGGAGAGCTCATGATTGGGGCATGAATATAACATTGATTTAAGCCTCCCCCAAGCTTGAGCGATGCTTTCTCCTTCGCGAGGCCAGAAATTATATATGTAATTACGATTACGATGAACAAGATGCATCGGATAGAACTTCTGGTGAAATTCCAACTTCAATCGCTTATAATTCCAAGAACTCATATCATCACATAGCCTATACCATGTCAATGCCTCTCCCTTCAAAGATAAAGGGAAGACCTTCCTTTTGACAACATCATCGGGAATAGCTGCAAGCTTAAATAATCCGCAAACTTCATCCACAAAGATAAGTTGTAAATCGGGATGCAGTGGTCCATCTCCTGCAAAGGGATTAGCTAGCAGTTTCTCTATCATACCCGAAGGAATCTCAAAGTAAATATTTTCATAAGGTTCAGTAGGTTGAGGAGCAACTCTTTGCTCTTTTGGTCGGGGTGAAGATACCCCAAATAAGCCCCTCAAAGGATTAGTTTCCATAGTGACATGTAACAGAAAATTTCAGCACACTATATAAATTTTTCCTTACCAAGTTCCACTCACCAAAAGCACTACACTCCCTGGCAACGGCGCCAGAAAAGAGTCTTGATGACCCACAAGTGTGGGGGATCTATCTTAGTCCTTTCGATAAGTAAGAGTGTCGAACCCAACGAGGAGCAGAAGGAAATGATAAGCGGTTTTCAGTAAGGTTTTCTCTTCAAGCACTAAAACTGTAGGTAATAGATAGTTTTGTAATAAGATAAATTGTAACGAGTAACGAGCAATGAAAGTAAATAAAGTGCAGCAATGTGGCCCAATCCTTTTTGTAGAAAAGGATAAGCCTGGACAATTTCTAATAATGAGAAAGGAGCTCCCGAGGACACATGGGAATTATCGTCAAGCTAGTTTTCATCACGTTCATATGATTCGCGTTCGGTACTTTGATAATTTGATATGTGGGTGGACCGGTGCTTGGGTACTGCCCTAACTTGGACACGTCCCACTTATGATTAACCCCTATTGCAAGCATCCGCAACTACAAAAGAAGTATTAAGGTAAACCTAACCACAATATTAAACGTATGGATCCAAATCAGCCCCTAACGAAGCAACTCATAAACTAGGGTTTAAGCTTCTGTCACTCTAGCAACCCATCATCTACTTATTACTTCCCTATGCCTTCCTCTAGGCCCAAATAATGGTGAAGTGTCATGTAGTCGACGCTCACATAACACCACTAGAGGAAAAGACAACATACATCTCATCAAAATATCGAACGAATACCAAATTCACATGACTACTAATAGCAAGACTTCACCCATGTCCTCAGGAACAAACGTAACGACTCACAAAGCATATTCATGTTCATGATCAGAGGGGTATTGAATAGCATTAAGGATCTGAACATATGATCTTCCACCAAATAAACCAACTAGTATCAACTACAAGGAGTAATCAACAGTACTAGCAACCTACAGGTACCAAACCCAGACTTAGAGACAAGAATCGGATACAAGAGATGAACTAGGGTTTGAGAGGAGATGGCGCTGGTGAAGATGTTGATGGAGATTGACCCCCTCCCGATGAGAGGATCGTTGGTGATGACAATGGTGATGATTTCCCCCTCCCGGAGGGAAGTTTCCCCGGCAGAACAGCTCTGTCGGAGCTCTAGATTGATTCCGCCAAGGTTCCGCCTCGTGGCGGCGGAGTTTCGTCCCGTAGGCTTGACCATGATTTTTTCCAGGGTAAAAGACTTCATATAGCAGAAGATGGACATCGGGGGGCCACCAGGGGGCCCAGGAGACAGGGGGCGCACCCAGTAAGGGAGGGCGCGCCCCCCACCCTCCTGTCCAGGGTGTGGGCCCCTTGAGGTATTTCTTCCGCTCAATAATTCTTATAAATTCCAAAAATAGGTTTCGTGGAGTTTCAGGACTTTTGGAGCTGTGCAGAATAGGTTTCCAATATTTGCTCCTTTTCCAGCCAGAATTCCAGCTACCGGAATCCCCCTCTCCATGGTAAACCTTGTAAAATAAGAGAGAATAGCCATAAGTATTGATATATAATGTGTAATAACAGCCCATAATGCAATATATATTGATATAAAAGCATGAAGCAAAATGGATGTATCATGCACTAAGAGCTATAAGTGTATGAAAGCTCAAACTAGAAACTAAGTGGGTCCGCATCCAACTTGCTTGCTCATGAAGACCTCGGGCATTTGAGGAAGCCCATCATCGGAATTTACAAGCCAAGTTCTATAATGAAAATTCCCACTAGTATATGAAAGTGAAAGCATAGGAGACTCTCTCTATGAAGAACATGGTGCTACTCTGAAGCACAAGTGTGGTAAAAGGATAGTAACATTGCCCCTTCTCTCTTTTTCTCTCATTTTTTTTCTTTTTCTTTGTCATTTTTTTTTCTTTCTTTTTGGTGGGCTTCTTTGGCCTCTTTTTTTTATTTGGGCTTCTTTGGCCTCTTTTATTTTTTATAAAGTCCGGAGTCTCATCCCGATTTGTGGGGGAAACATAGTCTCCATCATCCTTTCCTCACTGGGGCAATGCTCTAATAATGATGATCATCACACCTTTATTTACTTACAACTCAATATTACAGCTTGATATCTAGAACAAAGATATGACTCTATATGAATGCCTCCGGCGGTGTGCCGGGATGTGCAATGATCTAGCGTAGCAATGACATCAAAAAACGGACAAGCCATGAAAACATCATGCTATCTATCTTACGATCATGCAAAGCAATATGACAGTAAATGCTCAAGTCATGTATATGATGATGATGGAAGTTGCATGACAATATATCTCGGAATGGCTATGGAAATGCCATGATAGGTAGGTATGGTGGCTGTTTTGAGGAAGATATAATGAGTCTTATGTGTGATAGAGCGTATCGTATCACGGGGTTTGGATGCACCGGCGAAGTTTGCACCAACTCTCGAGGTGAGAAAGGGCAATGCACGGTACCGAAGAGGCTAGAAAATTGTGGAAGGTTGGGTGTGCGTATAATCCATGAACTCACATTAGTCATAAAGAACTCATATACTTGTTGCAATAGTTTATTAGCCCTCGAAGCAAAGTACTACTACGCATGCCCCTAGGGGGATAAATTGGTAGGAAAAGACCATCGCTCGTCCCCGACCGCCACCCATAAGGAAAGCAATGAAAGAACACCTCATGCTCCGACATCGTTACATAACGGTTCACCATACATGCATGCTACGGGACTTGCAAACCTCAACACAAGTATTTCTCAATTTCACAATTACTCAACTAGCACGGCTCTAATATCACCACCTTTATATCGCAAAACTATTGCAAGGAATCAAACATATCATATTCAGTGATCTACAAGTTTTATGTAGGATTTTATGACTAACCATGTGAATGACCAATTCCTGTCATCTCTCTAAATAGATATAAGTGAAGGAAGAGAGTTTAATTCTTTCTATGAAAGATATGCCCACGCTCTAACAAATATAAGTGAAGCAAAAGAGCATTCTACAAATGGCGGTTGTCTATGTGAAGAGAAACAGGCAATCCAAACTTCAAATGATATAAGTGAAGCACATGAAGCATTCTATAAAGCCATACTCAAAAGATTTAAGTGAAGTGCAATGAGCATGCTATAAATAAACCAAGGACTATCTCATACCAGCATGGTGCATAAAAGAAAAATAAAAACTAAATGCAAAAGACGCTCCAAGATCGCGCATAATGCATGAACGAAACGAATTCGAAAACATAACGATACTTCTTGAAGAAAGAGGGGATGCCTTCCGGGGCATCCCCAAGCTTAGACGCTTGAGTCTCCTTGAATATTTACTTGGGGTGCCTCGGACATCCCCAAGCTTGAGCTCTTGCCTCTCTTCCTTTTCCTCATATCGAGACATCCTCGATTAGACACTACATCCACACAAAACTTCAACAGAAAACTCGGTAAGATCCGTTAGTATAATAAAGCAAATCACCACTCTAAGTACTGTTGCAAACCAATTCAAATTTTGTTTTTGCATTGTGTCTACTGTAATATAGCTTTTCCATGGCTTAATCCACTGATATAAATTGATAGATTCATCAAAACAAGCAAACTATGCATCAAAAACAGAATCTGTCAAAAACAGAACAGTCTGTAGCAATATGAACATTAACCATACTTCTGGTACTTGAAAACTTCGGCCAAAATTAGGAAAAATACAAAATTTGTACAGAAAGACAGTGCAAAAGGAATCAGAACCATTCGACGTTCCAGTTAAAAATGTAAAATCGCGCACTACAGCCAAAGTTTCTGTCCTGCACCGTACAAACCAACAAGCATTGTAAACATCCTAAAGGCAAACCTTGGCACATTATTTTTATAATACAATGGAATTGTAGAAGGGGGTAATTATTTTTGATGAAAATTTTCTGTAATTAATATTCACAAAGTTTCCGTGAGCATGAACAAAGTTCAAGGCTAGCTCCCACTTCAACAATGCTTATCTCTCTTACTTTCACTTTCCTTTTTTGAAAAGTTTTGGCTTCCCCTCTTTATTTTTTTATTTTTAAACTATATGAAAGCACTCAACAGAAACAAATGACTCTCTAAAACTTCCGGGTTGTCTCCCTGTCAGCGCTTTCTTTAAAGCCATTAAGCTAGGCATTTAGTTCTCAAGTAATGAATCCACCCGGATCCCAAGGTATATCAAAGCCAGTTTTAATTAACAATGATTTGTAATTTAGTAGTGAGCACAAAGTAACATATATCAAACAATGACGAAGTCTAACTCTTTTCCTATGCATCGGCATGTCATAAAAGAACAATTCATGCACACCAAGTAAAGGCCAATGCATAGTATAAGCAGTTTCTTGCAATTCTATCATATTGGAAACATAGAGAGGTGGAGATATAGTTCCTCTCTCATACTAATTGCAAGTAGGAGCAGCAAGCACATGCATATTACATTCATCAAAATTATCATGTGCAACGGTAAAAGGCAACCCAACAATATAATCCTTAATAAGCACAATCTTCTCCGATATAGTGTAGTTTGGAGAATTCAAAAAGATAATAGGACTATCATGCATGGGTGCAATAGCAACAATTTCATGTTTAACATAAGGAACTATAGCAAGTTCATCTCCGTAAGCATAACTCATATTGGCATCTTGGCCACAAGCATAGCAAGCATCATCAAAAAGGGATATTTCAAGAGAATCAACGGGATCATAGAAATCATCATAGCAATCATCCTTCGGTAAGCATGAAGGGGAATTAAACAATGTATGAGTTGAAGAGTTACTCTCATTAGAAGGTGGGCACGGGTAGCTAATCCGCTCTTCCTCCTTTTGTTCGTCGCTCTCCTCATCATCTTTTTCATCCAATGAGCTCATAGTTTCATCAATTTCTTCTTCCATAGCTTCCTGCAAATATTAGTCTCTTCTTGGACAACGGAGAATTTCTCAATATATAGTTTAACATAGGCATTAGAAACATAATTATCATAAAAATATTCAAGTATGGCAAAATTTTCAGATTTGTAGAGAGTAGCATCATACTTTTCAGTCAAAGAAGCAATTTCATAAGCACCCTTAAAAGCAACAAATTCTTCAATTTGTTGAACATCATAGTAATTATAAACACCCTTAGCATATGAAGATACGATTCCATTATCAATAAACTCACATTGGTAGGGAAGGTGTTTCTTAGGGTTTTCAGAACAACAAGTAACATCATATATTTCACATAAATTCCAAGCATAGCATTGCAAACGTTGAATTTGATCCCATAATAGTTTCCCTTTTTCAGATATATGGTGTCGCACATAACAAGCATGCTCATCTAAAGATTTTCCCTCAACTAAGCTAGTTGGGGTTTCAGCACGAGCACATAGGGATCAAAGATGATCCAAGTAAAAACCTTCAGTAGTGTGATAGATTTTGAGTGGTTCTTCAACCATTGGTGCAGTAGGTACAACTAATTTTTTTGGTATTTTGCGTTTCCTACCCATAACTAAAGATAGAAAACAACTAAGAACAGCAAATAAAAATTACTTAGTGATAAAGCAAACAAGCACACACGAGAATATTCACCCCACGCTATGACTCCCCGGCAACGGCGCCAGAAAAAGGTCTTGATGACCCGCAAGTATACGGGATAGTTGTAGCCTCTTTCAATAAGTAAGAGTGTCGAACCCAACGAGGATCTAAAGGTAGAACAAATACTCTCTCAAGTCCTATCAGCCACTGATACGACTCTACGCACGCTTGACGATCGCTTTACCTAGAACAAGTAAGAAACTAGAAGTACTTTGTAGGTGTGATAGGATAGGTTTGCAAGATATTAAAGAACATGTAAATATAAACTAGGGGCTGTTTAGATAAAGAAACAATAAAGTAAATATAGCGAGTGTGGAAAAGTGGTGGTAGGAGTTGTGAAATTGTCCCTAAGCAATTGACTACGTTACTAGACCGATAGCAAGTTTTATGTGGGAGAGGCATAAGCTAACATACTTTCTCTACTTGGATCATATGCACTTATGATTGGAACTCTAGCAAGCGTCCGCAACTACTAAAGATTCATTAACGTAAAACCCAACCATAGCATTAAAGTATCAAGTCCCCTTTTATCCCATACACAACAATCCCCTTACCCGGGTTTATGCTTCTGTCACTCAAGCAACCCACTATAAGTGAATCATAAACGTATTGCAACACCCTACAGCGGGAATTCCTCACGCTTGCGCGACATGGAGGGCACAATAGGACAGCAACATAACCACAAGCAAATTAAACCAATCATAGCAATTCATCAATCACCGGTAGGACAGCGAAAATGTACTCAGACATCATAGGATGGCAACACATCATTGGAAAATAATATGAAGCATAAAGCACCATGTTCAAGTAGAGGGTACAGTGGGTTGCGGGAGAGTGGACCGCTGAATATAGATGGGGGAAGGTGATGGAGATGTTGGTGAAGATGGTGGAGGTGTTGGTGAAGATCGCGGTGATGATGATGGCCCCCGGCGGCGTTCCGGCGCCACCGGAAGCAAGGGAGAGAGAGCCTCCCTTCTTCTTCTTCTTCGTTGACCTCCTCCCTAGATGGGAGAAGGGTTTCCCCTCTGGTCCTTGGCTCACATGGCGTGGGAGGGGCGAGAGGCCCTCCGAGATTGGATCTATCTCTCTGTTTCTGCGTTCTTTGATTCTACCCCTTCACCGTTTCATAAATATCCGGAGATCCGTAGCTCCGATTGGGGTGAATCTTTCGCCCAGATTTTTCTCATAAAATTAGTTTTCTTGCGGCAGAAGAAGAGCATCAACCGCCTTACGGGTGGCCCAGGAGGGCGCCAGGCGCGCCCAGGGGGCAAGGGTGCGCCCCCTATCTCCTGGCCACCTCGGACACCGTTTCGCGTTGATTCTTCCTCAGGAAAATCCCAAATATTCCAAAATAATTCTCCGTCCATTTTTATCCCGTTTGGACTCCGTTTGATATGGGGTTTTTGCGAAACATAAAACATGCAACAGACAGGAGCTGGCACTGGGCACTGATCAATATGTTAGTCCCAAAAATAATATAAAAAGTTGCCAAAAGTATATGAAAGTTGAATAATATTGGCATGGAAAAATCAAAAATTATAGATACGACGGAGACGTATCACCGGCTATGCTTTCGCGCAGGCCTCACGGCCCCACCGTACTCCCATCGCTGGCCTAGCCATCCCTCTACTCACCCACACCTGCTGTTATTCTCTGGGGACGGCAGACGAACCAGTAAACCCTCGTACTCCTCCGCGTGGGAAACAACTGCCGAGTATTCCCTAGCTCCGTGTCGTTCCCTTCCTAGGCGTCGCCGTCGTCCACCGCCCTGGTGCTCTCGGAGCGGCCTAGTCAATGTGGTCAATGAACGACATCCATCAGAAGTGGACTGTACATGGAGAGGCTGACAGCTGGGTCCACGGCCGCACGCAAGGAAATGCCTCCTTATTACGCGCAAAATAATGATTCATCCACCTGACAGCTAGGACCCACGGGAAGGGCCTCTGTATTTCACGAAAAAAACGTTCCCCTCGCTGACAGGTTGGACCCACCAGCTATATCTTCGCACGCAAGGAAGTGCCTCCTTATTACGCACAAAAAAATGAATACCCCCTGCTAGCTGGGACCCACCATAGTGGGTGGTTGACTTGTGGGCCTACTAAGTTGACGGGGACGGATGGGCTTTGTCAACTTAGTCAATACTCTAGTGACCGTATGATGTCCATCCAACGGCCATAGTGCTTCTTCAACCTCTGGTCTTCTTGCTCCAGCAGCCCAAAGCAGTGCCGGTCGTGCCGCCTGCTCCTGCCTCCCGTGGTCGGCTGTGCTACCGCGGAGGCCTCACCGCCCCCATACTACTCCCATCACTGGCCAGGCCATCCCTCCACTCACCCACGCCCCCTGTTATTCTGCGGCGACGGCAGCCTCACACTGCAGCCGAACCAGTGGACCCTCGTACTCCTCTCCGCGTGGGCATCCACTGCCGCGTCTTCCCCGGCTCCGCGTCGTCCCCTTCCTAGGCCTCGCCGTCGTCCACCGCCGTGGTGCTCTCGGCGCAGCGTGGTCAATGTGGTCAACGACCGACTTCCATCGGGAAAGTACTGTATGTGGAGAGGCTGACAGCTGGGTCCACGATAGCCGCAATGAAGTGCCTCCTTATTACGCGGAAGATAATTATTCCTCCACCTGACAGCAGGGACCCACCGGACGGGCCACCATATTTCGCAAAAAAAACGTTTCCCCCCTGACTGCTGGGAACCACCAGACGGGCCACCGTATTTCGCGAAAAAAACGTTCCCCTGTTGTCAACTCGGACCCACCGGAAGTGCCTCCTTATTATGCACAAAAAAAATGAATACCCCCCTGCTAGCTGGGACCCACCTTGGTGGGAGTCTAACTTGTGGGCCTACTAAGTTGATGGGGATGGAGGGCTTTGTCAACTTAGTCAATATGAACGATTCTAGCTCAAGTGACCGTACGATGTCCATCCAACGGCCGTAGTGCTTCTTCAACCTTTGGTCTTCTTGCTCCAGCCGCCCAAAGTAGTGCCGGTCGTGTCGCATGCTACCTCCTCCCGTGGCCGGCTGTGCTGCCGCGGAGGCCTCACTGGTCCCTACTATTCCCACCGGTGGCCTAGCCCTGCGGCGACGGCAGCCTCACACCGCAGCCGAACCAGTGAACCCTCGTACTCCTCTCCGCGCGGGCTTCCACTGCCGCGTCTTCCCTGGCTCCGCGTCGTCCCCTTCCTAGGCCTCGCCGTAGTCCACCGCCCTGGTGCTCTCCACGCGGCGTGGTCAACATGGTCAAGGAATGACTTCCATCGGAAGAGTACTGTAGGTGGAGAGGCTGACAGTTGGGTCCACGGCGGCCGCAAGGAAGTGCCTCCTTATGACGCGCAAACTAATTATTCCTCCACCTGACAACAGGGACCCACCGGACGGGCCACCTTATTTCATGAAAAAAAACGTTTCCCCCCTGACTGCTGGGACCCACCAGCTACATCTTCGCACGGAAGGAAGTGCGTCCGGGCAAAAAAAAAACAATTCGCCCCCTGACTGCTGGGACCCACCAGCTACATCTCGCACGCAAGGAAGTGCCTGATAGTCGGGACCCACCTGGTCGAAGCATACATAGCGTTTTCATTCTGGTCGCGAACGTGTACGTACATACTGGTCGATGTAGAGGCGCGGACGTGTCGTAGTAGAGGCGCGCACATAGCATGTACACGTACGTACAGCGGCTAGGGTGCAAGAAAGTAAATACGGCCACGTACGTACAGACGGGTGGGGTCTCGAACGCCTACTCGCGCATACGTACGACCAGGGCTCGTGTACATGGCTGGGTCGGAACGGAGAAACAGCGTCGTCGTCGTGTTCATGGGGAGCCAACCGGCTGGGTCGGAATGGAATGCGTCGTCGTGTTCATCGGGAGGGCTTGGAAAGAACAGGCGATGGAAACGAGGCCTGGCGTACCGCAGAACGGAGGAAACGGCCTTGTGTTCGACCGGCCACGTTCGAAACGGGGTCCTGTTCATCGGGCGGGGTCTGGCATACCGCAAAACGGAGGAAACAGACTTGTGTTGGACCTCCTATGGTCCAAACGGGGTCCTGTTGATCAGAAGGGGTCTGGCGTACTGCAAAACAGAGGAAACGGACTTGTGTTGGAGCGGTATGGTCGAAACGGGGGTCCTGTTCATCGGGAGGGGCGTGGCGTACCGCAAAATGGAACTCCACGGGATACTGTTCATCTCAACCGTGGACCTCCTCCAGCCTCCACAGGCTACTGTTCATCCACCGTCGACCTCCTCCAGCCTCCACCTGCGACTGTTCATCCACGGGCTCCTGTTCATCCAGCCTCCACCGCGCGCTACTCCACCGACTACTGTTCAACCATCCCTCTCCACGGACTCCTGCTCAACCACCCCTCCATGGGCTACTGTTCATCCACCCCTCCACCATCTACTGTTCATCCAGCCCTCCACGGGGTCGTCCTGTTCATCCAGCCATCCACGGGGTCCTATTCATCCAGCCCCAACCGGCTCGATCGATCGGGGTCATGTTCATCCAGAGGAAACACCACGGGGTCCTGTTCATCCACCCCCACCGCTCACTGTTCATCCACCCCCCCAACGCTCACTGTTCATCCAGACGTAGCATCGATCGGCTTCAGTTAGCAGCAGTAGCGAAGGAATCGCTCGATCGCTCGGGTTCAGTAACGCGTAGCCTATAGTGCAATCGCTCAGGTTCAGTTAGGCGACGCCTCGCTCGGGTTTAGTTAGAGCCCAACGCCTCGCACACACGCGCGTACGTGTACGAGAGAAACGCGCATCGCTCGGCCCCCGACCACCCACCGTAACCGGGAACTCCCCAAAATTTTCCTCGCCCTCGCTTCTACCATAGTTTTTTCCGTCATGGACGGCCCAAAGAATGTCATGCAGCTGCGTCTCCGGCCCGCCCAGGACGAAAATACCATTTCCTGTCATGATTTTTTGTCATAGAAGTAGGAGCCCACCACATCTACGATGATACCGGGTTTTGTCACAATTATCGTCATAGAAGGTTCATAAGTATGGTTCGGCCCAAAATGTCACGGATGTGTCTTTTTTTGTAGTGTATAAAGGCTTCGTGATGAATTATAATATGCAAGGGATGAACAAGACTATTCCCGAGCTCTTCGCGATGCTAAAGGCTGCAGAGGTAGAAATCAAGAAGGAGCATCAAGTGTTGATGGTCAAGAAGACCACTAGTTTCAAGAAAAAGGGCAAAGGGAAGAAGGGGAACTTCAAGAAGAACGGCAAGAAAGTTGCTGCTCAAGAGAAGAAACCCAAGTCTGGACCTAAGCCTAAAACTGAGTGCTTCTACTGCAAAGGGACTGGTCACTCGAACCGAAACTGCCCAAGTATTTGGCGGATAAGAAGGATGGCAAAGTGAAAGGTATATTTGATATACATGTTATTGATGTGTACCTTACTAATGATCGTAGTAGCGCCTGGGTATTTGATACTGGTTATGTTGCTCATATTTGGAACTCGAAACTGGGGCTACGGATTAAACGAAGATGCGCATGTGGTTCCAAGGTCGATGTGATCGCCGTCGGCACACTACCTCTACATCTACCATCGGGATTAGTTTTAGACCCATTAATTGCTATTTGGTGCCAGCGTTGAGAATGCACATTATATCTGGATCTTGTTTGATGGGAGACGGTTATTCATTTAAATCAGATAATAATGGTTGTTCTATTTATAAGAGTAATATCTTTTATGCTCATGCACCCTTGCTGAGTGGTCTATTTTTGTTAAATCTCGATAGTGATGATACACATATTCATAATATTGAAGCCAAAAGATGCAAAGTTAATAATGATAGTGCAACTTATTTGTGGCACTGCCTTTTGGGTCATATCGGTGTAAAGCGCATGAAGAAACTCCATGCTGATGGACTTTTGGAATCACTCGATTATGAGTCACTTGGTGCTTGCAAACCGTGCCTCATGGGCAAGATGACTAAAACTCCATTCTCCGGAACAATGGAATGAGCTACTGACTTATTGGAAATAATACATACTGATGTATGCGGTCCAATGAGTGTTGAGGCTCGTGGCGGGTATCGTTATTTTCTTACCTTCACAGATGATTTGAGCAGATATGGTTATATCTACTTAAAGAAGCATAAGTCTGAAACATTTGAAAAGTTCAAAGAATTTCAGAGTGAAGTGGAAAATCATCGTAACAAGAAAATAAAGTTTCTACGATCTGATCGTGGAGGTGAATATTTGAGTTTTGTCTTCATTTGAAACAACCTGGGATAGTTTCACAACTAATGCCACCTGGAACACCACAGAGAAATGGTGTGTCTGAACGTCGTAACCGTACTTTATTAGATATGGTGCGATCTATGATGTCACTTACTGATTTACCGCTATCATTTTTGGGTTATGCTTTAGAGACGGCTGCATTCACTTTAAATAGGGCACCATCAAAATCCATTGAGATGACGCCTTATGAACTGTGGTTTGGCAAGAAACCAAAGTTGTCGTTTCTTAAAGTTTGGCGCTGCGATGCTTATGTGAAAAAGCTTCAACCTGATAAGCTTGAACCCAAATTGGAGAAGTGCTTCTTCATAGGATACCCAAAGGAAACTCTTGGGTATACCTTCTATCACCAATCCGAAGGCAAGAATTTTGTTGCTAAAAATGGATCCTTTCTAGAGAAGGAGTTTCTCTCGAAAGAAGTGAGTGGGAGGAAAGTAGAACTTGATGAGGTAATTGTACCTTCTCCCTTATTGGAAAGTAGTTCATCACAGAAATCAGTTCCAGTGATTCCTACACCAATTAGTGAGGAAGTTAATGATGATGATCAAGAAACTTCAGATCAAGTTACTACCGAACCTCGTACGTCTTCCAGAGTAAGATCCACACCAAAGTGGTACGGTAATCCTGTTCTAGAAGTCATGTTACTAGACCATGGGGAACCTACGAACTATGAGGAAGCGATGACGAGTCAAGATTCCGTGAAATGGCTTGAGGCCATCAAATATGAGATGGGATCCATGTATGAGAACAAAGTGTGGACTTTGGTGAACTTGCCCGATGATCGTCAAGCCATAGAAAATAAATGGATATTAAAGAAGAAGATCGACGCTGACGGTAATGTTGCTGTCTACAAAGTGATCACCCACAAGTGTAGGGGATCTATCGTAGTCCTTTCGATAAGTAAGAATGTCAAACCCAACGAGGAGCAGAAGGAAATGATAAGCGGTTTTCAGTAAGGTTTTCTCTGCAAGCACTGAAATTGTAGGTAATAGATAGTTGTGTGATAAGATAAATTGTAACGAGTAACAAGCAATGAAAGTAAATAAAGTGCAGCAAGGTGGCCCAATCCTTTATGTAGCAAAGGATAAGCCTGGACAAATTCTAATAATGAGAAAGGAGCTCCCGAGGACACATGGGAATTATCGTCAAGCTAGTTTTCATCACGTTCATATGAGTCGCGTTCAGTACTTTGATAATTTGATATGTGGGTGGACCGGTGCTTGGGTACTACCCTCTCTTGGACAAGCATCCCACTTATGATTAACCCCTATTGGAAGGAACCGCAACTACAAAAGAAGTATTAAGGTAAACCTAACCACAACATTGAACGTATGGATCCAAATCAGCCCCTAACGAAGCAACTCATAAACTAGGGTTTAAGCTTCTGTCACTCTAGCAACCCATCATCTACTTATTACTTCCCAATTCCTTCCTCTAGGGCCAAATAATGGTGAAGTGTCATGCAGTCGACGTTCACATGACACCACTAGAGGAAAAGGCAACATACATCTCATTAAAATATCGAACGAATACCAAATTCACATGACTACTAATAGCAAGACTTCACCCATGTCCTCAGGAACAAACGTAACTACTCACAAAGCATATTCATGTTCATGATCAGAGGAGTATTAATATGCATTAAGGACCTGAACATATGATCTTCCACCAAATAAACCAACTAGCATCAACTACAAGGAGTAATCAACACTACTAGCAACCCACAGGTACCAATTTGTGGTTTTGATACAAGATTGGATACAAGAGATGAACTACAGTTTTGAGAGGAGATGGTGCTGGTGAAGATGTTGATGGAGATTGACCCCCTCCCGATGAGAGGATCGTTGGTGATGACGATGGTGATGATTTCCCCCTCCCGGAGGGAAGTTTCCCCGGCAGAACAGCTCTGCCGGAGCTCTAGATTGGTTCCGCCAAGGTTCCGCCTCGTGGCGGCGGAGTTTCGTCCCGTAAGCTTGCCCATGATTTTTTCCATGGTAAAAGCCTTCATATAGCAGAAGATGGACACCGGGGGGCCACCAGGGGGCCCAGGAGACAGGGGGGCGCGCCAAGTAAGGAAGGGCGCACCCCAACCCTCCTGGCCAGGGTGTGGGCCCCCTGAGGTATCTCTTCCGCTCGATAATTCTTATAAATTCCAAAAATAAGTTTCGTGGAGTTTCAGGACTTTTGGAGCTATGCAGAATAGGTTTGCAATATTTGCTCCTTTTCCAGCCAGAATTCCAGCTGCCGGCATCCCCCCTCTTCATGGTAAACCTTGTAAAATAAGAGAGAATAGCCATAAGTATTGATATATAATATGTAATAACAGCCCATAATGCAATAAATATTGATATACAAGCATGATGCAAAATGGACATATCAACTCCCCAAGCTTAGACCTCGCTTGTCCTCAAGCGGAAGCCGAAATCGAAAAATATGTCCACATGTTTAGAGATAGAGGTGTCGTTAAAAATAAAATACGGACATCTGGGCATCATGATCATTCTTGTAACAGCAACATATATAGATTTTATCATATGATTTCTTATGCTCAAGTAACAATCAATTCACAATGTCAAGTATGGTTCAAAAACTTCATTGAGAACTAACAAACTATAATCTCAGTCATTGAAGCAATTGCAATTTATATAACATCAGAAAGAGTCATCAATAGAGCTTTTCAGCAAGTTCACATACTCAACTATCTTGTAGTCTTCTACAATTGCTAACACTCACGCAATACTTGTGGTTATGGTGTTTCAGCCGGACACTGAGAAAGATAGGGGCTTATTGTGTTGCCTCCCAACGTATTCACCTTTAGGCGATGTCAACAATAATAGCCCATGCTAACTTACATTCATTGGATATATATATCACGATCTTTCAAACACGAGGAGCTTGCCAAAGGATAAAATGAAAAAGGGAAAGGTGAGGATCGCCTTGACTCAAGCATAAAGTAAAAGATAGGCCCTTCGCAGAGGGAAGCAGAGGTTGTCATGCGCGTTTAGGGTTGGATGCACAAAATCTTAATGCAAAAGAATGTCACTTTATATTGCCCCTTGTATGTGGACCTTTATTATGCAGTCCGTCGCTTTTATTACTTCCACAACAAGTTCGTACAAAGCTTATTTTCTCTGCACTAATAAGTCATACATATTTAGATAGCAATTTTTATTGCTTGCACCGATGACAACTTACTTGAAGGATCTTACTCAATACATAGGTAGGTATGGTGGACTCTCATGGCAAAACTGGGTTTAAGGATATTTGGAAGCACAAGTAGTATCTCTACTTGGTGCAAGGAATTTGGCTAGCATGAGGGGGGAAGGCAAGCCCAACATGTTTGGAAGGTCAATGACAATATACTTTAACTGAGATGTGAGAAAACATAAACCATTATGTTGTCTTCCTTGTCCAACGTCAACTCTTTTAGCATGTCATACTTAATGAGTGCTCACAATCATAAAAGATGTCCAGGATAATATATTTGTATGTGAAACCTCTCTTTACTTATTACTTCCTATTAATTGCAACGATGACCAAAACTACGTTTATCAACTCTCAACAATTTTTAGGCCTCATACTTTCTATGTGTGAAGTCATTACTATCCACAAGATCAATATGAACTCTTTTATTCTTTCTACTTTCTCAAGATCATAGCAATATAGCAAAGCCCTTGACTCAACACTAATCTTTATTATAGATAGCTCACGGACTCGATTACATAAAGAGATCACAAAGCAAAACTCAAAACTACTTGATATCAAAACTTCAATATACTAGATCAAGATATTACTAAAAGGATCGAGCTAAATAAAATGGTAAAGATAGGAGTGTGATGGTGATACGATACCGGGGCACCTCCCCCAAGCTTGGCAGTTGCCAAGGGGTTTGCCCATACCCATGTGATTATGTCTCTTTTTGCTGGTGAAGGAGATGGAGTTGTTGATGATGTAGGCTTGTCTTCCTTCTTCCAAGGCATAGGCTCCCCGTCATGGAAGGATGATCGAGTCTCCGGGATCCTTAAATCTGCAGCCAAACTCATCCTCTTGAATCTATATTCATACTCACAGTTTTGGTTTTGCAGGTCATAGATCTGGGCTTGGAGGTGCTCGATCTTCTCGTGAAGCTTGAAGATGGCCTCCCCGATGTCCTTGGTGTCCAGCTTGTGGTTGTTAGTGAACTCTGTGATCTTTATGTGATTGGAGTCAAGTCCACGCTCCACCATCTCCTGACACTTGAAAACTTGTTGCTCTATTGCCTCGAGCCTTGTCTCCATGTTTCCGGTCCTCCTTGGTCCCTCTACATCACGGATGTGCAGCACCCCCTCATGCATCTCAATGGTTTGGGGCTGTTGCAGCACCTCCGCAAGATAGGGATTGATAACCCTCTCGAAAAACTTGTCCTTGGGAGCGCTTGGAGATGACATGATGCTCTAGATCTGAAACAGAAACAGCTCGAAACGAAAACAGAGGATATTTGCGTGGTACGGTAGTCAAAACCTTCGGGAGTATATATAATGAATTTTTACCGACCAAAATACGTAATGTGCAAGAAAACGGAGTCCGGGAGGCACACGAGGTGCCCAGGAGATAGGGGGCGCGCCCAGTAAGGTTGGGCGCACCCTCCACCCTCCTGGAGGCCTCGTGTCCTTCCCGGATTACTTCTTTCTTCCTAAAATTCTTAAATATTCCAAAACGGATAAAAATTGCCATTAGAATTTTTTTGGGGTCGGTTTACTTACCGTACCACATACCTATTCCTTTTCGGAGTCTGGAACATTCTGGAAAGTGTCCCTTATGTATTCCTCCGGGGTTACGGTTTCAATAATATTAGTTTCAACATTGATAGGATTACCTGAAATATAATGTTTAATTCTTTGACCGTTCACAACCCTCGGATTTGTGCCTTCGAAGTTGTTGATTTTTATGGCACCAGAACGATGGACCTCCTCGATAACGTAAGGACCTTCCCATTTAGAGAGAAGTTTTCCTGCAAAAAATCTTAAACGAGAGTTGAATAATAACACATAATCTCCTACGTTAAAACTCACGCTTTTGTATCCTTTTGCCATGCCAGCGTTTGACTTTTTCTTTGAATAACTTGGCATTCTCATAGGCTTGGGTTCTCCATTCATCAAGTGAGATAATATCAAACAACCTCTTTTCACCGGCAAGTTTGAAGTCATAGTTGAGCTCATTAATAGCCCAATATGCTTTATGTTCAAGTTCTAGAGGTAAATGACAAGCTTTTCCATAAACCATCTTATAGGGAGACATACCCATAGGATTATTGTATGCAGTTCTATAGGCCCATAATGCATCATCAAGTTTCTTGGACCAATTCTTTCTAGATCTATTGACAGTCTTTTGCAAAATTAATTTGAGCTCTCTATTGCTGAACTCTACTTGACCACTGGACTGCGGATGATAAGGAGATGCGATTCTATGATTAACATCATACTAACCCAGCATTTTATGAAAAGCACCATGAATAAAATGTGAACCACCATCTGTCATAAGATATTTAGGGACACCAAACCTCGGAAAAATAACTTCTTTAAGCATTTTAATAGAAGTGTTATGATCAACACTACTAGTTGGAATAGCTTCTACCCACTTAGTAACGTAATCAACAACAACTAAAATATGTGTATAACCATTAGAGGCAGGAAAAGGTCCCATATAATCGAAGCCCCAAACATCAAACGGTTCAATAACAAGAGAATAATTCATAGGTATTTCTTGACGTCTACTGATATTACCAATTCTTTGACATTCATCACAAGATAAGACAAACTTACGAGCGTCTTTGAAGAGAGTAGGCCAATAAAAGCCAGATTGCAATACCTTGTGTGCAGTTCTATCTCCAGCGTGGTGTCCTCCATAGGATTCAGAGTGACACTTGCGTAGGATCTGTTCCTGTTCATGCTCAGGCACACAACGTCTAATAACACCATCTGCTCCTTCTTTATAAAGGTGTGGGTCATCCCAAAAGTAATGTCTTAAATCATAAAAGAACTTTTTCTTTTGCTGGTATGTGAAACTAGGCGGTATAAATTTAGCAACAATGTAATTAGCATAATCAGCATAACAAGGAGCAGTACGAGAAGCATTAACGACCGCTAATTGTTCATCAGGAAAGCTATCATCAATAGGCAGTGGGTCATCAGGAGCATTCTCTAACCTAGACAAGTTGTCTGCGACGGGATTCTCGGCTCCCTTTCTGTCAATAATATGTAAATCAAATTCTTGGAGCAAGAGAACCCATCTAATGAGTCTAGGCTTAGCATCTTTCTTCTCCATAAGATATTTAATAGCAACATGATTAGTGTGAATAGTAACTTTGGAATCAACAATATAAGGTCTAAACTTATCACATGCAAACACAACTGCCAAGATTTCTTTTTCAGTAGTAGCATAATTTCTCTGGGCAGTATCAAGAGTCTTACTAGCATATTGGATAACATTCAATTTCTTATCAACTCTTTGGCCTAGAACAGCACCTACATCATAATCACTCGCATCACACATAATTTCAAAAGGTAAATTCCAATCAGGTGGCTGAACAATAGGTGCAGTGATCAAATCTTTCTTAAGTATTTCAAATGCTTCTACACAATCATCATCAAAGACCAAAGGAATATCTTTTTGCAATAAATTAGTCAGAGGCCTAGAGATTTTAGAGAAGTCCTTAATGAACCTCCTATAAAAACCGGCATGACCAAGGAAACTTCTTATACCTTTTATGTCCTTGGGACATGGCATCTTTTCAATAGCATCAACTTTAGCTTTATCGACTTCAATACCTCTCTCGGAGATCTTGTTCCCCAAGACAATGCCTCCATTAACCATAAAGTGACACTTTTCCCAATTTAGGACGAGACTAGTGTCTTCGCATCTCTGCAAAACTCGATCAAGGTTGCTCAAGCAATCATCAAAAGAGGATCCATAAACGGAGAAGTCATCCATGAATACCTCACAAATCTTTTCACAAAAATCAGAGAATATAGCCGTCATGCATCTTTGAAAGGTAGCAGGTGCATTACATAAACCAAAGGCTTACGTCTATAAGAAAAGTACCAAAAGGGCAAGTAAAAGTAGTTTTTGATTGATCCCCTGCTGACACAGGTATCTGAGAGAAACCAGAATAGCCATCTACAAAGCAAAAATGTGTGTGTTTGGATAGTCTTTCTAGCATTTGATCAATAAAAGGTAAAGGGTAATGATCTTTGTTAGTAGCCTTATTTAATTTACGGAAATCAATTACCATCCTATAACCTGTAATAATTCTTTGCGGGATCAATTCATCTTTATCGTTAGGAACAACGGTAATGCCTCCCTTCTTAGGAACGCAATGGACAGGGCTTACCCATTCATTATCAGCAACGGGATAAATTATACCTGCCTCAAGGAGCTTTAGTATCTCCTTTCTTACCACTTCTTTCATTTTGGGATTCAGTCGTCGTTGAGGATCTCAACTGGTTTAGCATCGGCCTCCAAATTAATTTTGTGTTGACATAACGTGGGACTAATGCCCTTGACATCATCCATAGTATATCCAATAGCAGCACGGTGCTTCTTCAGAGTTTTCAATAATCTTTCTTCTTCTTGCTCTGAAAGGTTAGCACTAATAATAACAGGATATATTTTCTTTTCATCAAGATAAGCATACTTAAGATTATCAGGTAATGGTTTGAGTTCAAACACGGGATCACCCTTGGGTGGAGGGGGGTCCCAAGAATTTCAACGGGAAGGTTATGTTTCAGCAAAGGTTCCTGTTTAAGGAACACTTCATCTATTTCCCTTCTCCCCTTCATAAACATATCATTTTCATGGTCTAGCAAATATTGTTCTAACGGATCAGTAGGAGGTACGGCAATAGAAGCAAGACCAATAATTTCATCTTTACTAGGTAATTCTTTATAACGGGGTTGTCTACGAAGTTTAGCAAAATTAAACTCATGTTCCAAGTCCCCCAAGCCAACAGTGACGGTATCTTTATTGCAACCTATCCTAGCACTCACAGTATTCAAGAAGGGTCTACCAAATATAATAGGACAAAAGCTATCTTGTGGGGAACCAAGAATAAGGAAATCAGCAGGATATTTGGCTTTCCCACACAAGACTTCAACATCTCTAACAATACCAACCGGTGGAATAGTATCTCTATTGGCAAGTTTAATAGTAACATCAATACCTTCCAATTCAGCAGGTGCAATATCATGCATAATTTCATCATATAAGGAATGAGGTATTGCACTAGCACTAGCACCCATATCACATAAGCCATGATAACAATGATCTCCTATTTTAACGGAAATAACAGGCATGCCTACTACAGGTCTATGTATCTTAGTATCTGGTCTAGCAATATTAGCAGCTTCATCACGGAAATAAATAACATGCCCATCTATATCATCATCCAAGAGATCTTTAACCATAGCAACACTAGGTTCAACTTTAATTTGCTCAGGAAGTGTATAAGTCCTAGTATTACTCTTACGAACAACAGTCGAAGCTTTAGCATGATCCTTTATCCTAACAGGAAAAGGAGGTTTCTCAACATAAGTAGTAGGAACAATAGGATCACTATAAGTAACAGTCTTCTCTTCAACTATAATAGGTGCAAGTACTTTTACTTCAACGGGAGGATTATATTTAAACCACTTCTCTGTAGGGAGATCAACATGAGTAGCAAAAGATTCACAGAAAGAAGCTACTATCTCAGAGTCAAGTCCATATTTAGCGCTAAATCCACGAAAAACATCGGTATCTATAAAAGATTTAACACAATCAAACTTAGGTGTCATACCTGACTCCTTACCATCGCCGGAACCCCAATCTTCAGAGTTGCGTTTAATTCTTTCCAATAAGTCCCATTTGAAATCAATAGTCTTCAGCATATAAGATCCAGCACAGGAAGTATCGAGCAGGTTACGATTATTGAGAGAAAGCCGAGCATAAAAATTTTCAATAATCATTTCCCGGGAGAGCTCATGATTGGGGCATGAATATAACATTGATTTAAGCCTCCCCCAAGCTTGAGCCATGCTTTCTCCTTCGCGAGGCCAGAAATTATATATGTAATTACGATCACGATGAACAAGATGCATAGGATAGAACTTCTGGTGAAATTCCAGCTTCAGTCGCTTATAATTCCAAGATCTCGTATCATCACATAGCCTATACCATGTCAATGAATCTCCCTTCAAAGATAAAGGGAAGACCTTCCTTTTGACAACATCATCGGGAATACCTGCAAGCTTAAATAATCCACAAACTTCATCCACAAAGATAAGGTGTAAATCGGGATGCAATGTTCCATCTCCTGCAAATGGATTAGCTAGCAGTTTCTCTATCAAACCCGAAGGAATCTCAAAGTAAATATTTTCATAAAGTTCTGTAGGTTGAGGAGCAACTCTTTGCTCTTCTGATCGGGGTGAAGATACCCCGAACACGCCCCTCAACGGATTAGTTTCCATAGTGACAAGTAACAGAAAATTTCAGCACACTATAATTTTTTTTCCTTACCAAGTTCCACTCACCAAAAGCGCTACACTCCCCGGCAACGGCGCCAGAAAAGAGTCTTGATGACCCACAAGTGTAGGGGATCTATCGTAGTCCTTTCGATAAGTAAGAGTGTCGAACCCAACGAGGAGTAGAAGGAAATGATAAGCGGTTTTCAGTAAGGTTTTCTCTGCAAGCACTGAAATTGTAGGTAATAGATAGTTTTGTGATAAGATAAATTGTAACGAGTACAAGCAATGAAAGTAAATAAAGTGTAGCAAGGTGGCCCAATCCTTTATGTAGCAAAGGATAAGCCTGGACAAATTCTAATAATGATAAAGGAGCTCCCGAGGACACATGGGAATTATTGTCAAGCTAGTTTTCATCACGTTCATATGATTCGCGTTCGGTACTTTGATAATTTGATATGTGGGTGGACCGGTGCTTGGGTACTGCCCTCTCTTGGACAAGCATCCCACTTATGATTAACCCGTATTACAAGCATCCGCAACTACAAAAGAAGTATTAAGGTAAACCTAACCACAACATTAAACGTATGGATCCAAATCAGCCCCTAATGAAGCAACTCATAAACTAGGGTTTAAGCTTCTGTCACTCTAGCAACCCATCATCTACTTATTACTTCCCAATGCCTTCCTCAAGGCCCAAATAATGGTGAAGTGTCATGTAGTCGACGTTCACATGACACCACTAGAGGAAAAGACAACATACATCTCATCAAAATATCGAACGAATACCAAATTCACATGACTACTAATAGCAAGACTTCACCCATGTCCTCAGGAACAAATGTAACTACTCACAAAGCATATTCATGTTCATGATCAGAGGAGTATTAATATGCATTAAGGACCTGAACATATGATCTTCCACCAAATAAACCAACTAGCATCAACTACAAGGAGTAATCAACACTACTAGCAAACCACAAGTACCAATTTGTGGTTTTGATACAAGATTGGATACAAGAGATGAACTACAGTTTTGAGAGGAGATGGTCCTGGTGAAGATGTTGATGGAGATTGACCCCCTCCCGATGAGAGGATCGTTGGTGATGACGATGGTGATGATTTCCCCCTCTCGGAGGGAAGTTTCCCCGGCAGAACAGCTCTGCCGGAGCTCTAGATTGGTTCCGCCAAGGTTCCGCCTCGTGGCGGCGGAGTTTCATCCCGTAAGCTTGCCCACGATTTTTTCCAGGGTAAAAGCCTTCATATAGTAGAAGATGGACACCGGGGGCCACCAGGGGGCCCAGGAGATAGGGGGCGCGCCCAGTAAGGGAGGGCGCGCCCCCCACCCTCCTGGCCAGGGTGTGGGCCCCCTGAGGTATTTCTTCCGCTCAATAATTCTTATAAATTCCAAAAATAAGTTTCGTGGAGTTTCAGGAATTTTGGAGCTGTGCAGAATAGGTTTCCAATATTTGCTCCTTTTCCAGCCAGAATTCCAGCTGCCGGCATCCCCCCTCTTCATGGTAAACCTTGTAAAATAAGAGAGAATAGCCATAAGTATTAATATATAATATGTAATAACAGCCCATAATGCAATAAATATTGATATAAAAGCATGATGCAAAATGGACGTATCACAAAGCTCGACTTGTTGCGAAAGGTTTTCGACAAGTTCAAGGAGTCGACTATGATGAGACTTTCTCACCCGTAGCGATGCCTAAGTCTGTCGGAATCATGTTAGCAATTTCCGCATTTTATGATTATGAAATTTGGCGGATGGATGTCAAAACTGCATTCCCGAATGGATTTCTGGAAGAAGTGTTGTATATGATGAAACAAGAAGGTTTTGTCGATCCAAAGGGTGCTAAGTGTGCAAGCTCCAGCGATCCATTTATGGACTGGTGCAAGCCTCTCGGAGTTGGAATAAACGTTTTGATAGTTTGATCAAAGCATATGGTTTTATACAGACTTTTGGAGAAGCCTGTATTTACAAGAAAGTGAGTGGGAGCTCTATAGCATTTCTAATATTATATGTGGATGACATATTGTTGATTGGAAATGATATAGAATTTCTGGATAGCATTAAAGGGATACCTGAATAAGAGTTTTTCCATGAAAGACCTCGGTGAAGCTGCTTACATATTGGGCATCAAGATCTCTAGAGATAGATCAAGACGCTTAATTGGACTTTCACAAAGCACATACCTTGATAAAGTTTTGAAGAAGTTCAAAATGGATCAGTCAAAGAAAGGGTTCTTGCCTGTGTTACAAGGTGTGAAGTTGAGTCAGACTCAATGCCCGACCACTGCAGAAGATAGAGAAAAAATGAAACTCATTCCCTATGCTTCAGCCATAGGTTCTATCATGTATGCAATGCTGTGTACCAGACCTGATGTGTGCCTTGCTATAAGCATAGCATGGAGGTACCAAAGTAATCCCGGAGTGGAGCACTGGACAGCGGTCAAGAACATCCTGAATTACCTGAAAAGGACTAAGGATATGTTTCTCGTTTATGGAGGTGAAAAAGAGCCCGTCGTAAGCCGTTACGTCGATGCAATCTTTGACCCTGATCTAGATGACTCTAAGTCGCAAACCGGATACATATTTTTATTGAATGGAGGAGCAGTCAGTTGGTGCAGTTCCAAGCAAAGCGTCGTGGCGGAATCTACGTGTGAAGCTTTCTGCTTCGGAAGCAGCAAATGAAGGAGTCTGGATGAAAGAGTTCATATCCTATCTAGGTGTCATACCTAGTGCATCGGGTCCAATGAAAATCTTTTGTGACAATACTGGTGCAATTGCCTTGGCAAAGGAATCTATATTTCACAAGAGAACCAACCACATCAAGAGACGCTTCAATTCCATCCGTCATCAAGTGTCGGAGGGGGACATAGAGATTTGCAAGATACATACAGATCTGAATGTGGCAGACCCGTTGACTAAAACTCTTCCACGAGCAAAACATAATCAGCACCAAAGCTCCATGTAAGTTAGAATCATTACTATGTAATCTAGATTATTGACTCTAGTGCTAGTGGGATACTGAAGGAAATATGCCCTAGCGGGAATAATAAAGTTATTATTTATTTCCTTATTTCATGAAAAATGTTTATTATTCATGCTAGAATTGTATTAACCGGAAACTTAGTACATGTGTGAATACATAGACAAAACATATTGTCCCTAGTATGCCTCTACTAGACTAGCTCGTTAATCAAAGATAGTTAAATTTCCTAACCATAGACATGTGTTGTCATTTGATGAACGGGATCACATCATTAGAAAAATGATGTGATGGACATGACCCATCCGTTAGCTTAGCATTATGATCGTTACAGTTTCATTGCTACCGCTTTCTTCATGACTTATACATGTTCCTCAGACTATGAGATTATGCAACTCCCGAATACCGGAGGAACACCTTGTGTGCCATCAAATGTCACAACGTAAATGGGTGATTATAAAGATGCTCTACAGGTGTCTCCGAAGGTGTTTGTTGGGTTGGCATAGATCGAGATTAGGATTTGTCACTCCGTGTTTCGGAGAGGTATCTCTGGGCCCTCTCGGCAATCCTCATCGCTATAGGCCTTGCAAGCGTATGTTGTTATGCGGTTTGACCGATAAAGATCTTCGTAGAATATGTAGGAGCCAATATTAGCATCCTGGTTCCGCTATTGGTTATTTATCGGAGATGTGTCTCGGTCGTGTTTCCATAGTTCTCGAACCCGTAGGGTCCGCACACTTAACGTTCGATGACGATTTGTATTATGAGTTATGTGATTTTATGACCGAAGATTTTTCGGAGTCCCGGATGAGATCACGCACATGAAGAGGAGTCTCGAAATGGTCGAGACAAAAAGATTGATATATTGGACAGCTATATTCGGACACTGAAAGTGTTCCGGAGAAATTTCAGATAAAACCGGAGTGCCGGAGGGTTACCGGAACCCCCCGGGGGAACTAATGTGCCACATGGGCCTTAGTGGAGAGGTAGAGGCGCGGCCAGGGCAGGCCGCACGCCCCCTCCCCCTCAGGTCCGAATTGGACTAGGAGGGAGGGGCGGCGCCCCCCTTTCCTTCTCCCTCTCCTTCCTCCCCCCTCTCTCCCTCTTGGTGAAATCCTACTAGGACTAGTAGTCCTAGTAGGACTCCCCTTGTGGGGCGCACCCTAGGAGGGCCGGCCGGCCTCCCCCTTGTTCCTTTATATACGGGGGCAGGGGGGCACTCTAGAACACACAAGTTTCTCTCCCAACCGTGTGCGGTGCCCCCCTCCACAGTTACACACCTCGATCATACCATCGTAGTGCTTAGGCGAAGCCCTGCGCCGGTAGCATCATCAACACCGTCGCGATGCCGTCGTGCTGACGGAGCTCACCCTCGTCCTCAACTGGATCGAGAGCATGAACGTGTGCTGAACGCGGAGGTGCCGTACGTTCGGTACTTGGATCGGTTGGATCGCGAAGACGTTCGACTACATCAACCGCGTTGTTGAAACACTTCCGCTTTCGGTCTACGAGGGTACGTGAACACACTCTCCCCTCCCGTTGCTATGCATCACCTAGATAGATCTTGCGTGATCGTAGGAATTTTTTTGAATTACTGCGTTCCCAACAACTTATGCACCTGGACAGAGGGCGTATGAAAGAGGATATATTGCATGAAATTGGAAGGAAAATTCCATTCGAAGATATTATTTTAAGCGCGCCACAAATGTTATGATAAATCTACATATGAAAGAGGATATTTGCATGGAATTGTAAGCCGAGTTCCATTCAATGTTAGTAGTCTTGTAAAACGATATGTGTCATTGGTACATATAATTTACAGATTTTTCCAATTTAGGTGGGCAAGCTCTTTTTGTCATTTGTTATATTCATTATATTGAACTTATATGAAGTAAGAATACATACATTTTAGAATATGTTGTTTTTTAGTGCTTATAATAATCATTATGTAACTATTGTGAGTGAATATCTCAAACCAAAAGAAAGAATGATGATGCAAATTTACTATTTGAAGGACCAATCTACTATTCTTTGTTAAAATGTAGTTGTACTCCTAAGAATTTGGAAAAGGGTTTTGCTTTAGAGATATAATAAATTCTCGTAACTAACGTGTCAAACTGCTACATTAGTTGGCCTAGAACATTTGCTTATGCTATTCGTATTATATCACTAATTATGTATCTCCGTATCTGATGTTTAATTAATTGCGAAAGATATATGATTATTTTCTACTCCTCTTCGCTACCATCGCTAGAAACATTCTGATTGATGCAGAAAGATAGCTATTTTGATTGATACCACTCGTATGTTTCCTGTGTCGAGGCAAGCAACGGATCGGTGATGCCCCAGTGGCATCCTCGTTCTCTCAACGAGGCGACCGAGTAAATGATGGTGGCCTCGCGACCGGTGCCGTAGGATGGTGGCCAGCTAACCATGGTCGCCTTCTTACTACATATTCTAGATCACTTAGGACGACCTCACAATTTCCAGGGTGCTCGTCAAAGCACATGGCGCAGGGCAGAAGCCCTCCTTGCTTGACCTGCTAACACTTGATATGGATGCACGAGAAAAATGATGTTTAGTTCAGTGTTTGCTCCGTTGCGACGCACAAGAGTTGTGCTATTGTATGATTACAAGAACGCCACCCTGGGATTGATCATATTTGTTGTGAATAGGTGGACCATGTGACGATCACTGGCGATGGTAGCGAAGAGGAGAAATGGCAACATGAATGGGTGGTTACTAGAGGCGTGTGGGGATTTGTTTCTTCTGGTGCAACGTACGGGCATTTGTGCTAGTGAACTTTAATGGTAATAAATAGTTTAGAGATCCGTATGTTGTTATTCGCTATTTTTTGCAGGAAAAACTTCCCATCTGTTCATCTTCAATGGTAGTACAACGTACACTAGAATGATAAAAATTACATCCAGATCGGTTGACCACCTAGCGACGACTACAAGCACATAAGCGAGCGGAAGGCGCGCCACTGTCATCGCCCCTCCCTCGCTAGAGCCGGGCAAACCTTATTGTAGTAGACAGTCGGAAAATCGTCGTGCTAAGGGCCCATAGAACCAACACACCAGAACAGCAACCGCCGCCAACGGAGAGTGTAAATCAGAAGAATCCAACCAGAAGACACAAAACCATAGACAAACGACAAACTGATCCGAGCAAATCCACCAAAGATAGATCTACCAGAGAAACACATCCGCCACCCACCGACAATGCTAGACCAATCAACGGAACGGGGACTAGGCGGGGAGACATCTATTCCATCTTCAGGGAGTCTCCGTCATCTCACCTTCCTGAGCAGGACATAAACCCTAACAAAACTCGAAAAAATATCTTACAACGGAGCCCTGTCAGGATCCACTCCGCCCCCATGGCCCTAAGGACACCAGAGACGGGGTGGACCGGTGACGGCACCGGCAGGAGGCGGAAGACCCCTATTTTTTTCTTGGGGGGGGGGGGGGGGGGGCAAGCAGCCCCTCGTCCAACTTGGCATACATGGAAATCATATAGGTTGTTATTCTCTTTTTAACTGAACTAATGGGCAGATGTTTCGGTGTTTTCTATTTTCTCTATTTTTGACAGGTATTTTCCTTTACGTAGATAATAGATTTGGTCTGGTAGATTTGTATTTGTGTCTTCAATTTTTTAGGCGTTGTTAGATTAATCATGACATGCAAGATCACACAGCACGATATATGACGATACTAGTAAGTCATAATGTTATAAGAGCAATTCTAGCAGACCCCGCATCCCGCCCCGGCCCGCAAAATAACCGCCAAAGTGCGGGTCGGGGCGGGAAAACCTGCCCGACCAGACCCCGCATCCCGCTCCCGCCCGCAAATATTTTTGTGGGCCTCGGCAAAACTTCTCCCCCAACCTATAGTTTCACGGGCTGGGAGGCCGACCCGAGCGCAGCCCCCATCCGCAGCGAGATTTGGCGGGAGGGACATTTCCGCGCGCCCTTTCCCGCTTCCCCCACCCTCCGCCACCATTGCCCCACCGCCGCACGCTCCGGTGCATCCTCCGCGGCCGTCCCTCGCCGCCATGGACGACTCCCAGCTGCCCCCCGCCACCGTCGAGGTCGCTCATGCCCCTTCCCCTCGGGCGGATCTCGTCGCCGGCCATGTTGGCCCTGCCGTCGCTAAAGCTAGCGCCGCGCCTGCCCGCAAGCGGCAGGGCAACGTGGTCGTGCAGGGCGGGAATCCGGCAGCCCCCGCTGCCAAGGCCCGCGCTCCCGGCGCCAACGCTGCTGCGCGATCTCGGCCGGTGGCGGAGAAGGTGACCGAGGCCGCGGCCGGAAAGAGGAAGAGGAATCCGGCTGCATATGGTGGCAATGTCGATGATTTCGGTGCGGGAGTTGGGACAAGCGCCGGAGGTGGATTCGGTGGTGCCGATGAACTTCAAGGTGGACTCGATGGTGCGGAGTGAAGGTCGACCAAGATGATGCCGGGCATGGCCGTAACTTTTGCAAGGCCCTCTTTTGCGTTTCTCCTAATAAACTTGGCTTTTAATTTGCGCCTAAAATTGTGTTATGTCGTTTGAATTTGACCTTATTTGTGGAAACTTATGTCAAATGCGATAATTTGGCGCTTTCTGTTTCCGGGTCGTCGCGGTGGTGCCCGAGAAGAACCCGCAGAAGCCGACCCGTAAAAAAGCATATTCCGCAAATATACTTTTATGCGGGTCCGTTTGAGGGGTCTCCATCTGTGGCCGTCCGCGCCGGCCCGCAAAAGCTGTTTTGCGCGAACTTCAAACGCGTTTTGCGGGCCGGCGGGACGCGGGGTCCGCTAGAGTTGCTATAACCAGAGGTTTATCGCATCAAATGATTGACTAGCAACCCTAGGGAACCAATGATAAAAACACAGACTAGTGTCTCCAAAATGTTTGAATAGTACACATATACTTCGTTTTATAATACTACAGATGATATTTTTTTTAAAGACACCACAAATAATTTGGTAAACCTAATATGAAAGAGGATATATTGCAGGGAATGGTAAGGAAAATTCCATTGAAACATATTATTTTAGTGCACCACAAATGTTATGATAAATGTATATATGAAAGAGGATATGTTGCATAGAATTGTAAGCCGAGTTCCGTTCGATGTTAGTAGGCTTGTAAAACGATATGTGTCATTGGTACATATAATTTACAGACTTTTCCAATTTACGTGGGCAAAGCCTTTTTGTCATTTTCTATATTCATTGTATTGAACTTATAAGAATACATACATTTTGGAATATATTGTTTTATAGTGCTTATAATAATCACTACATAACTATTGTCAGTGAATAGTTCAAAATAAAAGAAAAAATGATGATACAAGTTTACTATTTGAAGGGCCAATCTACAATTTTTTGTTGAAATGTAGTTGTACTCCTTTGAATTTGGAAAAGAGTTTTGCTTTAGAGATATGATAATTTCTCGAAACTAATGTGTCAAACTGCTACATTAATTGGCTTGAACATTTACTTATGCTATTCGTATTATATCACATTACATATTTTTAGAAATCGGGTATCTTCGTATCTGTTGTTTAATTAATTGCAAAAGATATATGATTTTTTCTAGTCCTCTTCGCTACCGTCGCCAGAAATATTTTGATTGATGCACAGAGATAGCTATTTCGACTGATACCATCTGTACTTTTCCTATGTCGAGGCAAGCGACGGATCGATAGTGCCCCAGTGGCATCCACGATCTCTCAACGAGGCGACCGAGTAAATGATGGTTTCGTCGTGACCGCTGCCGTAGGATTTTGGCCAGCTCACCATGGTCGCCTTCTTACTACATACTCCAGATCGCCTAGGAGGCCCGCACAATTTCTGGGTGCTCATCAAAGCACGTGCCACAGGGCAGAAGCCCTCCTTGCTTGACCCGCCGACACTTGTCATGGATGCAATAGAAAAATGACGTTTAGTTCAGTGTTTGCTCTGTAGCGACGCACGAGAGTTGTGCTAGAGTATGATTACAAGCACACCACCATGGGATTGATCACATTTGTTGTGAATAGGTGGACCATATGATGATCACTGGCGATGGTAGCGAAGAGGAGTAATGGCAACATGGATGGTTGGTTGCTAGAGGCGTGTTGGGATTTGTTTCTCCCAGTGCAATGTACGGGCATTTGTGCTAGTGAACTTTAATAGTAATAAATAGTTTGGAGACCCATAGGTTGTTATTCGCTATTTAACTGCATGCATGTTTCAGGATTTTCGTAGATAATAGATTTGGTCTACTAGATTTGTATTTGTGTCTTAATTTTTTTATGCGTTGTTAGATTAATCATGACATGCAAGAACACAGACAGCACGATATATAAAGATACTAGTAAGCCATGATGTTATATCAGTATGTTTATCGCGTCAAATAATTGTCTAGCAACCCCTTGAGAACAAATGATAAAAACACACACTAGGATTTGGCGACAAAATCCAAGCTTCTTGTAAAGGTTGACACCTGCTAGCTATCTGTATCTATAATGGTAGTACTTTCGAAAATGGTAGTACTACTGTCCTATTTGTATGCTGCCATAAGGAAGTCCGCCCATATCCCATGAATGATTCAGGCCGGCACCCTAGATTTGATTATACTACTAGCTAGTGTATATTAAATTATGAATGTACTACGTCAATCCTCCGTCAGTTTGTTTGTTTCCACATGTTATCCAGATGAATATATATGGAGGCCATAGGTTACCAATTAAGCTATAACATGGTGAGGAGCTTGCATCAAACCAACAAGGGAAACAATGGAAATAAGGCTGGTGCTGATCGTTGCGTTCTGCTCGAGTGCTGCTACCATAGTTACGTGTAGGAGCGCAGGGCTACACATGGAGCTCATCCATGTTGATGGCAAGGGGAACTACACAGTGGCGGAGCGCGTGCAGCGCGCCATGGCCAGCAGCCGGCAGCTCCTAGCGTCCTTTGTCGACGTGAGCGCGCCGGTCCACTGGAACACCAGCCAGTACATTGCCGAGTACCTGATCGGCAACCCACCGCAGCGCGCCGAGGCCCTCATCGACACCGGTAGCGACCTCATCTGGACGCAGTGCTCCACCTGCAGCCTCAAAGGATCCTGCGTCATGCAGGGCCTGCCCTACTATAACGCGTCCAAGTCGGACAGCTTCCACCCCGTGCCATGCAACGAAACCTTGTGCCTAGCCAACCGGGCGCACTCGTGCCGCCGGGATGGCAGCTGCGCTTTCGGGGCCTTCTACGGCGTTGGCGACGCTAGAGGGTCCATCGGCACGGAGGTCTTCACCTTTGAACACGGCTCGGTGACGCTCACGTTCGGCTGCGTCGACACGCTGAAGATCACTCCGGGGGTCCCTTGACGGGTCATCAGGCCTCATAGGGCTTGGCCGCGCCTCCTTCCTCCCCCCACCACAACCCTCTCCCCGCCGCGCCTCCACCCTCCCCGCCGCAACCCCACCCTCCCTGCCGCGCCCCGCCACTCACCCCGCGCCGCCCCCTCCCGAAACCCTAAACCGCCTCCCGATCTCATCCCGCGCCGCCATCCCCCCTTGCTGCCATGTCGGCCCTCGGCACCTCCTCCTCCTCCAGCGCACCCCCTAGCAACCCGTTCGACTCCTCCTACGGGTCCGAGCCCGATGAGCCCCAAGCCGCCGACATCCGCAACATCCACCTCTCCGATCACGTCCCCATCATCCTTTCCCACACCTCCGCAAACTACCACGCCTGGAAAACCTACTTCAATCTCCTCTTCCGTGAGTATAACCTTCGTGATCATGTGGACGGTCTCGCCAATTTCTTCGCCGGCGCCCACGACGCCAACTGGCTCGCCATCGACACCACCCTCATCCGGTGGTTCTTCCTCACCATCTCTCCCGACATCTTCCACACCGTCGTTCGCGATGGGGACGATGCTTACATGGTGTGGACCAAGATCAATGGCCTCTTCACCAACAACAAGCTTCAACGGATTGTTTTCTTGCAGCAGGAATTTTTTGGGTGTCATCAGAACGACTCCACCATCGACGCCTTCTGTCTCCGGCTCAAGACCCTCTCCGACGAGCTCAACGACGTCGGGTTCAAGGTGGGCGACGAGCTTCTCCTCTCGATGCTCCCCGCCGGCCTTAACGAGGACTTCGGCAACACCGCCTCCAACCTCACCCTCATGGCCAACCCTACTTACGAGCGGGCGGTGGCCTATCTTTGTCTCGAGGTGCGGCGGATGAAGCACCTCCGCACCCGCGCCGTCCACACCGCGCTCGCCGCCGGCCTCTCCACCGGCGCCTCTACACCACCCTTGGCGCCCCGTCCTCCGGCCGTCCTGCACCCCACGCCGATGCCGCAGCCGCCCCAACCACCGCGCACCGATGGGAACGGCGGCAACCGTCGCCGCGGTCGAGGTGGTCAACGCCAAGGCGAAGGGAAAGGTGGCGGCGGCGGCGGTCAAGCTCCCCAGCAGCAGCCCCCGCCACCCTGGGACGGCGGCTACAACCCCTGGACCGGGGTCGTGCACGCATACAGTATGCCCGTGCCGCGGCCCCCCACCCCGGGCATCCTCGGCCCCCGCCCGACCACCCACCAGGCGCTCCTGGCCGCGCCTCAAGGCGCCCACGGAAGCCCAGCCGCCACGCTTCCTCTCCTCTCGACCTCTCGTTTTACATCCAGATCGCGACCCCTTTCCTTCCCGCGCCTCACGGCGGCCGATAGACTGCCGCCGCCGGCCTCCTACTGGCGCGCAGCCGCCGCCACCCTCCCGCTCGCTCGCCGCCGCCGTCGCCACCAGTCCCGGCCATGGCGCCGCCGCTGCCGTCTTGGCCCCGAAGACCTATTCATCTTGCCTGAAGGTGATCCTGTGGTTAGATCCTGCACGATACCTCATACTACAACACGTCAGCGGCGGTGTATGAGGCGTCCATGGCCCTGGTGGCGGCTTCAAGGGAGGACGCATGATCCTCATCGTCATCTCACAAGGAGAGGCCATCAGATTAATCGACAAGAAGCACACTCTGTAGCGGCTCCCAACGAAGAGAATCATCTGGCGGGGGCGGCATGTTCATCCAGGTTTGACGATTCATCTTTTTCTTATTTTATTATGTCTCTAGGATGTCAAACCTTAAACGTAAGCATTTATTTTGTTCTCAAGTGCTGAAGTGAACCCCTTCGTAGAATCCATGCGTGTGGCCGTGGCTAGAGAAAAGTCTACCTATCTACGTCATCTTAACCAACAAGATAAGTGGCAGCTTTGATATTAGGTATTTTCCTTCACTGCGTGTTTTTTCTTTGTCCCCTTTACTGTACTGTAGTAGCATTTGCTCAATTGCATCGAGAGAACTCATGCTGCCTTCGCTTCTGGACTCTGGAGGACTGCACAACAAGATAGGGCTACAAGGGAACATAGCAAATTCCTGTAATAGCATGATCCGCAAGGCCTACAAGGGATCTGCACATGACATCCGCGGCTTCTCCTCCGCCTGCTATTTGCCGTTGCGACAGTGTTGACGGATCGAAGTTCCACCCGCTAGGCTCGAACGGTAGAAGTTACGAGCATCTATATGCGAGTCACACCCCAACGGATGGCCCTTCTCTATCCTCCTTATTCGTCCTATTGCATCCGCACAAGCACCACAGACGTGTAGGCTTTTTTTTGTTCGATCTATGGTTCAAGTCTAACTTTGACGCAATCCTACCTTCCATAGACTTGTGAGATTGAGCTCGTGCAGTAAATGGAAAGGACCGCATCCCTTCCTCGATTCTCCAACCACAGACAAGTTGTGCGCCGCTCCAGTCAACATTGGGGCTTGGCCTCACTTATGCCACTACCACTGCTAGCACCATGCTCGTGCCTACCACAACTACCGGCATCGGTCTAATGCCGCCTGACGACGATATAATGGTGTGTCTTGACAAACAAAAGGATAGTACCCCACCACGTAAGATGAACAATGCACTGCTGATCCCTCGCTGCTTCCGCCACCCCAGGAGATCACCACGACCCCTCCTCCTCCTCCTCTCTCGCGGCCTGAGCAGGCCTACAATTCTGGTGGGACAATCAACTTGTTCGATGAAGTTTTCTACTGCTGATGTGTTGATGTTTAATTTGTGCATATTGGCATTGTAGTGCGTAAGAGGACCCAAAAGTTGAGTAGTTCATGGCAATGTTCAATAGTGACTTAATTGGAATTGATGACTTTGCCTTCCTGATGGGAAATGAGAGTGCAGAAGTGGAGGAAGATTAGGTTGACATCGAGACTACAACAACAAAGAATAATCATTAAATATTTGCCAATTATAAAATAGGGGGGGTGATGCATTAGATGAGTATTTGTCTTTATGCGGCTATTGGCACGAATTAAACAAAAGACACGTTTTGGAGGTGGATAATGGAATAACAAAGCCTCCATGTGAAGATTGACAAAAATCGAACACAGGTTTCACTATCATCCTGCTTGAGTACAATTCGAGATGGTTGCAGTCCAATCACCATGACATCGACATCGTGCCTCTAAGTGGAGTGCCACTTAATGAACATGAGACCAATATCCAAACAATATACAAGTAAGAGAAAAGATGAATGGCACAAGCAGTTTGGGTCTATTAGTTTGCTCACGTAATATCTAAGTAGGCTTTAGGGGTCCAAGTCTGGCCCATTTGGTTGCCTGGTTTTCAAGAAAAAAATGGACCGCACACTACTCAAAACGCTCATCAACCTATTCCGCAAGCGAACACCGGGCCATTTCAATCAAGCCATGCCCAGCCCAAACCAGAAAGGGCACGGTATTCCACTTGTACGTAGCAGTTTGTACGTGGTCTATTATCCTCAGTTTCTCGAATCTCCTTCGAATAATAGCTAAAAAAGCCTACACCGTTAATTACTTGGGGACATACAAATCCAGATTTCACTTTTGAACATGCATATGTAGGAATAAATCAATAGCCATTCCTCTCTTTTTTGCAAGGAACCACCCACTCAAATTATTACTTTCTTATATATGCCCAGTAAATTTAATAATGATAAGTTTATTCACCAAGGAAATAGCAGTTTTTGATAGACAATGCAAATAGGACCTTTATATATAACTTGAGGAAGTTTTATCTTCACCGTGGATTTGTAGTAAGCACATAACCTAAAAGATGAGATATAAGCGCAAATTTTACTGCAATGCAGTTTTTAAACACACATTTAGAGATGTAGAAACTATTTTTTGTTATATTAACAAGAGCAAACCATACCTATAAACTATAAATGAATCCAATACAAATAACATTAACTCAATGCATTTAATTAAAATATTAACTCTTACTTCTACTGCATAATTCGGTCACACAATTTAATTACATATATCACTGGCTTTAAATGAATCCAATACAAAAGCCCAGCTGAGAGCAAGAGCAGCTCAGACAAACACATCTCCAAACAGCGGAGACCCAGCATCAATTCAAACAGAAAGTATCGACAAAAGGACAAATGCCTTAACCTAACCCAACTATAGCAATGGTAATAATAAAATTCCATTCAAAAAAGCTTATGTAGAAAGAATGATCATTCCAGGAGTGGAAATAAGCAACATTGCACAGTGTCAACCATTAAAATCCAAGGCCAAAAGAATGCACCAGTCCATCTCTTACTCTCTGAAGTAGGGGGAATAAAGAGATATCATATGATTCAACATCTATTCTTTTCAGCATGCGAGAATTTTACTTCAGACGTGTGCAGCATTGCTCCTATGTCTCACCAAGTACTGCCTATACAGAGTTCAAACAGAACAATAGTCGCTCCACACCAACATTGACTAAAAAATTATACTATAGATGAATCTTGTATCATCTAAATCAATTCATTGGCACATCAAAATTAATGCATTCCAAATCCAATATATTTCCATCCAGTAGCATTGAACCACGGATCAAATCAAATAATCATATATGTATGCGGCATTGAACTACAGATCTAATAATCATATATGGTCTATCTGTCCTTAAATTCCCTCTTAAATAAGGTGTTCAACCTCATACTAATTAAAATCTAACAAGCAAAAATTCCACTACTAATGTAATAAGCATCTGAAGAAAACCATCCCTCAGTCCGGCTACTTCTAACCTAATTTAATAATCATATGTGGTCCACCATTCTTGCACGAATCAAATACAGAAAAAACCTAATACAGAGAAAACCCTCCATCCAACTAATCTGACACTTGAAACTTCTGGCCAAAAGCCCTAGAATCTAAAAACTACAAACTAAATGGGATAAGCACATACCTTCTGTTGCACCTGCTCCTCGCCAGAGCCGGCCTCCACCTTCTCCACCTCGTGCGCCTCGCCAGAGCCCGCCCCCACCTTCTGCGCGTCGCCGGAGATCGCCAGAGCGAGCGCATCTGGCTGGACTGCGCCGCTCGAGCCCGCCTCCACCTTCTCCAGATCTGCAGCATCTGCTGTACCGCACTGGACGCAGGCACCTCCCCTCACCCATGTACCCGTCGCGACCTGTTGCGCCCGCGCCACCAAATCTGCGTCCCAATCGCAGCGCTCGCTTCCTGCGTCCTCCATGGCGCCTGCAGCACGTCGATGATCCTCCTAAGCCGCATCACGTACGACTCGATCCCCTCGCCGTCCTTGTACCGGAGCGCCTCATACTCCGAGCGGCGAGTCTGTGCCTTGGCCTCGCGCACGCGCTCGATGCCCACACGCATGGTCTTCAGGATGTCCCACGCCTCCTTGGCCATGGCCATGGCACCCAGGATCCGCATGAGCTCCGGCGGCACCCCCTTGAGGAGGGCGATCATGGCTCGTCGGTCGTCGCGGTCCGTGCCTTGGCCTGTTTCCACCACGCGCCACAGCTCATCGGCCTGCAACTGAAGTAGTTGGTGCGCGTGAGCATGGCCCAATCAGAGTAGTTGGTGTGCGTGAGAATCATCGGAGGCATGCCACCACCGCCGCCATGCATGATGCGCTCGACGACACGCACCCCCGACCCCTCCTCGGTGGAGAGACGGGCCAGGGACTTCCTCAGCGCTGAGGCCTCCGCCGCGGCCTGTTCCTCCTCTTGCTGCTTCTTCGCCTTCTCGTCGTCGCTGCTGGCCATCTCTCCGACGGATCAAACACCGCCGGCGCCCAGGATGGATCGAACACCACCGAGGTTCTGATGCCACTTGTTGTTGCAGATCACCGGCCAAAACACGATCGAGAGTGAGAGAGAAAGAGAGGTGGAAGACAATGGTTTTGCGCTGCTCAACTGTCGCAGCTTTTCTGCCTCTTCTATTATTACCAGGCTAGCTCAAAAACGGCTCCTCCAGAAGAAAGAAAAGTTGACCTCGCCCCCAGGAGTCTTCCCCGCCGCCGCCGTCCGGCGGCTCCCCTCCGCCGGCGGCCTCGATCGTCGGTGGTGAGGGGGGTCACCGGATCCACGCGTGTGGATCGTTTTTTCTCTTGTAGATTAAGTTTTTAGGCTGCTCATCGTCTTGGCTTCGGCGGTGGTAATGGCGGCGCTGAATAAAGTTTCTTCGGATCCTACTCCAACGAGGCGATCGGTCCTATGGTTGGGGATGGATTTGGAAATCAGTCTGTTCAAGCAAGGATTGTGTGGCGGCGGCGACATCCTTGTGGTGGACCTGTGTCCTCGGGCTCCGCCGTTGCGACGGTGTTTTCTCCAGCGCCGGCGCGGAGCTTGGGAGGTAGTCCAGGAGCGGATGCAGATTGTGGTCTGCATCGGCGGCATCTGGAAGATGGTGGATTGTGTGCTGGGTTCGCGGTTCATGGATGGCAGATGTGGTTTTCTCCTCCGGCGTTCTAGTCGTGTGGGGGTGCCAGATCTGGAGTTCGATGGCGTGTCCGGGGTGTTGCCCCGGTCTGATTCGTTCAACGGTAATGGTTTTACCTTTGGTGAGCCACCTTGGAGGTCCGCAAAGCTGCATATCAGCGATGGAGCCGCTACAAGCTCGGGTGTGAAGGTGATCCGTCATTTTTCCCTTTGGTGGCTACTGTCGTGGTTCCAGAGGCAGGTGACGGATGTTGGTGTCAAGTTCAGAGGTTTCTTCAATCTTGATTGTAATTTTACTTCTTGGTTGTTGGTCCTTTGTGCAAAGGCTAGCTTTCTGCTGTCTTTTCAATTTTGCCAGGTCGGTTAGGTGACTTGTACTATGATACTTATGATATAAATGGGACACGTATTACCATGCAAGAAAAATAGCTCAAAAACGGCTGCCGAAATACAAGGGAAAAGCCCACATCTTGAGCAGCCTTACCGGTCGTGCCATCCCACGACGCCTAGCTGAGATCGGGCGACTACTTTGCCCGCACGGACCACAATGATCATAACATCCCATGACCTGGTAAGGCGAGCAAAACTAGCGAGCAGACTTACTGAAAACTACTGAAGGAAAAACACCCAACTGAAGCTCCTGAACCGTACGTGTACAGGCACACGCTGACGGTCAGTGTTTATTCAGAATACTGAAACCTGAAACTTGAGTGTGTGCTTGTGTGTGCACATCATCCAACAACATGCATCGTATATGTGTATATACGGGCGCTAGCTCTGTTAGTTACAAACCTACACGGACTCAGAGAGTTCGATACCACTTGACGATTACTTGACCGATTTGAATCAACTACTGTTCGGACTACTTTTTTTTTATAAAGGGCGCGTTATTATTAATTAAAAGATTTAAGCGTTATATCCGGCCTCTGCATAACTAAGAAGCACACGGCCATATCCAAGTCCAAGTTCCAAAAAAAGCAGAAAAAGACGAAATACACTTAATCAAATGAAGTCCGTACAACGCCTAAGACGTAGGATGGCCAGTCGGGTAAAAGTATTCCTCGCATAAGAGAACTATTTTTATCGTTAAAAGCTCATCATTTATACACAGCCATAGCGACCAAACAAGGGCAAGCCCTCCCACCCTGAGACGAATTATAAACCACAATTTCACCCCATGTAACCAGTTGCCGAATATACTGGCAACACTAAATGAAGGATAAAGGCCAAAAGCTATTTGAATGACTGACAAAATAGAACGACCAACTTGCATTGAAAAAACAAGTGTTTTATCGTCTCGTCGTGACGACAAAACACATATTACGTATTTTCATGCCAATTCCTCTTAATAATATTATCTTTGGTAAGAATGACTCGTCGACAAAGATACCATGCAAAGATTTTATTCTTCAGTGATCTTCATTTTCCAAATCTTCTTATTATTATCAACTGGCACCTCTGACTGGATCAAAGCACTATACATAGAGTCGACCGTGAATTTACCATTCACCTGTAGACTCCAACAAAATTCATCAGTTCCTTGTGATAATTGCACTGTGGATAATCTCAATAATACAGAGTTCCACGATTCATTAAATCTCTTCTGAACGGCACATTCGGGGGAAAGGAATCCAGAACCATGCGATAGTATCACCCTTGTGACGCACAAAATTGTATAGAGACGGATATTTTTCTCGGAGTATAGCATTACCGGGCTACTTATCCTTCCAGAATCTAATTTCTGATCCGTCCTTAATAGCGAATGACTCATAGCACAAGAAGTAGGGTTAGCTTGAAGTTCTGATTGCTACTACTTTGTATCGGCAGAAGAAGATTGAGACAGAAGATAGAAAGTGAGAGGTTGAGATGAATTTTTGGCTTTGGGTGGTGCTACTCTGGACATGTGTGTTGCCGCTGCTTCAGCGCTTCATTATTTGCTGGTTCAACTATTTAGTACTACCCCCGTCTCATAATATAAGATTGTTTTTAAAGCCGTGTTTGCTTGAAAAACGATCTTGTATTTTGGGATGGGAGCAGTAGAAAAAATAAGTATTTAAGTTATGAACTACGTCCACCTACAGAAAAAAAGTTTGGCCCACTAAGTTATAACAGCACAATCTCACAGACAAATATTACTTCATCCAAAGCCCTAGGAAGAAACCGCGCAGCAAAGCACGCAGAACGCTTCTAGCATATAGTACGCTGACCTCTGCACCTCCACATTACCTGTCGGATTAGAACATGTGGGGTGTGTATTTCATCTCAACGATTAGCACTTTCAACTACATGTGGCTGGTGCTTGTTCTTTTATAGCTCTGGTCTGGTTTCTAAGTCGGTGAATTGGTTAGGGTGACAATTTGCGCTGGTTACTATTGCATAACCGCTCATGCCGTAGACAGAGGAATGACATATCGACAATGATGTTGTGCCCCCACTTGCATGTCGTGGCGCGTCAGAATAGGCTGGCCCAGTTGTGCTTGACATACAACAATCTCGAAGAGTAGGTCGTTCGAGAGTAAGACCGCCGCCATCGCATGCATATAACATATGGGAAATTGTTTAATATCAAAATTAGCAAGAGCCTAATTAGACTCCTTCTGTCACATGTACAAGCACAATTTCACACTGAAGCTCCATCAAAGCGAAGGAATGGAGATATGCAAGCATAATAAGAACCATGGCAGAAGGGAGTGATGAAGCAAGAAGGGTGAGTCACTTGTCACGTAACACAAGATAATGTGGTTGAATATGCATGAAGAAAAAAAATGTGTTGACCTGATAAGAAACACTAAATTATTTTGTCTAGTAATATTATTTTATTGATCCTTAAATGTGTTAACAACTATATGCCGCTAGGAACACTTAATCTTGGTCACCATAATATGTTCACCACACATCCATCATCTTGAATTTAGAAATATATTCAAAAGAAAAGAGAAAATCTCATCAACTTGATGAGTGCGCCGCGGGGTCCGCCTGGTCCCCCAGGCCGCGTCGCTTGTGCACGGCGGCGCGCGCGGGACGTCCATGATTCGAACGAAACTCGCGGCGGTGGCGGGACGTCCACGATTCGAACGAAACCCACTCCGCTGCTCCTCGTCCTTTTCCCCAGAGTGGCGCCACCAGGTCAGGTGATGGGGCAAACCAAAGTGTTTTAAAATAATGATAACCGCCGGCTGGCTGGCTGGCGCGTGTCGTCGATGACACGTACCCCGTCCACCGCGTGACGCGTCGCGAAGGAACGTCGCGGTGGCGCGACCGGAGCAGGCACGTATGGTATGTCTGCCGGGACGCATCGCGGCGCCTGGAGAACGCGGCGAGCCGGTGAGCAGAGGTGTCAACATGAATCAATGGACGGCTGGTAGAGGAGATTGATCGATTGATTGATGGTGAAGCGTCAACGCCTCGTACTCCGCGGCGCCGCGACGCGGCCTGGGGGACCAGGCGGACCCGGCGGCGCCGTCATGGCAAGTCCTTGTAGAGGCCAGCCAGGGGTTATCCGTCTTCTCAAGAAAAGTACCACGGTACGTCTACTTGCTCTCAATTACTTTGCTATACTAAACAGAGAAATTAAGAAGGCCGGCCAATCCATCTCCAAGAGCACAAACTCTTCACAGGTAAAACCAACTCGGGAGATGTTGTGACGATCACGCGGTCAATCCATTATCTCGCGCATGTACCCAGTTTTGACATCTACAATGTAGATGTGATGATAGTTGTCCTTAACGAGCAATGAGCCGCTTTTCTCACCCAAGCACCAGTATAATGTGCTTGCAGTCTAAATTTTCTCTCGATTTGGTTGGTTTAAACAAGGCACCTGAGATGTCATCCAACACCTGTTGTTATTCCATGTCCACATCTCTACCAGGAGATGTTCCTTTTGTATGTAGATCAACGTGAGCCTTTCCTCACTATCCACACTGAAATATGGTTCATCATAAGCAAGTCGATACGTGACATCTCGGAGTTGGACAGGAAGCCTTGTTAAGGAGATGTGGCTGGTGTTGGCACACACTTCAAGTGTGCAGAGGCCTGACAAGCCCCAAAGGAGCCAATGGGCAATGCCATGACACACAACTACGTTGTGCTGCCAAAATGCTAGTTGTGTGTCACTGCACTCCAAATTGCGGGAGAACCGGGTCAATCCGGGCTTACCGGTCGACGAGAATGTGCGGAGACGATACTATACTATTTTCTCACGGATGCCAATGACAAGCACCTTAAAGAAGGGTGGCCTTTTCTGCTGGTCATCATTTGACTTCAAACAGTTTGCGGTCGTCAATATAGCATAGCCAGTGTCGCCGAGGCCCGAGGGTATGCAAATCCAAATGCTCTAGACACGGGAGTACTTGAAACGTGCCGACAAATATGTTGCAAACTGCTAGGTGGACGACAGTGGGGCGCCGCATGTTAAGGCGCACGAGGAGACGGCCATGGCGTGATACAAGCGGTACCGCATCATCGAACAAGCTAGGGTTGTCGAGGCCATGGATGAAGGAGTCCAGGAAGCGACGACCAGGGCCTAGCACTGGTTTTGGCGCAGGGACAAGGCATGGTGCAAGAGTCCCTGTATCGCAGGATAGTCAAGTGAAGGAGTGGCATTGTGCAAGAGTCCCTCTGTCGCACTGTTGCTGAGCAAAGAAGCCCACGAAGGGAGATGAGCAGCACGCGTTCTCCGGAAAGTCAGGGCTCAAACAATAGAAAAAGAGTTAAAAAGAACGGCTGAAATTTGCTTTACCTAATCTCATACGTACGTTTCCAACCATAGAAATAATAAACAATCGCTAGGCTAATGGAGTTGGAATCGGTGGGACAAACAAACCACATGGATTCGTACACAGAGGCAACCGGAAAAATGAAAAGGAAAGTCAGGGTTCAATAGAAAAAGAGTGGCTCCAACGGCTCTGGTACGGCCTGGCGACGCGGGTGGCGATGCGACGGTGGGCGCTGGCCTTGGCGAGTCGGAGGCCTGGTCGGCGGTGCGCGCATTGGGGCGGCCGGCGCGCTTGCCCCCGGTGACGCCATCAGGCGCGGCTGCGTCTCCGGGCTGGACGGGGAGCAGATTCTGGGCGTTGGCTGAGGTAAGCGATGGCGAGATCTCGGAGGTGGAGGACGACGAGGGCGCTGCTAGGCGTGTTGGCGGCGTGTTGCCGTCGGTCGGCGAGTTCCTGGCCCGGGCTGAGGAGCTTGGGGGCTCGCTCAAAGCCGGCCGGCGCAGCGCGTTCGCGCTCGGCGGCCGTGGTGCTCGCAGACCAGGGGTGTCGTGCCGAGCATCGCAGCAGGGCGCGGCGACGGCGTTGAGGGCGCGGCCGCCGCAGGTGGCGGCGGGCGGAGAGGTGGCCTCGTCGTCGGCTGCTTCTTCCCTGTGTGCTCAGGTGCCCACGTCGGCGTCGGAGGCGGCGCCCGGGGCGGCGGCGCCGTCGATTCTGCGGGGGGCGGCGGCGGAGGTGCGCGAGACCTGGCCTAGGGTTGGCTCGGGTGGCCTGGATGGGCCGCTGGGCCAGACTTTGGCCGCGGGCCGCATCGACCCGTGCGTGCCGAGTACGGCCCAGGTGGCGGGTCCCTCCATGGTGGGTGCGGTGTGTGTGGATGTGGGCGGTGCGGCCCGGCCCAGGTCTGGCTCCACTAGGCCACGTTTGCCGCGCCAGGTACATAAGTGGCTCTGGATCCGTCGGGCGCCCTAGATTGCTCGCTAGGGTTTCCAGCCACTCTCTCGGAGGTGCGGCGCTTCGGCGGATCCGCTCGCTCCTTCTGCCCTCCTTCCCCTCCCCCACCCCTCGCGCGCTCCTTCGCCGAGGTCGTGGCCATGGGATCCAAGGTGGATCGGTGTGCGGACAAGCGGGTGGCGCCGGATCCGGAGGCGGAGCCGCGTCGCGAGTGCGATCTGCGGGCCTAGGCGAAGGTGCGCGCGGTGGAGCGCGCCGGCGAGGAGGGTGGCTGGGGGCCTCCCCCTCCCTTGTGGCTCAAGGAGCAGGAGCGCAAGAAGAAGAAGAAGAAGGCGGAGTATACAAGAAGCGGGGCTTGGAGCTCAAGCGCAAGGATGCGCTCCTCCCCCTCGGCGGCGACCGTGTCGGCGACCCCTACTCCAAGCAGAAGCAGAAGAAGCTCAAGCCGGCGATGCCGGCGGCCTCCAAGCCCTCCTTTTCCAAGGGTACGGTGGCGGAGCCCATCCCCGTGGAGGAAGCGGAGGGGCCCGAGTGCTTCAGATGTGGGCGCACGGGTCACTATCAGAACGAGTGCTCCTTCAAGCAGCTGTGCGTGCTCTGCAGTCAAGAGGGTCACGCCTCGGTTTACTGTTCCACGCGGGGCAAGACGCTGATGCTGCAGACCATGGGCCACGCGTTTGCTGCTGGTGGTTTCTTCTGATTGCACTACCCCGAGGAGGCGGATGTGGTGCTGGCGGGCCTGTTGGGTCCCAACGCGGCTCTGGTCTCGGCGGCGCCCGGTGTGCTGTCTAAGGAGCTCCTGGAGGTGGAGTTGCCTCATCTCTTCGAGGGTGAGTGGGACTGGCAGGTGGCCCCGTTCGATTCTGATTGCTTCTCTGTGGCCTTCCCTGATCTGGTCATGTTGAGGATGGTGACGCGCAGCGGCAAGCTTTTTCTTTCCATCAACAACATCATGGCTGATATCCGGGACACGGCTCTCGCCGAACCCAAGCTGATGTCCATGCCGGAAGTATGTGTGAAGATGTGGGGCATTCCTCCGAAGCAGAGGCGCCTGGAGCGTCTGAATGGCGGCTACGACCATGATCGGCAGGCCACTGGTAGTGGATGAGCTATCGCTGATTCGCTCGGGGCCGGTGCGCATGCGCTTTGCATGCCGTGTACCGGCCAAGCTGCATGGATCGATGTAGATTTGGTTCAACGACGAGGGTTACAACGTCAAGCTAGAGCCAGAGTTGGACCGCCCCCGCCAGGCGGCTCCTGCCGTCCCACCTCCTCCACCTCCTTCCAATGGCAGGGGCCCGGATGGCCAAGACAAGGACAAGTTCAAGGACAGGGATCATGACCACGATGCAAGCATGGAGGAAGATGACTCAATTGACACTGCGGCGTGGGACAAGCTCGGGATCACAGGCCCGGGCCCTGCTGCGCCGGCGGAGGGGGCGGCGGCACCTCAGGTGGCTGAGGAGTTGGGCTCTGTAGGGGTGGCGCTCTCGATCCCCAACCAGTACGGGTCCAACTTGGGCTCGGTGTCTTCTCCGCCCTTGTGCTCAGCCCCAGTTGCGGTTGCGGGCACGGACAATGGCCGTTCCCCGATCGCTCTCTCCCCAAGTCCCTCTCACCTCCGACCTGCCCGGTCCCCTGCCTCAGGCGGCCACGGCACCTCCCTGAGCGGCTCGGTGAAGCAGACGAAGAAGATGGCGGGACTCAAGGTCAGTGTGGAGGTGGTGCGTGCGATGGAGCTGATGGGTGCGCCTCCCACTCCGCGTCAGTCCATCATGGCGTTGGCGGCCCCGACTGCGCCTATCTCCGTCGACCCGCTGTTGCAGGAGGCCTCCAAGACGGCGCTGATCTCCAAGGCCAAGCGTACCAAGATGGTGCCGGCGGCGCCGGTGCGCACCAGCTCGTGCTCCAAGGGGACCAAGGGCAACATGATGTCCCTGCAGCACGCACAACTTCTTCAAGCGCAGAAGAACATGGAGATTTCAGGTAATCCACCTCCCCGCTTCATGGTTTTAGACTGTTTCTCGGATGATCATTTGCATGAGGTGTTGGAGGCGAGCAGCGTTGACTCCTCATGTGTGGGTTGGGCTCGCGAGCTGATTTCGCTCGTTCGTGCCAAGGAGGTAGCGCAGGCAGCGCTTGTGGCTGCTACCACAGCGGGTGCCGAACAGAGGACGGGGGACCCCGAGGGAGGGGCCGTCGTTGCTCTCTCTGTGCTCGAAGAGGGGGTTTCAGGCAACCTGGGTTGCCCCCTCTCCCCCACCTTGCAGGGGCAAGGCGAGGCGCGTGGCAAAAGCGGTCACCTCGAGAGGTGTCCGGCTGCGCAACCGCGTGATCTAGATGTGTGCCCTATTCTGGAATATCCATGGGTTTGGCCACGTGGGGCGGCAAACCCAGCTTAAGGATTACATGCGCAAGGAGGACGATCGACATTGTTGGTTTACAGGAAAACGATCAAGGCGGACTTCCGTTTCCACGAGCTGCTGTCCATTGACCCGCTTGAGCGTTTTGAATGGCAGCACGTCCCGGTAGTTAGGCATTCGGGGGGCATGCTTATGGGTTTAAGCCGCACCTTGTATGAAATTATCGCTTGGGACGTTGGGACATTTTTCATTGCCGCGCATTTTCGCATTCGTGCTTCGCAACGTGAACTAGTTGTCATACAGGTTTGCGGCCCGGCTGATCACTCTCGATCGGCGGAGTTCTTGGAAGAACTCCAAGCCAAAGTCACCACGGTGACTGCCGCTGCGCTCCTGCTCCTCGTGGGAGGGGATTTCAACCTGATCAGGTCGGGAGCGGACAAAAATAACAGCAACATAAACTGGCCTCGGGTGACCATGTTTAATACTGCTATTGCTTCCATGGCCCTTAGGGAAGTGGCCAGGTCCGGTGCGAGGTTTTCTTGGACTAACAAGCAACTCGACCCGGTTCGCTCGGTGTTGGATCAACTGTTCACGTCTCCTGAGTGGGAAATGGGTTCGGATCATGTTCCGCTTCTCTACTCCTCAGGGGAGGATAGACTGCGCCGTAGCCCACGGTTTTTCTTCGAAACAGCCTGGTTTGAAACGCCAGGTTTCGAGGAGATCTTAAAGGAGAAATGGTGGGCTTGTGTTAACCAGGTGGGGCCCAGCGGGGCGCAATGGAGTTCTGGAACGCGGTCGGGGGTCGACTCGGGGCGAGCCTCAAGGGGTGGGGCGGCAACCTAGGAGGAATGACAAAGTGCTCATGGCTTCGATCCTCGATGAGATTACGAGGATTGACACGGAGGCTGATGAGCGGGTCTTTTCGGAGCAGGAATGGGCCCACCGAGGCAGGTCGAGGCACTGCTGCGCGCGGAGGAATTATATTGGCGCCGTCGTGGTGGTCTGAAGTGGACACTTAAATGCGATGTCAACACCAAGTACTTCCACGCCTACGCAAACGGCCGGCGTAGAAAATGTGTTATCCTCAGGTTGCAATCGGAAGAAGGGTTGTTGTTGCGACTGATACGTCTCCATCGTACCTACTTTTCCAAACACTTTTGCCCTTGTTTTGGACTCTAACTTGCATGATTTGAATCGAACTAACCCGGACTGACGCTGTTTTCAGCAGAACTGCCATGGTGTTATTTTTGTGCAGACATAAAAGTTCTCGGAATGACCTGAAAATCCACAGAGAAATTTTTTGAAATTAATAAAAAATGTTGGCGAAAGAATCAAGGCCAGGGGCCCACAACCTGTCCATGAGGGTGGGGGACACCCCTGCCTCGTGGGCCCCTTGGTGCTCCACTGACCTCAACCCCAACTCTATATATTCACGTTCGGGGAGAAAAAATCAGGGAGAAGGATTCATCACGTTTTACGATACGGAGCCGCCGCCAAGCCCTAAACTCTCCCGGGAGGGCTGATCTAGAGTCCGTTCGGGGCTCCGGAGAGGGGAATCCGTCGCCGTCGTCATCATCAACCTTCCTCCATCACCAATTTCATGATGCTCACCGCCGTGCGTGAGTAATTCCATCGTAGGCTTGCTGGACAGTGATGGGTTGGATGAGATTTACCATGTAATCGAGTTAGTTTTGTTAGGGTTTCATCCCTAGTATCCACTATGTTCTGAGATTGATGTTACTATGACTTTGCTATGATTAATGCTTGTCACTAGGGCCTGAGTGCCATGATTTCAGATCTAAACCTATTATATTTTCATGAATATATGTGAGTTCTTGATCCTATCTTGCAAGTCTATAGTCACCTATTATGTGTTATGATCCGACAACCCGGAAGTGACAATAATCGGGACCACTCTCAGTGATGACCGTAGTTTGAGGAGTTCATGTATTCACTAAGTGTTAATGCTTTGGTCCGGTACTCTATTAAAAGGAGGCCTTAATATCCCTTAGTTTCCAATAGGACCCCGCTGCGACGGGAGGGTAGGACAAAAGATGTCATGCAAGTTCTTTTCCATAAGTACGTATGACTATATTCAGAATACATGCCTACATTACATTGATGAACTGGAGCTAGTTCTGTGTCACCCTATGTTATAACCGTTGCATTAGGAATTGCATCCGACATAATTATCCATCACTGATCCAATGCCTATGAGCTTTTCACATATTGTTATTTGCTTAGTTACTTTACCGTTGCCACTGTTACAATTACTACAAAACTGCCACTGTTACCGTTACTTCCATACTACTTTTCTACTAAATACTTTGCTACAGATATTAAGTTATCCAGGTGTAGTTGAATTGACAACTCAACTGCTAATACTTGAGAATATTCTTTGGCTCCCCTTGTGTCGAATCAATAAATTTGGGTTGAATACTCTACCCTCGAAAACTGTTGTGATCCCCTATACTTGTGGGTTATCAAGACTATTTTCTGGCGCCGTTGTCGGGGAGCATAGCTCTATTCTTTGAGTCACTTGGGATTTATATCTGCTGATCACTACGAGGAACTTGAAAGACGAAAGAACTAAGATTTTTCCCTCAACTACGAGGGGAGGTAAGGAACTGCCATCTAGATCTGCACTTGATTCTCCTTCTGTTTTGAGTAAGCTTGCGACACCTAAACCCGCTTCTGCTATTAATTCTCATGTGTCGCATGTTATTGATGATGTCGCTTCTGCTATGCGTGATGCTTATGATGAAACTACTTCTATGCTTGATAATACTGTGCCACTAGGTGAATTTCTTGATGAACAACTTGCTAGGGCTAGAGAGAATGAAATTCTTGAAACTGATAATATTGATGAAAGTGATGATGAATATTCTCCCCCTAGATATGAATTGCCTGTTGTGCCTGTGGGTTATGTAATGGATGAAGAAACTGCTAGAGATTTTCTTGCTTGCAATGATAGATCTGATCTTAAGAAATTATTAGCTAAGCTTAAAGAAAAGTCTCTATATGCTAGAATGAAATATGACACTGCTTTTGCTACTTCGCCTATCTGTGTTACTGATAAGGATTATGATTTCTCAGTCGATCCTGAGACAATTACTTTGGTTGAATCTGATCCTTTTTATGGCTATGAATCTGAGACTGTTGTGGCACATCTTACTAAGTTAAATGATATAGCCACCCTATTCACTAATGATGAGAAAACTCGTTACTACTATATCCTTAAATTTTCCCATTCTCATTAAAGGGTGATGCTAAAACTTGGTTTAATTCTCTTGATCCTGGTTGTGTGCGTAGTCCCCAGGATATGATTTATCACTTCTCTGCTAAATATTTTCCCGCTCATAAGAAACAAGCTGATTTAAGGGAAATATATAATTTTGTGCAAATTGAAGAAGAGAGTCTCCCACAAGCTTGGGGGAGGCTTCTCCGATTACTTAATGCTTTGCCTGATCATCCTCTCAAAAAAACGAAATACTTGATATCTTTTATAATGGACTAACCGATGCTTCCAGAGACCACCTGGATAGTTGTGCTGGTTGTGTTTTCAGGGAAAGAACTGTTGATCAAGCTGAATTGTTATTGGATAATATGCTGACTAATGAAAATAATTGGACACTTCCTGAACCAACTCCTAAGCCAACTCCGAAGAAAAGAGGTGTTCTATTTCTCAGTCCTGAAGATATGCAAGGGACAAAGAAATCTATGAAAGAAAAGGGTATTAAAGCTGAAGATGTTAAGAATTTACCTCCTGTCGAAGAAATACATGGCCTTAATATACCACCTATTGAAGAAAAACATGGTCTTGATAACCCAACACAGGTAGTGAAGGTAAATTCTCTCTATAGATATGATAAAGTTGAAATCCCGTCTACTAAGTTTGCTAGCCAATGCTTGGATGAGTTTGATGACTTTATGGCTAAACAAGAAAATTTCAATGCTTATGTTGGTAGACAATTGAAAATTAATGCTAATATGATTGGACACTTGAGTGATTATATGTCTAGAGTTAAAGGTGAACTTAAACTTATTAGTAAACATGCTTCTATGGTTACCACTCAAGTAGAACAAGTTCTTAAAGCTCAAAATGATTTGCTCAATGAATTAAATGATAGGAAAAATGATAATGTTGTTAGAGTTATGACTGGAGGGGGTAAAATGACTCAGGAACCTTTGTATCCTGAGGGCCACCCTAAGAGAATTGAGCAAGATTCTCAGAGAAATAATGTTGATGCACCTAGTCCTTCTAAGAAGAAGAAGAAAAATTATAGAACTTTGCATGCTTCTAGTGAACCTGTTGTAGACAAACTTGAGAATCCCAATGATATTTCTATTTCTGATGCTGAAACACCATCTGGTGATGAACATGAACCTAGTGATAATGTTAATGATGATGTTCATGTTGATGCTCAACCTAGCAATAATAATGATGTAGAGGTTGAACCTGCTGTTGATCTTGATAACCCACAATCAAAGAATCAATGTTATGATAAGAGAGACTTCATTGCTAGGAAGCACGGTAAAGAAAGAGAACCATGGGTTCAGAAACCCATGCCTTTTCCTCCTAAACCATCCAAGAAAAAGGATGATGAGGATTTTGAGTGCTTTGCTGAAATGATTAGACCTATCTTTTTGCGTATGCGTTTGACTGATATGCTTAAAATGAATCCTTATGCTAAGTACATGAAGATATTGTTAAAAATAAAAGAAAAATACCGGAAGCTGAATTTTCCACCATGCTTGCTAATTATACTTTTAAGGGTGGAATACCAAAGAAACTTGGAGATCCGGGAGTACCAACTGTACCATGCTCCATTAAAAGAAACTATGTTAAATCTGCTTTATGTGATATTGGAGCCGGTTTAGTGTCATGCCTCTCTCTTTATATCGTCGACTTGAATTGAATAAGTTGACACCTACTGAAATATCTTTGCAAATGGCCGATAAATCAACCGCTATACCTGTCGGTATTTGTGAGGATGTGCCTGTTGTGGTTGCAAACGTTACTATCTTAACAAACTTTGTTATTCTTGATATTCCCAAGGACGATAGTATGTCGATTATCCTTGGTAGACCCTTTTTGAATACTGCAGGGGCTTTTATTGATTGCGACAAAGGCAATGTCACTTTTCATGTTAATGGTAATCAACATACGGTACACTTTCCGAGGAAACAACCTCATGTCCACAGTATAAATTCTATTGGAAAAATTCCATCGATTGTTATTGGAGGTTTTGAATTTCCTCTTCCTACTGTCAAGAAGAAATATGATATTCTTATTATTGGGGATGTACATATCCCCGTTGAGGTAACCTAGTGTTATTCAAAATTTCTCCGGTTTCATGCGATTCGGAATGAGTTTGTTAACAAGACTTGATCAACCTTGTTAGTGGGTTCCTTTTGATGAGCGTGACATGGATGAAGTTAGAAAGCACGACCTTCTGTACCCTCCTTTTACTTTCTGTTATTCAGATTAAATAAAGCAAAAATAGTATTTTTCTGTCTGTTTTCTGATTTATCCATGCAGTAAAAAATACCCCGAAAATAAAAGTTCTCCAAATGCCCTGAAAATGAAATATGATTTTTTCTAGAATATTTCAGAATATTTGGCACTGAGAACACACCAGAGGGGGCAAGCACCTGGCCCCGAGGGTCCAGGGCACGCCCACCCCCCTAGGGCGCGCCCCCTGCCTCGTGGGCCCCTGGTGGCCCCCCTCCACTTATTCCTGCACCCACACACATCTTCTTCCTCCCAAAAAATCACCAACCAGCTCAAGCACGAGTTCTAGCTCATCTTGTTGTCATTATCGATCTCCTTGCTCAAGGCTCCACTCATAAAAATGCTTTGGGGGATTGTTCTTTGGTATGTGACTCTTCCAATGATCCAATTAGTTTTTGTTCTAGTGCTTTATTCATTACAAATTTTTGCTGCTAAGGTGACCCTGTTCTTGAGCTTGCATGTCAAATTTATTTGGTCCCAAGTAGTTCTAATGCATGATATAGTCTCTAGGCACTTGTGGGAGTAGTTGCTATCAATTTTGTTGAGTTTGGTTCACTTTTATTTTGAGTTACTAAAAATTTCAGAAATTTTCAGGAAATGATGAAGAGATTTTTGAGGGGCTCTTCGAGCCGAAGCTCGAAGGATAAGCAAAGTGAAGAGAATAAAAAGCCCAAATTTAATCTCCCTCGCACCACGGAGGTTCGGCCGTGGGAATGGCCTTGTGATGATTTCTTGAGAGCAGCCGGGATACATGATGACTTTTATCATTTGGCTGACAATGCAGGCCTCACTGACTTCCTCCACGACCAGCTCGATCAGTATCTCCTACTCACTAATACTTTCGTGCAATTTTTTTTCTTTCATGCTAAGAAATCACCACCTTCAGTGGAGTTTCATTTATATGATGAGGTTAGGGAGATGTCACTATATGATTTCTGTGGGGTTTGCAAGGTACCCTTCGAGGTTAACATAGAGGAACCACATCGTAGTGATGTGGATGGATTTATTGATATGATTGTTGTAAGGGAAACGAGGAAGGTTTCCGATGCAAGAATTACTAGCATACACTTTCCTGTTCTACGTTACTTTGCAATATTTGCTAGTAGATGCTTAATTGGTCGAGGGAACTGTGGAAACCTTAGTGCCCCTCATATTGTTATTTTGTGCCATACTTTGTTTCACAATAACATTGTTAGTTTAGGCGCTCTTATTGCTAAGCGATTAAGTCTGAATCGTACAAAGGGCCCCATCTTTGGAGGTATCTTTGCTTCACGCCTTGCTGAACACTTTAGGATACCTATTAGGCATTATGAGAAAGAGGAAAAGTTGTTGCCCCCTATTTTTCTATATTATAAGAGTATGGTAGCACATGAATTTATTGTAAAAAATAATGAGAGGATGCTTAAGTATAATTTGAGATTTAATAAAACTCAAAGTGAGACTATTATCTTGCCTGCACCCTCTTTGTTTGACTTACCTTCAGGCACGTACCTCATCTTGCCGGAGGCCGTTCTCACGCATACCGGAGCCAGACATTAGCTCCAGAGCCTGAGCCGGAACCACCACTTGACCCTTATCGATAGTCCTTTTATCAGTGGGATCCGGAGGAGAGCGCCATCCAGTGGCACTCGGATGACACTCCTCAGTACACCAGAGACAGTAGCTCTAATCCATGGGCATAGACCAACTTATGCCAAAAGCCTAAGCTTGGGGGAGTACGTATTTGTCACCGACATTACATTCATGTTCACACACTCATTCTAGTTCTCGGTACTCATACTTTTTCATTGAACTATCCATGCTATTTTATTTTCCTTTTCTTGCCTTCTTCTTGTGTGTTTGAATAACTATAGGAAAAACCAAAGAAAATTAGTTGTAGCTTTTAGCTAGTTTACTTTCCATGCTTGTAGTAGTAGTAATTAAAAGAAAACTCAAAAAGATTTGTTGTTCTTCTTTTGCTTGTTGGGAGCTTTCCCGTGTACATAGTTTTACTTATTTTATGTTCTTTGGGGGTCGAGTGGAGAAGACCATGATGAAAATGTTGAGTGGCTCTCATATGCATTATTGTTGATTTAACCAAAAGCCCATATTACCTTGTCTTCTCCCTTGAATTGAATGCTTGCAGATTCCAGCTTAGTCCAATGCACGAGCACTATTATTATTATACACACCATTCGGTCATGCAAGTGAAAGGCAATAATGACGATATATGATGGACTGATTGAGATGAGAGAAGCTGGTATGAACTCGACCTATCTTGTTTTTGTAAATATGATTAGTTCATCGTTCCCGATTCAGCCTATTATGAATAAACATGTTTGGAATGACAATTAGAGATTATAGTTTCTTATGCCATGCTTAATTAGCTAGGAGTTTATAATGGTTTACCTTGCGTGCCAACATGCTATTAAAATGGTTGTGATGTGGTATGATAGGGTGGTATCCTCCTTTGAATGATTCGAGTGACTTGACTTGGCACATGTTCACGAATGTAGTTGAAACAAAATCAACATAGCCTCCACGATATTTATGTTCATGGTGGATTATATATTACTCATGCTTGCACTCGGTGTTGATTAATTTTAATGCATGATCAAGACTGTTGTCGCTCTCTCAGTTGGTCGCTTTCCAGTCTTTTGCTAGCCTTCACCTGTACTAAGCGGGAATACTGCTTGTGCATCCATTTCCATAAACCCCAAAGTTATACCATATGAGTCCACCATACCTTCCTATATGCGGTATCTACCTGCCGTTCCAAGTAAATTTGTATGTGCCAAACTCTAAACCTTCAAATAAAATTATGTTTTGTATGCTCGAACAGCTCATGTATCAACTAGGGCTGTCTATATCTTCCATGCTAGGCAGGTTGTTCTCACGAGGAGTGGACTCCGCTCCTCACTCACGAGAAAATGGCCGGTAACCGGGATGCCCAGTCCCATGCTCAAATCAAAAATAATTGCAAACAAAACTCCCCTAGGATTGTTGTTAGTTGGAGGCACCCGTTGTTTCGGGCAAGCCATTGATTGATGATTGTTGGTGGTGGGTGAGTATAAACTTTACCATTCTGTTTGGGAACCGCCTATAATGTGTGTAGCATGGAAGATATCGAGATCTCTCAGTTGTTATGTTGACAATGAAAGTATACCGCTCAAAATATTATTTATCTCTATTTCAAAATCGAGCTCTGGCACCTCTACAAATCCCTACTTCCCTCTGCGAAGGGCCTATCTATTTACTTTTATGTTGAGTCATCACCCTCTTATTAGAAAAAGCACCAGTTGGAGAGCACCGTTGTCATTTGCATGCATTACTATTAATTTATATTGAGTATGACTATGACTGGATCTCTTTACCATGAATTACAACGTCCAGTCAGTCCTTGATCTTCAGAGGTGCTCTGCATTTCTGTTTTGCGGTCCAGAAAGGGCTAGCGAGATACCATCTTGTTATATCATATTATGATTGTTTTGAGAAAGTGTTGTCATCCGAGTTTTATTATTATAGCTCGCTAGTTGATGAGTAAACATGAGACCTAACTGTTATTGTGAATATGGTCAGTTCATAATCTTTGCTGACAACTTGAATGCTGGCTTTACATATTTGCAACAACAAGAGCAAAAATAGTTTGAAGAAGTTTTTGTTTATCACTTTCAGTTTGTCAACTGAATTGCTTGCGGACAAGCAAAGGTTTAAGCTTGGGGGAGTTGATACGTCTCCATCGTATCTACTTCTCCAAACACTTTTGCCCTTGTTTTGGACTCTAATTTGCATGATTTGAATGGAACTAACCCGGACTGACGCTGTTTTCAGCAGAACTGCCATTTTTTTTTTGTGCAGAAATAAAAGTTCTCGGAATGACCTAAAAATCCACGGAGCAACTTTTTGGAATTAATAAAAATATTGGCGAAAGAATCAAGGCCAGGGGGCCCACACCCTGTCCACGAGGGTGGGGGGCGCGCCTACCCCCCCGGGCGCGCTCCCTGCCTCGTGGGCCCCCTGGTGCTCCACCGACCTCAACCCCAACTCCATATGGGAGAAAAAAATCAGGGCGAAGGATTCATCGCATTTTATGATACGGAGCCACCACCAAGCCCTAAACTCTCTCGGGAGGGCTGATCTGGAGTCCGTTCGGGGCTCCGGAGAGGGGAATCCATTGCCGTCGTCATCATCAACCTTCCTCCATCACCAATTTCATGATGCCCACCACCGTGCGTGAATAATTCCATCGTAGGCTTGCTGGACGGTGATGGGTTGGATGAGATTTACCATGTAATTGAGTTAGTTTTGTTAGGGTTTGATCCCTAGTATCCACTATGTTCTGAGATTGATGTTGCTATGATTTTGCTATGCTTAATGCTTGTCACTAGGGCCCGAGTGCCATGATTTCAGATCTGAACCTATTATGTTTTCATGGATATATGTGAGTCCTTGATCCTATCTTGCAAGTCTATAGTCACCTATTATGTGTTATGATCCGACAACCCTGAAGTGACAATAATCGGGACCACTCTCGGTGATGAACGTAGTTTGAGGAGTTCATGTATTCACTAAGTGTTAATGCTTTGGTCCGGTACTCTATTAAAAGGAGGCCTTAATATCCCTTAGTTTCCAATAGGACCCCGCTGCCACGGGAGGGTAGGACAAAAGATGTCATGCAAGTTCTTTTCCATAAGCACGTATGACTATATTCGGAATACATTCCTACATTCCATTGATGAACTGGAGCTAGTTCTTTGTCACCCTATGTTATAACCGTTGCATGAGGAATCGCATCCGACATAATTATCCATCACTGATCCAATGCCTACGAGCTTTTCACATATTGTTCTTTGCTTAGTTACTTTACCGCTTCCTTATCTTTTCTTTTTCTCGGTTTGGTAGACATGTCCTTCACATAGAAAACATGCGCCACATCATTGGCTAGGACGAATGGTTCGTTTGTGTACCCCAGATTGTTCAGATCCACTATTGTCATTCCGTACTATGGGTCTACCTGTACCCCGCCTCCTGACAGATTGACCCATTTGCACTTAAACAAAGGGACCTTAATATCATATCCATAGTCAAGTTCCCATATGTCCACTATGTAACCATAATATGTGTCCTTTCCCCTCTTGGTTGCTGTATCAAAGCGGACACCACTATTTTGGTTGGTGCTCTTTTGATCTTGGGCGATCGTGTAAAATGTATTCCCATTAATCTCGTACCCTTTGTAAGTCATTACAGTCGAAGATGGTTCCCTCGCCAACGAGTACAGGTCATCAGAAACAGTGTTGTCACACCTGAGACTTTTTTGGAACCAACTGCCGAAACTCCTGACGTGTTCACATGTAATCCAGTCGTCACACTAGTCTGGGTGTTTGGAGCGCAGAATGTTCTTGTGTTCATCGACATACAGGGTCACCAAGGTAGAATTCTATAGAAACATGTAGTGTGCTTGAGACCTAGAATTCCCGTCCCTACATATTGTTGAGTCCCCTCCTAGCGTGCCTTTTCCACCCAATCTCCCCTCATACCACGATTGAGGAAGACCTATCTTCTTAAGGTCAGGAATGAAGTCAACACAAAACCCAATGACATCCTCTGTTTGATGGCCCATGGAGATGCTTCCTTCTTGCCTAGCGCGGTTACGGACATATTTCTTTAGGACTCCCATGAACCTCTCAAATAGGAACATATTGTGTAGAAATAAAGGGCCCAGAACAAAAATCTCGTCGACTTGATGAACTAGGACGTGCGTGATGATATTGAAGAAGGATGGCGGGAACACCAGCTCGAAACTAAGAAGACATTGCGCCACATCACTCCTTTACCTTGGTAGGATTTCTGGATCGATCACCTTCTGAGAGATTGCATTGAGGAATGAACATAGCTTCACAATGGCTAATCAAACATTTTCCGGTAGAAGCCCCCTCAATGCAACCGGAAGTAGTTGCGTCATAATCACGTGGCAGTCATGAGACTTTAGGTTCTGGAAACTTTTCGCTACCATATTTATTATTCCCTTTATATTCGACGAGTAGCCAGACGGGACCTTCATACTGAGCAGGCATTCAAAGAAGATTTCCTTCTCTTCTTTGGTAAGAGCATAGCTGGCAGGACCTTTATACTGCTTTGGAAGCATGCCGTCTTTTTCGTGCAAACGTTGCAGGTCCTCCCGTGCCTCCGGTGTATCTTTTGTCTTCCAATACACGCCCAAGAAGCCTAGCAGGTTCACGCAAAGGTTCTTCATCACGTGCATCAGGTTGATTGAAGAGCGGACCTCTAAGTCTTTCCAGTAGGGTAGGTCCCAAAATATAGATTTCTTCTTCCACATGGGTGCGCGTCCCTCGGCGTCATTCGGAACAGATAGTCTGATGGGACCCTTTCCAAGGATTACTTTTGAATCATTGATCATAGCAAGTACATGATCACCGGTACGCATGGTATGCTTCTTCCGGTGATCTGCCTCGCCTTTGAAATGCTTGCCTTTCTTTCGACATTGATGGTTGGTCGGAAGGAATCGACGATGCCCCACGTACACATTCTTCCTGCATTTGTCCAGGTATATACTTTCGGTGTCATCTAAACAGTGCGTGCATGCGTGGTATCCCTTGTTTGTCAGTCCTGAAAGGTTACTCGGAGCAGGCCAATCATTGATGGTGACAAATAGCAACGCATGCAGGTCAAATTCCTCCTGTTTGTGCTCATCCCATGCACGTACACCGTTTCCAATCCACAGTTGTAAAAGTTCTTGAACTAATGGCCTTAGGTACACATCAATCTCGTTGCCGGGTTGCTTCAGGCCTTGGATCAGAACTGGCATCATAATGAACTTCCACTTCATGCACAACCAAGGAGGAAGGTTATAGATACATAGATTCACGGGCCAGGTGCTGTGATTGCTGCTCTGCTCTCCAAAAGGATTAATGCCATCCGCACTTAAACCAAACCATACGTTCCTTGCGTCACCTGCAAACTCCTCCCAGTACTTTCTCTTGATTTTTCTCCACTGCGACCCGTCAGCGGGTGCTCTCAACTTCCCGTCTTTCTTACAGTCCTCTATGTGCGATCGCATCAACTTGGCATGCTCTTTATTTCTGAATAGGAGTTTCAACCGTGGTATTATAGCAGCATACCACATCACCTTGGCAGGAACCCTTTTCCGGGGGCGCTCGCCGTCAACATCACCAGGGTCATCTCGTCTGATCTTATACCGCAATGCACCGCATACCGGGCTTGCGTTCAAACCATCGTACGCACCACGGTACAGGATGCAGTCATTAGGGCATCCATGTATCTTCTCCACCTCCAATCCTAGAGGGCATACAACCTTCTTTGCTGCATACGTACTGTCGGACAATTCGTTATCCTTTGGAAGCTTCTTCTTCAATATTTTCAGTAGCTTCTCAAATCCTTTGTCGGGCACACCATTCTCTGCCTTCCACTGCAGCAATTCCAGTACGGTACCGAGCTTTGTGTTGCCATCTTTGCAATTGGGTACAAACCTTTTTTGTGGTCCTCTAACATGCGATCGAACTTCAGCTTCTCCTTTTGACTTTCGCACTGTCTCCTTGCATCAACAATGACCCGGCGGAGATCATCATCGCGAACATCCTCTGGTTCCTCTTGATCTTCAACAGCTTCCCCCGTTGCAGCATCACTGTATTTAGGGGGCACATAGTTGTCAGCGTCCTCTTCTTCTTAGTTGTCTTCCATCATAACCCCTATTTCTCCGTGCTTGTTCCAAACATTATAGTGTGGCATGAAACCCTTATAAAACAGGTGGGTGTGAATGGTTTTCGAGTCAGAGTAAGACTTCGTATTCCAACATATAGGGCATGGACAACACATAAAACCATTCTGCTTGTTTGCCTCAGCCACTTCGAGAAAATTATGCACGCCCTTAATGTACTCGGAGGTGTGTCTGTCCCCGTACATCCATTGTCGGTTCATCTGCGTGCATTATATATAATTAAGTGTGTCAAAAACCATTACAGAACATCATGAATAGATAATTAAGTGATCAAATTAATAGAAGTTCATCATCACATTAAAACCAAAGTACATACATAGTTCTCATTGAACAACATATAGCTCTCCAGAGCATCTAATTAAATAAACCATACATTGAAACTATGTAAAACATTTCAATGCGAAAACAAATGCGATCATAATCGTAACCAAGGTAACAATTGATCCAACAGCATAATGATATCAAGCCTCGGTATGAATGGTATATTTTCTATTCTTTCTAATCCTCAAGTGCATTGCATCCATCTTGATCTTGTGACCATCGACGACATCCGCAACATGCAACTCCAATATCATCTTCTCCTCCTCAATTTTTTTTATTTTTTCCTTCAAGAAATTGTTTTCTTCTTCAACTAAATTTAACCTCTCGACTATAGGGCCGGTTGTAATTTCCGGTTCACATACCTCCTAGATAAATAAAATCTATGTGACGTTGGTCGGCATAATTGTCATAAACAATAAATGAACCAAATAGTTATAAAAGATAATATATACCACATCCGAATCATAGATAGGACGAGGGCCGACGGGGTGGGATACCAAAACCATCGCACTATATAATAAGAAGCAATACTAAAAGTAAGAAAACTATACAAGTATCTATCTAAACATACAAGTAAGAAATTTTTTCCTTTCACAAAGAAGATAAGAACAAGGGGCTCACCACGGTGGTGCCGGCGACGAGATCGGCGCGGGCGATCGACGGCTGTGAAGACGGGACGGGACGTGACGGACTGCTAAACCTAGACAAATATTGAGGAAAATGGAGCTTGGAGGTCGAGCTTGGAGAGGAGAAAGCTTAAGTAGTGTGGCTTGGGCATTCCATCGAACACCTCATGTGCATAGGAGGTGAGCTAGAGCACCACAAAGCCCTCCCCTTACCGGCCAGAAAAAACAGAGCAGTGTGGAGTGCTCTGCTCGCCGGCGAGGGGGTATATATAGGCACATCATTGGTCCGAGTTCGTGGCTTGAACCGGGACTAAAGGACACCCTTTGGTCCCGGTTCAAGCCACCAACGGGGACCAATGGTGGAGGGCTAGGAGCGAGGCCCAATGGTCCCGCTTCGTCCCACCAACCGGGACCAAAGGGTCCAGACGAACCGGTACCAATGCCCCCACGAGGCCCGGCAGGCCCCTTGGCCTCACGAACCGGGACCAATGCCCCCATGGGTCCCGGTTCGTGACTGAAACGGGACTAATTGGCTTATCTGGCCTGAACCAAAGCCCTGTTTTCTACTAGAGTTTGAAAAGCATTTGTTTTATTTATAAAAAGCACTAACTACGAATTAAGATAATTTGTATCCAGCTCTTGAATGTTTATTATAAGGACAATTTGTTCATTGCACGAACATATAATATTCAAATGTTTGCTAACAACCACAAACTAAAACTGCACACTACATTCTCAAATTTAGATCATAACTAATGAAGAGAGAGAGAGAGAGAGCAAGGTGATGTATATATTATCATGCCCTGCTACCAAACAGCTAAATAAACATGAGGCCTTGAGTTGCTAGCATTTTCTTAAGATCATGAATACATAGCTTCTAGGTGTATACTCATTCTGTATTCTCCAAGTGGAATCGATGAAAGGTGGTACGTCATGACATCACAAATACAATGCAGCCGACGTGCTTTTCATCCAATTTTTGTAACTTACATAAAATTTTGTTGTTCTTGGAATTTTAACTATGAAAATAATATAGTACAAAATACGTTGAATTTTCTACATATATCAAAACCTGTACTACAGAATACAAACTAACACAAAACTTGAGTAGCATATATTAATTGAATCCACCGGTTGCAGCCACTTTGGAACAACTAAGCTTGTAAGAGATTGGACCATACACTGAACAAACTATAATCTGAAACATCCATTCCTATTTTAGAAAAGCAATTTTTAGGTTCGTCAGTTTGGTTCGTCAGTCCATGATTGTTGAGATCTTTTATAACTATTTGGTTCATTTATTGTTTATGACAATTATGCCGACCAACGTGACATAGGTTTTATTTATCTAGGAGGTATGTGAACCGGACATTACAACCGACCCTATTGTCGAGAGGTTAAATTTAGTTGAAGAAGAAAACAATTTCTTGAAGGAAAAAATAAAAAAAATTGAGGAGGAGAAGATGATATTGGAGTTGCATGTTGCGGATGTCGTCAATGGTCACAAGATCAAGATGGATGCAATGCGCTTGAAGATTAGAAAGATTATAAAATATGCCATTCATACCGAGGCTTGGTATCATTATGCCGTTGGATCAATTTTTACCTTGGTTGCGATTATGATCGCATTTGTTTTGGCATTGAAATGTTTTACATAGTTTCAATGTATGGTTTAATTAATTAGATGCTCCGGAGAGCTATATGTTGTTAGATGAGAACTATGTATGTACTTTGGTTTTAATGTGATCATGAACTTCTATTAATTTGGTCTCTTAATTATCTATTCATGATGTTCTGTAATGGTTTTTGATAGTATTAATTATATATAATGCACGCAGATGAACCGGCAACGGATGTATGGTGAAAAACACACCTCCGAGTACATTAAGGGCGTGCATGATTTTCTGGAAGTGGCTGAGGCAAACAAGCAGAATGGTTTTATGTGTTGTCCATGCCCTATATGTGGGAATACGAAGTCTTACTCTAACTCGAAAATCATTCACACCCACCTGCTTTATAAGGGTTTCATGCCACACTATAATGTTTGGACCAAACACGGAGAAATAGGGGTTATGATGGAAGACAACGAAGAAGAAGAGGACGATGAGAACTATGTGCCCCTCGAATACGGTGATGCTGCAAGGGGGGAAGCTGTTGAAGATCAAGAGGAACCAGACGATGTGCCCGATGATGATCTCCGCCTGGTCATTGTTGATGCAAGGAGTCAGTGTGAAAGTCAAAAGGAGAAGGTGAAGTTCGATCGCATGCTAGAGGATCACAAAAAAGGTTTGTACCCCAATTGCGAAGATGGCAACACAAAGCTCGGTACCGTACTGGAATTGCTGCTGTGGAAGGCAGAGAATGTTGTGCCTGACAAAGGATTTGAGAAGCTACTGAAAATATTGAAGAAGAAGCTTCCAAAGGATAACAAATTACCCGACAGTACGTATACACAAAGAAGGTTGTTTGCCCTCTAGGATTGCAGGTGCTGAAGATACATGCATTCCCTAATGACTGCATCCTGTACCGTGGTGCATACAAGGATTTGAAATCATGCCCGGTATGCGGTGCATTGCGGTTTAAGATTAGACGAGATGACCCTGGTGCTGTTGACGGCGAGCGCCCCCGGAAGAGGGTTCCTGCCAAGGTGATGTGGTATGCTCCTATAATACCACAGTTGAGACGCCTGTTCAAAAACAACGAGCATGCCAAGTTGATGCGATGGCACAGAGATGACCGTAAGAAATACAGGAAGTTGAGAACACCCGCCGACGGGTCGCAGTGGAGAAAAATCGAGAGAAATTACTGGGAGGAGTTTGCAGGTGACGCAAGGAACGTATGGTTTGGTTTAAGCACGGATGGCATTAATCCTTTTGGGGAGCAGAGCAGCAATCACAGCACCTGTCCCGTGACTCTATGTATCTATAACCTTCCTCCTTGCCTGTGCATGAAGCGGAAGTTCATTATGATGCCAGTTCTCATCCAAGGCCCTAAGCAACCCGGCAACGACATTCATGTGTACCTAAGGCCAATAGTTGAAGAACTTTTATAGCTGTGGATTGGAAAATGTGTACGTGTGTGGGATGAGCACAAACAGGAGGAATTTGACCTGCATGCATTGCTATTTGTCACCATCAATGATTGGCCTGCTCTCAGTAACCTTTCAGGACAGACAAATAAGGGATACCACACATGCACGCACTGTTTAGATGACACCCAAAGTATATACCTTGACAAATGCAGGAAGAATGTTTACCTGGGGCATCGTCAATTCCTTCCGACCAACCATCAACGTCGAAAGAAAGGCAAGCACTTCAAAGGCGAGGCAGATCACCGGAAGAAGCCCGCCATGCGTACCGGTGATCACGTACTAGCTGTTCCGAATGACGCTGAGGGACGCACACCCATGTGGAAGAAGAAATCTATATTTTGGGACCTACCCTACTACGAAGACCTAGAGGTCCGCTCTTCGATCGACGTGTTGCACGTGACGAAGAACCTTTGCGAGAACCTGCTAGGCTTCTTGGGCGTGTATGGGAAGACAAAAGATACAGTGGAGGCACGGGAGGACCTGCAACGTTTGCGCGAAAAAGACGGCTTGCCTCCAAAGCAGTATGAAGGTCGTACCAGCTACGCTCTTGCCAAAGAAGAGAAGGAAATCTTCTTTGAATGCCTGCTCAGTATGAAGGTCCTGTCTGGCTACTCGTCAAATATAAAGGGAATAATAAATATGGCAGAGAAAAAAATCCAGAACCTAAAGTCTCATGACTGCCACGTGATTATAACGCAACTGCTTCTGGTTGCATTGAGGGGGCTTCTACCAGAAAACGTTCGATTAGCCATTGCGAAGCTATGTTCATTCCTCAATGCAATCTCCCAGAAGGTGATCGATCCAGAAATCCTACCAAGGTTAAGGAGTGATGTGGCGCAATGTCTTGTCAGTTTCGAGCTGGTGTTCCCACCATCCTTCTTCAATATCATGAAGCATGTTTTAGTTCTTCTAGTCGACGAGATTGTCGTTCTGGGCCCTGTATTTCTACACAATATGTTCCCCTTTGAGAGGTTCATGGGAGTTCTAAGGAAATATGTCCGTAACCGCGCTAGGCCAGAAGGAAGCATCTCCATGGGCCATCAAACAGAGGATGACATTGGGTTTTGTGTTGGCTTTATTCCTGACCTTAAGAAGACAGGTCTCCCTCAATCGCGGTATGAGGGGAGACTGGGTGGAAAAGGCACGCTAGGAGGGGACTCAATAGTATGTAGGGACGGGCATTCTTGGTCTCAAGCACACTACACGGTTCTACAGAATTCTACCTTGGTGACCCAGTATGTCGATGAACACAAGAACATTCTGCACTCCAAACAACCGGGCCAGTGTGAGGACTGGATTACATGTGAACACATCAGGAGTTTCGGCAGTTGGTTCCAAACACGTCTCAAGTGTGACAACACTGTTTCCGATGACCTGTACTCGTTGGCAAGGGAACCATCTTCGACTGTAATGACCTACAAAGGGTACGAGATAAATGGGAATACATTTTACACGAGCGCCCAAGATCAAAAGAGCATCAACCAAAACAGTGGTGTCCGCTTCGGTGCAGCAACCAAGAGGGGAAAGGACACATATTATGGTTACATAGTGGACATATGGGAACTTGACTATGGAAATGATATTAAGGTCCCTTTGTTTAAGTGCAAATGGGTCAATCTGTCAGGAGGCGGGGTACAGGTAGACCCACAATACGGAATGACATCAGTGGATCTGAACAATCTAGGGTACACAGATGAGCCATTCGTCCTAGCCAATGATGTGGCGTAGGTTTTCTATGTGAAGGACATGTCTACCAAACCGAGAAAAAGAAAAGACAAGGAGGCGGATACATCATACAATGAGCCAAAGCGCCACATAGTTCTTTCAGGAAAAAGAGACATCGTGGGATTGGAGGGCAAGACAGACGTGTCTGAAGATTATGAAAAGTTTCATGAAATTCCTGCCTTCAAAGTCAAGGCTGACCCAAGCATCCCGTTAAACGATGAAGATTATCCACGTTACGGCGCAATAAGCAAAGAACACAAGCGAAGAAAAGGCGAAGACTTTCTATCAAAAAATATTATGATGATGCCTTCGATGTAGAATATCACTGCAGTTACATTTGAACAAATGAAATCCCTTTGTAACAGATGAGTTTCCGTCCGAAACCCTGATACTTCGAAAGAGATTGTCCATTTTGCAAACGAAGTGCATCCAGTTTTTGCCGTAACCCTCTCAACTTTTTAGCACATGCTATGTGGGTGAAATGATGATACCATGCCAACTTTCAACCTTTTCAGAGTTCATTTGTAGTGCTTTTCAATTTAAGGGTCATTTATCTCAAATAATGAACTAATAGCAAAAAGAATGAACTAATAGCAAAAAGAAAGAACTAATAGAAAAAAGAATGAACTAATAGCAAAAAGAACGAACTAAAAATAATCAATTAAAATATTCTGTTATGATCAACTAAAACAAAACTATAATATCCTTCAATAGCAAAAAGAATCAACTAAAAAGCTTTAATAAAACTCCAATAGCAAAAGGAATCTACTCAAAAACTTTTATAAACCTCTAGTATTATTGAAACTAAAATTATATAAAATTTATGCAACCAAAATTATCAAAGTATTTTCTGTTCAAAACATTAAAAGCAAAAAGAATTTTCATAAAGAATTTTTTTGTTAGAAACTTTAATAGAAAAAGAATTATCATAAAGAATTTTTGTGTTAGAAACTAATATAACAGAATCTGTTTTTGAATATAATGATAAAACATAGTAATATTAAATAGCAGGAAAAAGAATCACTTAAAAATCTATGTTTATAGTAAAGTTATTCAAAAACTAGTGATTCACACAAATTTCAAAAATTTCAAATTTAAACTATTCAAATTGGGAAACAAATGGCACTAACAAATGGCACTAACAAATGATAAAATACAAGCAAAAAAGAAAAGAAAATGAATAATGCAAAAACAGAAAAAAAAACTGGGAAAAATAAAAAATGCCACCTACTGGGCCACTACGGCCTTAATACGACTAGAAACCCTACCATGGGCCAGGATTCAGGCCCGCAGAAGGCCCAGCAGGCCCATCAGGCATAGCAGTGAAAATTAGGCCCGTAAACCTGCAATCAAGAGTAGCTCGAGAGGGGTGCGGCAGTGGGGCTTATAAACCACTTTGCGCCCCTCTCAACTAGCGAGGTGGGACTAAAGTTTTGGGTTCAGGAAGCACGAGGCCTTTGGTCCCGGTTGGCGGCACCAACTTGTACCAAAGGGGGGAATTCGTACCGGTTGGTGGCACCAACCGGGACCAATGCCCCCCTTTAGTCCCGGTTGGTGCCACCAACCTAATTTTTTTATTTAGGTTGTTAGTAGATATCGATTTAAGAAGAAAAAGAAGGAGAGGAAAAAGGAAAATAATAATAGGAAGAAGGAGAAGAAGAAGGAGAAGAAGAGAAGAAAAAAGTAAGGAGAGGAAGTAGAATAAAAAAAGGAGAAGAAGAAGGAATAGAGGAGAACAAGAAAAAATAGAAATATTTTCTTCTTCTCCTCTTTTCCTTCGTCTTCTCCTCTTTTTTTTCTTCTTCTTCTTCTCTTTTTTTTCTTCTTCCACTCTTTTTTTTCTTCTTCTTCTTTTTATCGGGAACGAGGGTGTCGCGGATCGCCGAGGGGTCGAGGGTCGTGAACTAGGGTAGAGGGTCGTGGATCACCGAGCGGTCAAGGGTCATGAACTAGGGTAGAGGGTCGAGGGTCGCCGAGGGGTCGAGGGTCGAGGGTCGAGAGTCGAGGGTCGTCGAGGGGTTGAGGGGTTGAGGATCGCCGAGGGGTCGAGAGGGTGGCCTAGTGTCAAAGTATTGAAGAAATCCATGGCTTCATCATTAGCCCGAAGTAACCGGGGCATCATGGTACGAATTTATCCAAAGTTGTTTTGGAATGGAGTCCAGGGTAGGATGATCCGCCTTTTGGTACGAATTTCAGCAAATGCCTTCCAAATAGCGATATTCGGAAGGCTCTTGTTGTACTTTGTACCAAAAAGCGAATTATCCTATCTGGGACTCCGTTCCAAAACAACTTTGGAGAGCTTCGTACCATCATGCGCCTGTTATTTTTGCCTAATAATGAAGACATGGTTCTGTTGAATCCTTTGACACTAGACAAACGTGACATGAGGGGGTCGAGGGTCGGGAACTAGGGTAGAGGGTTGTGGATCGCCGAGCGGTCGAGGGTCATCAACTAGCTAGGGTCGAGGATCGCCGAGGAAGTTGTTTTGGAATGGAGTCCCAGATAGGGTGATCCGCCTTTTGTTACGAATTTCAGCAAATGCCTTCCAAATAGCGATATTCGGAAGGCTCTTGCTGTACTTTGTACCAAAAAGCGAATTATCCTATCTGGGACTCCGTTGCAAAACAACTTTGGAGAGCTTCGTACCATCATGCCCCTGTTACTTTCACCTAATGATGAAGACATGGTTTTGTTGAATCCTTTGACACTAGACAAACGTGACATGAGGGGGTCGAGGGTCGGGAACTAGGGTAGACGGTTGTGGATCGCCGAGCGGTCGAGGGTCGTCAACTAGCTAGGGTCGAGGATCGCCGAGGGGTAGAGAGGTGGCCTAGTGTCATAGTATTGAAGAAATCCATGGCTTCATCATTAGCCGGAAGTAACCGGGGCATGATGGTACGAATTTCTCCAAAGTTGTATTGGAATGGAGTCCCAGATAGGATGATCCGCCTTTTGTTACGAATTTCAGCAAATGCCTTCCAAATAGCGATATTCGGAAGGCTCTTGCTGTACTTTGTACCAAAAAGCGAATTTCCTATCTGGGACTCCGTTGCAAAACAACTTTGGAGAGCTTCGTACCATCATGCGCCTGTTATTTTTGCCTAATAATGAAGACATGGTTCTGTTGAATCCTTTGACACTAGACAAACGTGACATGAGGGGGTCGAGGGTCGGGAACTAGGGTAGAGGGTTGTGGATCGCCGAGCGGTCGAGGGTCATCAACTAGCTAGGGTCGAGGATCGCCGAGGAAGTTGTTTTGGAATGGAGTCCCAGATAGGGTGATCCGCCTTTTGTTACGAATTTCAGCAAATGCCTTCCAAATAGCGATATTCGGAAGGCTCTTGCTGTACTTTGTACCAAAAAGCGAATTATCCTATCTGGGACTCCGTTGCAAAACAACTTTGGAGAGCTTCGTACCATCATGCGCCTGTTACTTTCACCTAATGATGAAGACATGGTTTTGTTGAATCCTTTGACACTAGACAAACGTGACATGAGGGGGTCGAGGGTCGGGAACTAGGGTAGACGGTTGTGGATCGCCGAGCGGTCGAGGGTCGTCAACTAGCTAGGGTCGAGGATCGCCGAGGGGTAGAGAGGTGGCCTAGTGTCATAGTATTGAAGAAATCCATGGCTTCATCATTAGCCGGAAGTAACCGGGGCATGATGGTACGAATTTCTCCAAAGTTGTATTGGAATGGAGTCCCAGATAGGATGATCCGCCTTTTGTTACGAATTTCAGCAAATGCCTTCCAAATAGCGATATTCGGAAGGCTCTTGCTGTACTTTGTACCAAAAAGCGAATTTCCTATCTGGGACTCCGTTGCAAAACAACTTTGGAGAGCTTCGTACCATCATGCGCCTGTTACTTTCACCTAATGATGAAGACATGGTTTTGTTGAATCCTTTGACACTAGACAAACGTGACATGAGGGGGTCGAGGGTCGGGAACTAGGGTAGAGGGTTGTGGATCGCCGAGCGGTCGAGGGTCGTCAACTAGCTAGAGTCGAGGATCGCCGAGGGGTCGAGAGGTGGCCTAGTGTCAAAGTATTGAAGAAATCCATGGCTTCATCATTAGCCGGAAGTAACCGGGGCATGATGGTACGAATTTCTCCAAAGTTGTATTGGAATGGAGTCACGGATAGGATAATCCGCCTTTTGGTACGAATTTCAGCAAAGGCCTTCCAAATAGCGATATTCGGAAGGCTCTTGCTGTACTTTGTACCAAAAAGCGAATTTCCTATCTGGGACTCCGTTGCAAAACAACTTTGGAGAGCTTCGTACCATCATGCGCCTGTTACTTTCACCTAATGATGAAGACATGGTTTTGTTGAATCCTTTGACACTAGACAAACGTGACATGAGGGGGTCGAGGGTCGGGAACTAGGGTAGAGGGTTGTGGATTGCCGAGCGGTCGAGGGTCGTCAACTAGCTAGAGTCGAGGATCGCCGAGGGGTCGAGAGGTGGCCTAGTGTCAAAGTATGAAGAAATCCATGGCTTCATCATTAGCCGGAAGTAACCGGGGCATGATGGTACGAATTTCTCCAAAGTTGTATTGGAATGGAGTCACGGATAGGATAATCCGCCTTTTGGTACGAATTTCAGCAAAGGCCTTCCAAATAGCGATATTCGGAAGGCTCTTGCTGTACTTTGTACCAAAAAGCGAATTATCCTTTGGGACTCCGTTCCAAAACAACTTTGGAGAGCTTCGTACCATCATGCGCCTGTTACTTTCGCCTAGTGATGAAGACATGGTTTTGTTGAATCCTTTGAGACTACACAAATGTCGGGCAAGCATGAGAGAGAGGCGGTCCATATACCACCTCTCCGACAACATCGACACGAGGGGGGGTCGATATACCCCCTCCCCAATAACATTTGTTTCTATGTATATGTCGTCGTTGTCGATATACCCCCTCTCGGATAACTTCGACATGAGGGGGGGTCGATATATATACCCCCTCCCCGATAACATTTTTTTCTATGTATATGTCGTCGTTGTTGATATACCCCCTCCCCGATAACTTTGACATATCCATCTCTCATGTTTGTATATTAATTGCCATGTTGTAATATTTGCAGAAACTATGGATCATCAAAGAGACTTCGAACAAGAAGAGATATTGGGGGACATAATCCGCGACGAAGGTGATGTAGTCTTGTCGTTTATCAACGACATCGAAGAAGGTCTGCAAGGAGAGGAAGCAGGCTGCGTTGATCAAACAATAGAGGAGGGTCCTGATCATGATGGTGGCTCCGGCGACCGTGATGACGGCTCCGGTGACCGAACGGAGTCGGGATCAGCTGTTGCAAAGTCCGGCGAGGTATATATATATATAAATTAAGCCTGTGCTGACTAGCTAATTGTGCATTAATTGTTTTGGTATGTACATATATTAACTCTTCTTTCTTCTTTTATATAGCCCTCCGGATCAAGCATTACTTCAGTAAAGAAACGAGGCCCAAAGAAAAAGTTGCGCCCGGATGAAAGGTTCACGATCATAGAAATCGCGTGCGATGGCCCACCGATTAAACCCTTCCGGAACAAGGAAGCATTTTCTGCTCAGTGCGGGGTTTTTGTTAGGGACATGATCCCGATCAGCATCGACCTATCGAATGAGCCTAAGAAGGAAGAGCTTCTTCAAGTTTCTTTTGTCGAAGATAGACAGAAAGAAGATCTTTGGAAAGCGCTGAAGGTAAATTTCACCCTACCGGAAGAGGAGGATCCGGAGAATCCAGTTATAGAGCCATTGATCAAGTCCTATGCTCTCAAGAAGATGGCAGATCTATTCAGGAGGTGGAAGAATGAGTTCAAAACAACGTATGTTGACCAAGACAAGACTCCAGAATTCACCGGCTGATTTGAGAAGATAAGAGATCACTGGCCCGCATTTGTGGCCAACAAGACATCGGAGAGGAGTAAGAAGATGTCAGCGACTAACAAGATAAGTGCTGCAAAAAAGGAGCATTACCATCGCATGGGGTCAGGTGGCTACCTCAAAGCCCGACCGTTGTGGGACAAGGCTGAGCAGGACCTGATTGCTAAAGGGGTCGAACCAGAGACATTGCACTGGCCAGACCATTGTAGGACTTGGTTTTTCGGGGCTGGTGGAACATTGGACCTTGAAACAGGGAAGTGCTGCTGTACGGTCGAGCAATGTGCAACACCCGTCACGAAGCTTCGGAAAGCAATCAACGAAGTGCGGGAAGGGAAGTTCGTTCCCGATAGAGAGAACGACGAGCTCACAAGGGCCCTCGGGAATCCTAAGCACCCTGGACGAACACGAGGCACACCAGGCTCCGTTGCGTGGAAGGTTTGGTTCCCGGACATAGGCGGTTACAAAACCTAAGAGAGGAGGAGGAAAGTGGAGCAGAGCGAACTGCAGGAGCTCAAGGTAAGGGTAAGAAAGCTAGAGGAACGAGATGTTGAGAACCAGCAGCTGCGAGATCCTGCCCAAGATGCTACCCCAGAAGCTACCCCGCCATCTCAGCGGAGAAGCAGCGTGGCTTCCACCGAGCTCGTTCAGCAGCCTGACTTGACAGGTCCTAGCTACCCCATGGATTTTATCACGGATTCACACCAGTGCCACCTTATGACGCAATGGGATCAGCTCAAAGTCAAGGCGGCTGTCGGCTCTGTGTTCCCTCCTTCACCCGGAGCAAACTTTCACTGTCGTCCGATTCCACGAGGCTATGTTGTTGTGATGGTGGACGAAATAATGGAGGGATTTGAGGAGCTCCAGCTTGACCACCCTACAGGTGATGGGGAGACTCACCTGGGTCTTGCTATGCATACTCCGTGTCTACGGCGGAAGGAGCACATCAAGCTTCAGAACTTCACGGCTCCTGCTAGTCAGCTGGGCACTCCGCCTTATCCGCCTCCTCCTCCTCCTCCGGCGAGTGATCAGGGCACTCCGCCAACTGCTCCGGCGCGTGAGGGCGGCAGTACTCCGCCTCCTTCTTTGCCTGCTCCGGCGCGTCCGAGCAGCCCGCCTCCTCCTTCCCCTCTTCGTAAGCGACGGCGGAACACAGACGCCGCCGCTCCGGCTGCTCCGGCGCATCGTAGCAGTCTACCTCCTGCTGCTCCGCCTCTTAAGTAACGGTAGAAGACAGCTGCAGCCGCTCCGGCTGCTCCGGCGTCTAGCACTACAGCCAGAGGCGGGAGGCAATACAGATACGGTCCATCGTCTCTCAAGCCTCTAGAACGGGAGGTAGTACAGCCAGAAGCGGAATGGAGAAAAGGGAAACAAATTCCCCAGCTTGGCGAATAAGCGAAGCAATCGTGCCCCCCGCTCAGTGTGTCTAGCAATATGGTCGCTAATCTTCCGGGGTGCTGCCCGGTACCGATCCTGGAGATTACATGGCCGACGACCTGGTACTTCCCTAACAATGATGATGCGAAGATTTCATGATTGGTACATGGACATCTGCAGGAAGTCTGGGAAAAAATACTTTGTCGCTATCGGTTAAAGAGGAGCACGACCTCGTTGGTATTGATTTGTTGTTAGTTCCATATGAGGAGTTCTTCCAGGTTTTCAATCAAAAGGCCCTCGATAAAACAATCATCACTTGCTACTGTCTGTAAGTACTACTTCTCTGTAATTAGTTAAGTCTCTATATATATCTCAGCTCTTTCATTGCATGTACATATAATTATCCTCACTATATTATGCAGATTGAAGATCGCCGAATTGAAGAAAAGACAAGTAGGTGATATTGGGTTCATTAACACAAATCTCATGGATGAATGGAGTGTTAAACATGATGCCAGACAAACCGAGGCCAAGTTGCTCACATCGTTACTTTGAAATCAAAACAAAGCTACAATACTCTTTCCTTACGAATACAAGTGAGTGTTACTGTCTTGTGCATATTCGGTTTCCCTTATTAGTCAAGGTTATAGTAATGTAATTGATGAGTTATGCATGCATGCGCAGGTTCCACTTTATTCTGCTAGAGATTAAACTTGAGCAGGGACTAGTGACCATCATAGACTCCAAACGAAAAAATCTGGAGGACTATGCGACCATGACTAAAATGCTCGAGAAGTAAGTTCAATCGATCATTATCGCACCATATCGGCAACTTTGTTCATTTCCTGATATCAAGTAATTGTTTTCTTTGTCTGGCAGGGTTTGGAAAAAGTTCACCGCACAAGCTCCGGGACTGCCGGCGCAACTGCGATTTGACCACCCGAAAGTAAGTACTAGCTACTAGCTAGTTCCGCGCATCTCCCATTGATTCTAGCTAGTTCCATCAATACCATTTATCATGCTTTGCTTATCAGTTTGGTTGACCTTTATTTCTTGTAAAGTGGTTGTGGCAGGAACCCGAGAATGATTTGTGTGGATACTACATTTGCGAGTTCATCCACCACACCACCTGTGAGCGGGGCTACTCTAAATAACAATATGAAGTGCGTAAGCAATAATATTCACAATTTTATTTTATTACCATCATTTGTGTTGAGTTTCATTCATATATATGTATTGACCCCCTTCTTGAAATTAGATGTGGCAGACGCGGGATGAACTCCTACCACAAGATCACATACGAGCAATTCAAGAGGAATTGGCTGGATTCTTTCTTGACCACGTCATCGACAAACACGGAGAATACCATGTGGAAGTTGAGTTCAGATGTTAGGGGACGCAAGAGATCTTATATTGTATATATATATGTAGCCAATAGCGTCGGATAGATATACGAAAACTTGTTGTTCGACCAATCTATCGGAGAAGGAGAGGTCGATCACTTCTCTCTGTGTATATATGTTCATGACGATCTTCTGTACTGAATGGTTTCCTTCATTTGCTTACTAGCTAGCTAGCGTGTCGAGTCCTCTCTATACGTAGCGTCGACCAAGCACGGAGATAAGAGAGGACACTCCTCTCTATTAGCTAGCTAACACAATATAGGAAACCCCTAAATTAACCCTACAAAACCCCCAAAACCCCGCAAACCCCCCCCCTTCAGAAAAAAAACCCAGCCCCTGAACTGCTGACGCGTGGAAGCCCTTTGGTCCCGGTTGGTGGCACCAACCGGGACAAAAGGCCCTCCTGCATGGGCAAGCCGCTCCGGCCACGTGGAGCCCCATATGTCCCGGTTCCCGACCGAACCGGGACTAAAGGTAGAGGGCTTTCGCTACGACCCTTTAGTCCCGGTTCGGGAACCGGGACAAATGGCCCTCACGAACCGGTTCGAATGGCCCTTTTTCTACTAGTGTAGTGACACCATATTAATTAATTGCATCTACACAGGGATTGCGCATTCTTATTATTTTTCTTGATAGCGAACTGTTGATGACCAGCAAGAACGGGCTGTAGAAGGTTTGAAGCTTCGTCCCCGGCAGAGTCGCCAAAATGTGTGTTCACACACGAACACGTCATCGTGTATCCTCGACGCCGTGGGTGACGCGCCACGGCTCATGTTGAAGGAGACCCGACCGAAATCGCGGTACACAAGCAACCCGACGGGCGCTTTGTAGACCCGAAACCCAACACACTTGGGAGGGATCCCATCAGGGTTTGCAACAGCTATGGGTTGTGCTAGGTAGACCTGATCACCCCTAAGGCCTTGCAGATTTGCTTCCCCCCCAATCTTGAATAATGACGAAGGACGACGAGAAAGATACAAGGGAGAGAGATAAAAAGTAGATGAAGAAGCAAAATTAGTAGATTGATTTGCTCGATAGTGTGTTTTTCAATCGGCCATCACCTCTCATCTATTTATGATGCGGCTGGACTTGCCGTACAAGGAAATGACTCCATATCGCATCCAAATCTTTTCAAAATTACTTGAACACGGATTTAGGTAAATCAAAGACATCAATTCGGTTTTTGGGTCTCACAGGCCATAGCTGACCTTGGATGAACATGTTCCCAAAAGAAAATTTAAATGTTTCGAGGAGAAAAACAATTTTTGTGTTCAACGTTTTTCCATTCGAGTTCACCTTGAGGACCAAATCGCGCATGCGACCCATTAGACATCACCCACACGGGTGCCGAGGCCATCTTTTACTAATGGTCGATCTGCAGTGCATCGGCTTCAACTTTTGCATACGAGATGAATTCCATATCTAAATAAATTATATCGAGGAGATAAGACAATCCATGTAGAAAACTCCATCATCAGAGGTTGTCTTCGAGGCGTAATCGTCCAAATAGTACTCTGAATGGAAAATTTCGACATTTCGAGTACAATTTCGCCCTCGATATGAGACCGGATAGTGACGACCCAAACATCAAAGTTGTTCATTTCAACCACATGGTGATTTTTTATATTGGACACTTTTTCATTTGATGCCTTCTTAATCATGTTTTCTGCCACGCAAAAAGCTGGTGTCAACACGTCGTTGAACTCATGATCCATAATGCCGATCTCAACAGGAAATACTACTTCCAAGGAAATGCATCTCAAACAGTTGAAGCCCATTCTTGTTAGTACCAGACGGCTAGGCCTTGCTTGTGTGCTGTGCAACAGCAAGAACTGACGGGTCATCTCTGAATATTGAAGCATATGTACACATGGGTCGGTGGCGGTCAAACATGACAGAAGATAATGGCGGTAAATTGCGAGATCGTGTACTAATTAATACGGGATTGAGATGCCCCTGTGGGATGGTAGCAGCAGTTATCGTTGCATCTCTATAAAGGATTTACAACCTACTGTTTTTATGTTGCTTCAGTATTCTTGAATTTTGGTGTCAGGCTGATATTACATTTTTTATCTCAATGCATGGCACACACCAGAATTATCTAAGTACTCTACTGTTTTTGTATTCTTGAATCTCGGTGCCAGGGTGGTAGTACATTTTGAATCTAGGCAGTAAAGTATGAGTTGAGCTTAGATGCAATCAGCTGGCTTGTGATATGCCACATGCGCGCTTGTATGGGGAAACTCCAAAGTCAACTATGGATGGTGCAATTGTTTGATTTAGCTGAGACATCTTTTGAAGTTAGAACAGTGTGACTTTAATTCAAATTTGTGGGTTCGAAGGATGTGGTGACCTTACATATTATTTGATAGTTGGCCCTTTACCGAAAAAGGGTTTCCCCCGATTTTTATTCCAAAGCAAACCACCATTGTACACATCGCAATGCTGGGGTGAGCAGCACATCAAGCCCAAAGAAAAGAAAAACAAATAAATGCCAACAGCGGCAGCTCGACAAAGCACAGAAGACCCATGACCGTTGCGCCCTCCGAAAACAAACCACCACAGCCCAAGGCTCTGATCTACCATGAACTAAGCAGCACCTCCAAGAAGGAATGCGACGCCGACGACGCTGCTGTCTGGACAAGTCCTACGGTTTTCCCCAGTACGCGGAGGGAGGTGGGGGATAGCTACTCCCGACACCGTCCAAGAAGGATAGTGGCACCCGCCGGTGTCACCCCATCGGAGCCGGACGAACCGGCAAGGATTTCTCCCGCACGCCAAACCCCACCGGCCAACCGAAGCCAACCAGCCAAACCACCGCCCAACCATGCGCCATCACTGTTGCGCCGCCACCAACGTCGTCTCTCTGCGAGCACCACCACTAGGCCAAGAAGACCGGAGAGAAGATCCAAGCGACGGGAGCAGCAGCACCAAGGCCGAGCAGGAGGGAACCACCTCCACCGCCGTCGTGCGGGAGGCCCGCGCCTCCGCCGCCGTCGCCTGAAATGGGCCCCGGAGCACCAAGTTTTCGTATATCTATCCGACGCTACTGGCTACATATATATATATATACAATATAAGATCTCTTACATCCCCTGACATCTGAACTCAACTTCCCGCGGGTTCAGCAATATCGCGGCACGGCCAGGCCTGAAATGGGCCCGCGATCCCCGCCGACAACGCTGCAGCAGGCTGGCGTCGACGCCACCAGCATCCCGCCGATCATCGCCGCTCCACCGCCTCCTGAGGGCCACGCCAACGCCACGCCTGTCGCCGGCCCGTCCTGGCTCAGATGGGGCCCGAAGGGCCCAGATCTCGGCAGGGCGGGCGCCGCCAGCCAAGCCACCGCACTGCCCCGCCGCCAACGGCGCCGCCGCCGCCCAGAGCTCGCCCCCTCCTGCGAAAGGAAACCCCGCCACCGCGCAGGACCTCCGCCGCCTGAAGACACCGCCCGGAGTGCTCCGTCCCACGCCGGAGGAACCCTAGATAGGTAAGGGCTGGGGGCCGCCGCCGCCAACGTCGCCCGGGCCAGGCCCGCGGCGGGCGCCGGCGACGGCGGCAGGGAGGAGGAGGAGAGAGGGGGAGGGCTCGCGGGGAAGGAGCGGAGGCGCGGCTGGGCACCTGCGGAGGCGACACGGTCGCGATCGAGACGAGGTAGTTGGCCCTTTTGAACCCTTTTTAAACTGCCACAAGTAGGGCTAGCAAAGTGTGCTCACGATTTTAAAGATCTCCCAGCACTATGTCTTGTTACCTTTCTTAGAGTTGTGTCGAATATTATTGTACAAGGTAGGTTACAGTTGGACCTGGATTTGGACTGTGTGTAGATAGGATATGAAGTCGTGTCCAAATAGGACACTTGTATCCTAAACCTCTCATATATGGATGGGTTGACACGCGATGTAACCTATGCAAACATAATAACACATGTACGTAGGGGAAGCCGGTGGCGCGTGCCAGCACCCGAGTGGCCGGCATGCGTTATTGTGACAGTGTCACGGGGACGAGCGCCCGTAGTCAGGCCCCGAAGATGTAGCCATGATGAGGAACTTGTTAACAAATGTCAGTGTCGTGCTTGTGTGATTGCTTGGTCCTTGATAGATTAACTGTGCGCCTCGGATTAATTCTAACAACCTTCCGTTTGTCCTTGCATCCGTCAAAGCTGTCGCACATCCATCTATTCTACATTCCATGACCCTAGTCCAGGACCAGAATTACCTGATATTGATAGTTGAAGGGGAGGTGCGTGTGAAACTGTAGTCAAGGGGCGAACTCTAAGCCAATTTTCACTATTTCTGCCTAGCTTGTGTGCAGCGACCGCAAGAACAAAGAATTGAAGGATAACCTCTGAATATTGAAGATAATGGCGTTAAAATCGCGAGATCGTGTACTAATTGATACGGGATCAAGATGCTGTATGCTGTCGTGGGATCTTAATAACATAGGCTTGGACACTGCAGTTTTTGTATTGGTTCCGTATTTTCTTGAATCTCGGTGCTAGGCTGGTAGTACATTTTAAACTCACTGCATGGCACACAATAGGATTATCTTTTGTCCGATAAGTACTAAAGTATGAATTGATCGTAGATGCAGCCAGCTGGTTTGGGATATGCCAAATGCGCGCGCGCATGGTTTGTATGATTGATGGAATAAAATCTTCCATTTTCATGCACGATACTCCAGTATTACTATTACATCTGAGATCGAGTGAGATCATGGATAGCAAACGAAGACCAACTAACCAACTCTTGTGCCTATAAATAGGAGGCCTTGCTAGCAAGCACTCACATCAACCAAAGCTTCCAGAAAACACTTCCAGTTTGCTGGCTAGACCTTCAAGCCGCAACATCCTTCGCCCGCTAGCTCTTGCAATGGCTCCCAACTCCATGCTTAAGATGGCCGCCATTTTCACGCTGGCCCTGTTCGCTGCACAGCTGCTAATGGCCACGCCGACGGCGGCGTCAGCAAGCGTCTGCTATCAGACAGCGTATAAGTGGTGCATCGGGAGCGCTAATCCTATTTTCAGTGCTGTCTACTGCGAAACTGAGGCTTTCAAGATTTGTCAGTACTGTCCGTGAGGCATGGCAAAGAGGAAGAGGAATACAACACATGCACCTCACCCGGGTGCCGACTATCTTTCCTCGTTTATTAGCTTTATGACTTGTGAGAGTCCCCGTATTTTCTTTCCTTTACTTCCATTTATCATGTGTCAGTTGCTTAACAAGGTATTTGCCTTCTTTGGGGTCAACATGTTACTGTGGTTGTACCAAAGATCCCTCGAATAAACTGTTCCTTCATTTTCGCCAATGGCTGCCATATCAGCAATGCCCTCTCTCTCTCTCTCTCTCTCTCTCTCTGAAATATGCCACATGGGCATTCCTTTGCGGCATTTTCATGTGAGTTGAAAATAACTGTGTAAGAAAAATAAAGTATGATAAAAAATATATACGGGAGTCGCAAGCTGGGTTGCAAATATCATCTGTAGTCGAAGCTTCTGGCACAAAACGAGCATTCCAATCGTTGCTAACCATGCATCTCGGTGAAGTCGATACATACGAAGGCCATCGTTGCTAACCATGTTCGACATTATGGAGAGATTTCTTCCTGGCCTTCTTGTATCGAGAAGCACTGCACACCGGACAGCTTGTTTTTTCCGCGTGCTCCTTCCGATAAATTATGCAATCGTTGATGCATGCATGGTATCTAACATGCGGCAGATCAAGAGGGCACACGATCTGCTTTGCCTCATCCACACTAGTAGGACATAGATTCCCCACGGGAAGAACATCCTTTAGGTATTTGAGATGCTCATCAAGGCTAGTGTCGGTCCATTTGTTTTTAGCCTTGGTCTTCAGGAGTTGGAGCGTGAAACTCAAGAGGGTCACCTCAGGATTGCAACCATCATACAATGGAGTGTTCGAGTCTACCACCAGTTGCTACAGGTTAGACTCCTCTCTAGAAGCATCTCTCTCAGTACTCGTCTCCTTGTGAAGCAGTGCTTGAACATGAGGGTCCCGCACGATTGAACTTAGTACCGACAAACTCTGCAGCGTGGAGTCCACGTTCTCTCCGCCGCCATGTACGGCCCCTTCTCCTCCGCCATGTGCGGCCCCTTCTCCGCCGCCATGTCCGGCCTCTTCCCCGCCGCCATTATCGATCATCTCTTTGTTTTGCCCCGTGTCGTCATTGCCTGCCCCGTCGGCGTCCTCAACATCATCATCCTCATCTTCAATTATCCACCGAGTATAGCCATGCATGAAACTAGCCATGAGCAGGCGTGCTTCGACATGACCATCGTGATAGTGGTCGAGCCAAACTATTTCTTTGCATCTTCGACACGGACATAAAACCTCTGTCAAGTTATTTTCTTTCATGTCCTGCACCGCCGACCACAACCACCTGTCAACCATCGATCCACTGACCATCGTGAACACCTGCATGGTAATAATAAAGAATTTGACTATAAAAATGTGTGCATGCATCAAAGTCATGCAAAAATTCGGCATGACCTTCCCTAAAAATAGGACATATAGATCTAGAGTTTTCCCGGAATTCGCCGAAATGGAAATAAATCGACATTTCGGCAAAACATAGGCAACTCACAAGCACAATTCGGCGTCAATTCATGCCACACACACAATTTCTATCATATCGCCCGATTATGTCATATCGCACACACATACACATATTTCAATTCTTGCAAAAGCATAAATTTTTAATCACCTCTATCTCGAGATCGAGCAAACGGTGGAGATGATGATGCAGTAGGGAGATCAAAAGTGGATAAAGCTCTTCTTGACAAGGCTAGATCTAGTTAGGGGGTACATAGGTCACTTCACTAAATGCTATATCTACCTAGCTAGCTAATTTGGGAGGAGACAACTTCAACTAGTGGAGGGGGAAGGAAAACGAGAAAGGAGATGCATTAATGGAGGTTGTGTAAGTTAGCTAGAAGTAATAAAGAGAGAGAAAGGTAGATAGAAGGAGAGTAATGGGGGGAGAAGTAGTGAGGAAGAAGCAATGTGAGGGAGAGAGGAGGTGGGAGGTAGGGGAAAGTGAGGAAGATAGGACGGGGGAGGGGGAGGGGGAGGGAAAAGGTGGTATATGCTGCGGCTTAACAGTAGTGCTGGTCCTAAACGGTGCTACTTCTAACAACATAGCAGCAGCGCACTTACGGCACACGCGCTACTGCTATGAGGGGCCGGCCATGTGGCCAGTTTCAAAATTAGCAGTAGCGCCACCAAAGAAAGCGCGCTACTACTATAACTTTATCAGTAGCGCAGTTAGCAAGACCGCGCTACTGCTAAACCTAGGGTGGCGGAATTGTCGGTCAATTTTTGTAGCAGCGTGGTTCCAGCGAGCCGCCCTACTACTAAGTGAGTAGCAGTAGCGCTTGTTTTTTTCCGCGCTACTGCTAATTAGCAGTAGCGCCTCCCCCTAAACCGCGCTGCTGCTAAGATTCTGTGGATAAGGTTTGCCCTAGTAGTGCATCCTCGCCATAGGCTCGACTTATTTGGCCAACACTTACCCCCTAAGCTGCGGCTTAGAGGAGTGCTGGCTCGTAATTGTCGCCGACCTCTGCCTCGATACATATGAAGGCCATCGTTGCTAACCTTGTTCGGCATTGTAGCCATATCCCTTGTTCATACAATCGTGTATCTGTCGCTTCTTAAACAGGAATTCATATCTCCTCTCCGTTCTTTATATATCTTAACACGGACACTAGCCACCTTGCGGCTCCCCCTTGGGCGAGACCGGAGGCATCCCCGCCGCACATACCTCTACTACGTCGTTCGTCAGCCCTCATCGCCGCCCCTGGCTGTGGCCTCCCACGTCGGCTTGCCGGTGGAAGCGGGCCTCCTCATAACGTCTGCCTTCTCGTCTTGTCTATTCCCCATCTAGTCCCTTCCATGGTCGGCATGATCGGACACGTCGCCATGCGGGTCTAGCGGATGCTCGCGATCTACTACAGGTGGATGTTGCTTGGTGGTAGATAAGGCGCGGTGCTCCTGCATCATGTCATACATCCCGCAGGGAGCAGCTCCCGCGGCTGGGTTGCCTGGAGCTGAACTAGGTGGTGCCGGCGGCGGGTCGGGGCGGATGATCGACGGTGGTTACAACGGAGATGGGAAGCACTAAGTAAACCACACCTACATATGCAAACTAAAAGTTATTTTGAGCTCAAATTGCATATAAATCAAATAAACTACCACATATAATTCCTCCCAAATTACTAAAACCCACAAATTAATCCTATATAAAGCATTGCAAGAGCTAATCTAGCAATGAGAGATGAAAGGACAAAGTTGCTAACCTTTGTGATCGCTTGAATGGATGGGGGCCTTCAAATCTTGACAAAATTTGGGCAAAATGTGTGATGAGCTCGAGGAAGAGGGGATGAACAGAGAGGAGAGGGGAAAGGGGAAGAACAGAGAGGAGAGGAGAAAGGTGAAGAACAGAGCGAGCTCGACCACGGGTGGACGAAGGGTGTATATAGGATGACCTTTACTACCGGTTCGTGGCACGAACCGGTACTAAAGGTGCTGGAGGGGCCCCAGTCTGAAAACATTCTACCACCACTCTTTTTAGTACCGGTACGTGGCACGAACCGGTGCTAAAGGTTCATCACGAACCGGTACTACTGAGAGCGGCCTGCCTAGCCGTTGGAACCGACACTAATGGTCACATTAGTGCCGGCTCAAATACAAACCGGGACTAATGAGCTAAACATTAGACCCTTTTTCTATTAGTGACTGTCCCATGGCCCGCCTGTTGTGCACGCTCGAGCATCTACTAAGCATCGGCGGCTCTGGCTTCGGCTTGGTGACATCACACTGCACTCATTCTCCTCGGGCGCATGCTCTCTCTCGGACGGGCACCTCTTCCGAGGATGGGGTGGTGCCTCCGCGGATCAGATCCATGGCCGGGCTGGCACGGGGTCCTTCACAGCTGGGCGACATTACCTAGCTTAGGATGTCGCAGTGTCCACTCCTGACTAGATAACCCTGCATAGAAGCCGCAACAGGTAGTTGCGGTGTCCTTCTCATGGTGGCGGCAGGGGCCATCAGGCTTATTGGAAGGGACAGAGAGAGATTGGTGCAATCGTTGTTTACGGTTTGAGCCTTGTGGGCATATATATATAGGAGTACATGATTAATTTGGAGTACAAGACAAGCCAGAACATATCCTGCTCTATCTCGTATTTCCTAACTAATCATAATACTCAACATTCCCCTGCGGTTGTTGGTGGGAAACGACACCTATGGGATCACTAGAATCCCTACTACGGTTGCAGGGGCGCGGAGTTGTGAGAAGACCAGGATCAACACTCAGCAGAAGGGTCGTTTACCCAGGTTCGGGCCGCAGAAATGCGTAATACCCTAGTCCTGCTTTGGTGGATGTATATCTGTGTTCTTGAGGAGCTCGAACTAGCTACAAGGAGTGTAACTTGTCCAAGAGTCCGAATCCTTCCCCTGGATGTCCTGTGTCTCCTTTTATAGACAAAGGGATCGCCACAGTGGCACCAGGAGGTGGCATCGGGGTAGTGTGGTTAAGCTTATCGCTAGCTATTACGGGACAAAGCGCATTAAATGCGCCCCTGACGTGTCCCCTCCACTTTACCGCCGCTTCGCCCTGTCTCGACACGCGCCTGGGCCAGCAAGGCGGTGGCGCCATGTAGGCAGGCAAGCAGCTGAGGTGGCAGAGGAGCTCTGCGTCGACACGCAGGTGCCTGCCCGGCTGGTGGGCTGGCAGCTGCATGGGACTGGTGGCGAAAAGCTTGGCGGGTGCGGGCCTGGCTGCGGCCTCGCGGATGCCCGCGGCAAGGGCCATGCCGGGGCCCCGGCAAGGGTCTTGCCATGGCGTTGCGGTCGTGCCCCGCAAGGATCCTGCCGGGGGTCTTGTGGGCTTCCTCGGCAAGGATATCACCGAGGCTCGCCGTCTTCCACTCTTCTGATTAAGAGTGTTGTTCTTGTCTTCACAAAGATCTGCATACCGCCATGGAGGTGCCTCCCGAGCCCTGGCCCAACGTGGTTGATGGCGTTGGAGACTATGGGCTCAAGGGTGGCTCACTCCGTCGGTGTGGGCGAGCCGCCCCGGCAAGGGTCTTGCCGGGGCTGCTGAGGCTACCCCGGCAAGAGTCTTGCTGGGGAAACCTGCTTCGTCCATCTGCTCTCTGTGGTCTTGGCCTTGGTGTCGTCTCGCCTGTCTTGTGCTTTGGTTCCACCTCGGTTCACCTCCCCTGCCTTGCCAAGTGCGGCCATGGCGCGTGGCTCCGACTGCCCATGTACCAGTAAAGGGGTCAAAAGAAGAGCCCCTACTTTTGTACACCGACAGGAGCCCCCGGGCCTGGGCCACACATAAGCGCAACGCATTGTTGGGCCAGGACCAAAACGGTGCGCGGGCAGGCGGGGTGGCTTTTACCGTGGTAAAACTCTCCATCCGCTGTGCTTCCCCACGACCCGCGTTGAACGCGTGACGTGGGGGTCGTGCGTGACGTGGGGGGCATGCGTGGGGCGGTTCCCGCACGCATGCGTCACGTCGTAGTTAATGGGAAAGGAGGCGGCCTGCGCCTTCCCCGTAAAAAAGGAATAACCGCGGGCGCGCTACTCACTTTACCCCTTCCGCGTCTTCTTTCGATCTTAGGGCCGCCGCCCCCTTCTCCTTCCTCCCTAAGCTTCGTCTTCGCTCGCCGTCGTTGCGTTTCCGCTGCCCTCTGTCTCTCGCCCACCTCCCTAGCCGCCATGGCGCCCAAATCCACCAAGGGCAAGGGAGTGGCCAAGGACGCTGGTGCGACGGAGCCGCCGGAGAGTGCGTTGGTGGTGCTGCGGACGCAGCTCGCCTACTTCCCCTCGACCGTCGACGTGTTCGAGCTCCGGGAGGCCTTCAAGCCCCTGTGGGGGGTGAAGACGGGGGGAGAGAAGACGGGGAATCCAGCCACGCGCGTCAGCCCTGCAAACCGCCCTGAGGCTGCCTCAAATCGGTACCCCTTCTTTGTTGATTACTTCTCCTGCGGGCTCTGTCCCCCTTCTCCGATTTCTTCTGCGATGTCATGCACACCTATGGCTTCCGCCTTCTGGATTTTACTCTGAATGCGGTGGCATGTATGGCCCTTTTCGCGCACCTCTGTGAGGGCTTCGCCGGGGTGCACCCCAACACGGCGCTCTTTCGTCATTACTTCTCCCCTCGAATCCAAAAGGGCGACGCCATCTCTGGTTGCGACACCTGGATCCCGAGGTCCAAGGGGGCGTACCCGGAGGGCGCCACGAAGGAGAGGTGGGAAGAATGGCGGGGCCGGTGGTGCTGGATCGAAGAGAAGGACCCGCCGGCCTTTTGCCGGGTCCGCGACGCGCCGCCGGTTCGCCAGAACGACTAGACCGACCTTGATGCCGACGACACGAAGCTCATGGTCCCCACCACCAGGATCCTTCGCCTTACCAGGGCCGGGCTCACCCTTGAGATGATCGGGGAGGATTTTATCCGCCGTCGGATTGCTCCGCTGCATAACAAGGTCAGGCTGGCCTGGCTCTTCACGAACCCTGCCGACATCATGCGGCTTCACCCCGGCCTCGACCACAACTTCACGGTGATGGGGCACGCTCATTTCTGTCAGCGGCTCTTCCAGCTCGATGTGGACAGTGAGGCGAGGTCGAGTGGACCGACAAGGCCGCGAGGGCTGCCGTGAAGGCCGGCAAGGCCACCAAGGGGCCCCTGTTCAAGCTACCGGCGGGAGTGGTCCCGCTGTGCAATAATTCACGCCGGAACGACATCATCACCATGATGCTGGACTGCAACGCGCATGGCCCCGACCCGAGCTGGGTCGAGCCGGAGGACATCGAGGTGTAGCAGTTCTTCGACACCCTGCACGAGGGATACGTCAATGCCGACGCCGAGCGGCTGGTCGTCTAGGACACCACCCAGGCGGAGTTGGACTACATCGCTGCCAGGGCGATGGAGCCGAAGCTTGTCGAGGAGGCCGGCAGCGCCGACGGTGTGGAGGACGAGGCTGCGGCAGCCGCGGAAGAGGAGGAGCTCGCCCGGTGGGCGGCGGCCGCGGGGGAGGTCAGCAGCGCCGGCGCCGAGGCTCCTTTGGTTGAGGATGTGGCCGACGAGTCGTCGTCGGAGGAGGAGGCTGAGGCCGTCGACCCTTCAGCTCCGGCAAGGGAGCGAGTCCTGCGGCGGGCCATTCTGGCGAGCCGGTCCGCCCCGCCAAGGCCGCGCGGCAGCCAAAATCTCTGGAGGAGTCCGCGCGCCAGATGAGAGTCGCGACAGCGAGGAAGGTGGTGAAGGCCGCGGTGGCGAAGAAGAAAGCATCTGCTTCCTCTTCATCCAAGTGCGCGCAAACCCTGCCTTCCACTCCTCCCCCGGCGGACGCCGGCGCAGGGCTCGCCTTCGACTTCGGATCCCTCAGCCCGAGGAGGAAGTGGAAGGCAACAGAGGAGGAGGTGGACGATGAGTAAGCATCCCACTCTTCCCGTCATCTCCGTCCCCTCGATCTGTACCGCTTGTCTTAACTTGTCTTCGTCTTTGCAGGGACGTCGAGACGCTGGCCCAGAGAGTGATGAGGGCCAAGGCCTCGGCGGGCGGCCAGCCCCCGGCTGGTACTTCAAGGGCGCCACTGGTGGTGCTGAGCAGCCCAGACATCAGCCCCCGGCACAGCCCGCAGCGTAAGTTCATTACTCTCCCCTCGTCGACATGTGTTAGGGGTTTGACACTCTGGTGCTGACCATGCCGGGTGCACAGGAGGAGAGCAGCAGCAGGAGGAGCCGCAGAGGGCTACTCCCAGCACGCTACCCCCATCGACCACGCCACCCCTAGGGGCGTCTCCGGCAAGGGTGCCAAGCGTCGAGCCCACGCACATGGAGGAGGAGGAGGAGAACTTGGGCGCTGGCGGCTTCGCCTCGGCGTCAAATGCTGGTGGAGATGGGACTTCTGTTTCCCAGCCTGGGACTAGTAAGTTGTTCGCCTTTCGTCGCTGCTTTTTCCCTTCTTGTTCTTGGTCTATATCTTGCCTCACTCCCTTCTTCTGTGTCCAGATCCCTCCTCAGTGAACCCAGAGAACGTGGACGCCATTATTGAGGACGTCGCCAAGGCCGCCGAGGTGGACGCCGAGAAGATTGCCGCCGAGGCGGCCACCAAGGGCGCTGCTGAGGACGCCGCAGAGGGGCCTGCCGGGGAGGCCGACAAGGCCACCACTGAGGAGGCCGGCAAGGGGCCTGTCGAGGGGTTTGGCAAGGCCGCTGTCGAGGAGGAGGAGGAGGTGGCTGACGACCAGCCTTCTTCCTCTGCTGGTCCCGGCTCCGGCAAGTACCTGAGGGTGAGTGACGACTTGTTCGTCCACCTCCCAGGCGCGTCGAGCACCAGGACACCGGTCGAGGGAGAGGTGCTTGACGATGAGGTGCTTGCCGCCGCCGGGCTCGAGGTCGTCGACGAGCCGAGCGTTGGTGGCGACGGCTCCCAGGAGGAGCGGCTGCTCCAGGCCATGGGCGCCAGCTTCCGGAAGCTCCAGGCGCTCCACCGTGCCTGCTTGGACAAGGCTAGGTCTAGGATGGCACTGGCTGAGAAGGCGGAGGCGGACCTCCAGCGGCACGTCGCCGCGAGGCAGGACTGGTTCCGCCAGGCTCGTGACGAGCAGAAGGCCGCCCAGGGCGAGCTGGCCAAGCGTGATGTGGAGCTCACCATGAAGCTGGCCGACGTCGAGAAGGCCCAAGAAGCGGCGAAGGACTTGGCCGCCGCCGCTGAGGCCGCCCGGACCCAGCACGGGGCCGCACTGAACTCCCAGGAGGAGGACCTCGCCAAACGCGAGGCGGATCTTGACGCCAAACTCTGCGCCAAGGTCGAGGAGGTGGAGAAGCTTGTCGCGCAGCGGACTCAAGAGCTGGAGTATAGGCACAGGGAGGCGCTGGATGCCCAGGCTCTAGTTCACGCCAGCAAGGTGAAGGAGCTGGAGGTGGAGCGGGACAGGCTGAAGGACCAGACCCTGAAGTTGGCTGAGGAGAAGGACACGCTCAATGCTGCCCTGACGGAGGCGCAAGGCGCCGTCCTTGGCAAGGCCGAGCAGCTCTCCAAGGCTAATGACTCCGTCAAGGACCTGAAGCTGAAGCTGGAGGCCCTTGAGGGGATGTTCTCGGGGGCCAAGGCCCGGGAAGGAACCCTGGCCAAGGAGCTGGAGACCGAGAAGCAACTGCGGAAGGTCGAGGCCGCCACCCACAAGGATTTCGTGGATGGCCAGAACCGCTGGATCGGCCGCCTCGAGGACGTCGCCGGTAGGATCACCACTCAGCTGGCTACCATGGGGATGCCAAATGCGAGGTACGCCCCAGAGCGCAGCGGGACCACCAACGCCAAGCTGACCCTGTTCTTCGAAGTTGTTCTCGGGGCTCTGGAGCAGCTCAAGTCTAATTGGGCGAGCTCCTTGGCCGACGAGTCCCGGCTAATCTGCCGGGGCGCCATGACCAAGGTCCTCACCAAGCTGGCTTTCTGGAACCCCGACCTCGACTTCGACGCCGCGCTGGACAGCTTGCCGGGCGATGCGGACCTCTCTGGGATCGAGGAGCGCATCGAGCCCGTCATCAGCCGCTTCGGCGGAATCCTGAGGGTGGAGGGCCAGCGCCGGGAATAGGCGCCCCGTTCCTTGTTGCCGCTGCGGGTCCATGACCAAGACAATTCATATCTTTAGTTAGAACCGCAGCAACAATTTGATTTAACATAACTCTGCAGTACTCTTGATATTATGCATGTTATTTTCCTGTTTGATCTTCCCTTTGTAGGTTCACCCTACGCTAATTGGGTAGGCTTGCCAGCACGTAAACCTAGGGCGGCACCTTGAGGACGGATCCCCAAAGGCCTGCCGGGTGTGCGTGCTGCCGGGCGAACCACCTTGCCGCTCTCAATGCAGCCGCTCGAACTTTCGAGCTTGACTGGAGTCAGAATCGAGAGCGTTGCCGATTGCGGAAGTCTACCCCGCCACTCTCGACGCGGCCGCTTGAGCTGTTGAGCGGACTCGAAACAGAACAAGGGTGTTGCCAATCGTGGAAGGGCCCCTTTACGTGCAAGACCTTCGAGGACAATAACCTCATATATAAAAAGGAAAATGTTTAAGGTTTCGCATGACTTAGCTTTTCTGTTGTCGCGCTGGCGTCTTTCGCGTTCGCAGGTGGCGTCTTTTTCTCCTGGCCGCCTCCTTCTTCGGAGGCATGGCAACGAGGAACTGCTAGGCTAACTACTAACCCAGATTCTCATGACTGCGACCCCTACCAGGTGCGCCAAAGATGTCGGTGGGAAACGACACCTACGGGATCACTGGAATCCCTACTACGGTTGCAGGGGCGCGGGGTTGTGAGAAGAGCGGGATCAACAGTCAGCACAAGGGTCGTTTACCCAGGGTCGACCGCCGCTTCGCCCCGTCTCGACATGCGCCTGGGCCAGCAAGACGGTGGCGCCAAGGAGGCAGGCAACCACCTGAAGTGGCGCGGTGGTGGAGCCTTCAGGAAGATCTGCATGCCACCACATAGGCACGTGCTGAGTTGGCGGAGGAGCTCTGCGTCGACACGCAGGTGCCTACCCGCCTGGTGGGCTGGCAGCTGCATGGGACTGGTGGCGAAAAGCTTGGCGGGTGCGGGCCTGGCTGCAGCCTCGCGGATGCCCTCGGCAAGGGACCTGTCGGGGCTCCGGCAAGGGTCTTGCCGTGGCGTTGCGGTCGTCCCCGGCAAGGATCTTACCGGGGGTCTTGTGGGCTTCCTCGGCAAGGATCTCACCGAGGCTCGCCGTCTTCCACTCTTCTGATTAAGAGTGTTGTTCTTGTCTTCACAAAGATTTGCATACCGCCATGGAGGTGCTCAACGTGGCTGCTGAGGCTGCCCCGGCAAGTGTCTTGCCGGGGAAACCTACTTCGTCCATCTGCTCTTTGTGGTCTTGGCCTTGGCGTCGTCTCGCCTGTCTTGTGCTTTGGTTCCACCTCGGTTCACCTCCCCTGCCTTGCCAAGTGCGGCCGTGGCGCGTGGCTCCGACTGCCCGTGTACCAGTAAAGGGGTTAAAAGGAGAGCCCCTACTTTTGTACACTGACAGCGGTTGGAACGGTAACGATGCAGATTTCTCCATGCAATGTATTTCCTCAAAAATATTAGCTATATACTAAACTGACAATTTCTACTTCCTTTAATGCAATTTTTATTTGTATGATTTGCAAAGATGGATATAGCTGAAAATTCTTTTGAGTCATCTTATTAGTCCTTCGCTCGCATGTTTCATTTCTCACTAGGTTATCTGTACAAGTTTAACCACTTCAATAATGATGTTTTTTCGTGGCATGCAGGACAGTGTTAACCACACATGAAAGAATCTCAGGAACTACTCTTCCATCTTCTAGAATTAGGTGCGATGTTGCTTAAATCATGAACTAGTGATAACTAGGTTGATGAACTTCGATTGTAGTCAAGAAGAATACTCTCAATTCATGATGATTCAGTGCATGAATCTGCATGAATAAAAATATGTTTTTTTGGATAGTTTAGATTTGATTCTTTATTATCAATTTATTATTCATGTTGAAGCCAAAAAATATTACAACCATGTCGAGAAGGCCACAACGCACCACAAATGTTTTCATTATTTTCTAAACTTCAAGTACTATAAATGATTCACATATATAAAATATTAATACTCTAAATTCTCGCAGAAATTGGCAGGGTATTAGATTTTTGTTATACTTTGCCGATCGTAGATCTAATCAATTTTTGGCTTTTTACTTTTTTCTTCACCTACACATAGATTTAGTTTTATGAGTTTGCTAGTTGCCGACGTCTTTTCGCGTGTTGTTCAAGGCAACAAACCATTTTCATCTTGTTCAAGGAAAAGAGCACCAATCCTCTTATTTTGTGCCAAGCTCTTTTTTAATGCAGCCACAACCACATCTGTAAGGTATTGTTGCATAATAATTTCAGACTCATTCGGCAATGATTCGTGAGTGCTACTTAAGTTTTACAATTGTGTAGAGGATGCATTACATGCTACAATATTATGTAAAGGCACATATGCGCCTGTATAATTTTCGCCTATTCGGTTATCTCCACCATGTGGAGCCGAATTATAAACATCTATAGTTGTGTAAGAAGAAGAAATATTATTAATGTGAGGTGTACCATACAAGGTTGCGAGTAATTGGCTTATTAACTAGTAGTAGCATTGCCAATCTCTGATCCATCGGTATGCTCGGACAAGTATATTGAACTGGCGCTTGCACGTAATTAGATGAATGATTTAAAAAACTAGGGTTGGATGATAAATTGTACTCATCAAACCAACTAGCACTAGTAGAAAACAGGGCATACGTTCGGGCCAGATAAGCCCATTAGTCCTGGTTCAGTCACGAACTGGGACCCATGGGCCCATTGGTCCCGGTTCGTGAGGCCAGGGGCCTGCCGGGCCTCGTGGGGCATTGGTCCCGGTTCGTCTGGCCCCTTTGGTCCCGGTTGGTGGGACGAACCGGGACCAAAGGGCCTCGCTCCTAGCCCACCACCATTGGGCCCGGTTCGTGGCATGAACCGGGACGAAAGGGTGACCTTTAGTCCCGGTTCATGCCACGAACCGGGACCAATGAGTTGCCTATATATACTCCCACTGCTCTGTTTTTCCTGGCCGGCGAGGGGAGAGCTTTGTGGTGCTGTAGCTCACCTCCTATGCACACGAGGTGTTCGATGGAATGCCCGAGCCACACTAGTTAAGCTTTCTCCTCTCCAAGCTCGACCTCCAAACTCCATTTTCCTCAATATTTGTCTAGGTTTAGCGGTCCGTCACATCCCGTCCCCATCTTCACCGCCGTCGATCGCCCGCGCCGATCTCGTCGCAGGCACCACCATGGTGAGCCTCTTGTTCTTATCTTCTTTCTCAAAGGAAAAAATTCTTACTTGTATGTTTATATAGATACTTGTATAATTTTCTTACTTTTATTATTGCTTCTTATTATTTAGTGCGATGGTTTTGGTATCCGCCCCCGTCGGCCCTCGTCCTGTCTATGATTTGGATGTGGTATATATTATCTTTATAGCTATTTGGTTCATTTATTGTTCATGATAATTATGCCGACCAACGTGACATAGATTTTATTTATCTAGGAGGTATGTGAACCGGAAATTCCAACCGACCCTATTGTCAAGAGGTTAAATTTAGTTGAAGAAGAAAACAATTTCTTGAAGGAAAAACTAAAAAAAATTGAGGAGGAGAAGATGATATTGGAGTTGCATGTTGTGGATGTCGTCGATGATCACAAGATCACGATGGATGCAATGCGCTTGAAGATTAGAAAGATAAGAAAATATGCCATTCATACCGAGGCTTGGTATCATTATGCCGGTGGATCAATTGTTACCTTGGTTGCGATTATGATCGCATTTGTTTTGGCATTGAAATGTTTTACATAGTTTCAATGTATGGTTTAATTAATTAGATGCTCTGGAGAGCTATATGTTGTTAGATGAGAACTATGTATGTACTTTGGTTTTAATGTGATGATGAACTTCTATTAATTTGGTCTCTTAATTATCTACTCATGATGTTTTGTAATGGTTTTTGACACAATTAATTATATATAATGCACGCAGATGAACCGGCAATGGATGTATGGTGACAAACACACCTCAGAGTACATTAAGGGCGTGCATGATTTTCTGGAAGTGGCTGAGGCAAACAAGCAGAATGGTTTTATGTGTTGTCCATGCCCTATATGTGGGAATACGAAGTCTTACTCTAACTCGAAAATCATTCACACCCACCTTCTTTATAAGGGTTTCATGCGACACTATAATGTTTGGACCAATCACGGAGAAATAGGGGTTATGATGGAAGACAACGAAGAAGAAGAGGACGATGAGAACTATGTGCCCCCCGAATACGGTGATGCTGCAACGGGGGAAGCTGTTGAAGATCAAGAGGAACCAGATGATGTGCCCGATGATGATCTCCTTCGGGTCATTGTTGATGCAAGGAGTCAGTGTGAAAGTCAAAAGGAGAAGGTGAAGTTCGATCGCATGCTAGAGGATCACAAAAAAGGTTTGTACCCCAATTGCGAAGATGGCAACACAAAGCTCGGTACCGTACTGAAATTGTTGCAGTGGAAGGCAGAGAATGCTGTGCCTGACAAAGGATTTGAGAAGCTACTGAAAATATTGAAGACGAAGCTTCCAAAGGATAACGAATTTCCCGACAGTACGTATGCAGCAAAGAAGGTTGTTTGCCCTCTAGGATTGGAGGTGCAGAAGATACATGCATTCCCTAATGACTGCATCCTATACCGTGGTGCGTACAAGGATTTGAACGCATGCCCGGTATGCGGTGCATTGCGGTATAAGATCAGATGAGATGACCCTGGTGATGTTGACGGCGAGCTCCCCCGGAAGAGGGTTCCTGCCAAGGTGATGTGGTATGCTCCTATAGTACCACGGTTGAGACGCTTGTTCAGAAACAAAGAGCATGCCAAGTCGATGCGATGGCACAGAGATGACCGTAAGAAAGACAGGAAGTTGAGAGCACCCGCTGACGGGTCGCAGTGGAGAAAAATCGAGAGAAAGTACTGGGAGGAGTTTGCAGGTGACGCAAGGAACGTATGGTTTGGTTTAAGTGCAGATGGCATTAATCCTTTCGGGGAGCAGAGTAGCAATCACAGCACCTGGCCCGTGACTCTATGTATCTATAACCTTCCTCCTTGGCTGTGCATGAAGCGGAAGTTCATTATGATGCCAGTTCTCATCCAAGGCCCTAAGCAACCTTCCTCCTTGACTATCTGTTCCGAATGACGCTGAGGGACACGCACCCATGTGGAAGAAGAAATCTATATTTTGGAACCTACCCTACTGGAAAGACCTAGAGGTCCGCTCTTCGATCGACGTGATGCACGTGACGAAGAACCTTTGCGTGAACTTGCTAGGCTTCTTGGGCGTTTACGGGAAGACAAAAGATACAGCGGAGGCACGGGAGGACCTGCAACATTTGCACGAAAAATAGGGCTTGCCTCCAAAGCAGTATGAAGGTCCTGCCAGCTACGCTCTTACCAAAGAAGAGAAGGAAATCTTCCTTGAATGCCTGCTCAGTATGAAGGTCCTGTCTGGCTACTCGTCGAATACAAAAGGAATAATAGATATGGCAGAGAAAAAATTCCAGAACCTAAAGTCTCATGACTGCCACGTGATTATGACGCAACTGCTTCCGGTTGCATTGAGGGGGCTACTACCGGAAAACGTTCAATTAGCCCCTGTGATGCTATGTTCATTCCTCAATGCAATCTCTCAGAAGGTGATCGATCCAGAAATCCTACCAAGGTTAAGGAGTGATGTGGCGCAATGTCGTGTCAGTTTCGAGCTGGTGTTCCCACCATCCTTCTTCAATATCATGACGCACGTCCTAGTTCATCTAGTCGACGAGATTGTCATTCCGGGCCCTGTATTTCTACACAGTATGTTCCCCTTTGAGAGGTTCATGGGAGTCCTAAGGAAATATGTCTGTAACCGCGCTAGGCCAGAAGGAAGCATCTCCATGGGCCATCAAACAGAGGATGTCATTGGGTTTTGTGTTGACTTCATTCCTGACCTTAAGAAGATAGGTCTCCCTCAATCGCGGTATGAGGGGAGACTAGGTGGAAAAGGCATGCTAGGAGGGGACTCAATAGTATGTAGGGACGGGCATTCTTGGTCTCAAGCACACTACACGGTTCTACAGAATTCTACCTTGGTGACCCAGTATGTCGATGAACACAAGAACATTCTGCGCTCCAAACACCCGGACTAGTGTGAGGACTGGATTACATGTGGACACATCAGGAGTTTTGGCAGTTGGTTCCAAACACGTCTCAGGTGTGACAACACTGTTTCCAATGACCTGTACTCGTTGGCGAGGGAACCATCTTCGACTGTAATGACCTACAAAGGGTATGAGATAAATGGCAATGCATTTTACATGACCGCCCAAGATCAAAAGAGCATCAACCAAAACAGTGGTGTCCGCTTTGATGCAGCAACCAAGAGGGGAAAGGACACATATTATGGTTACATAGTGGACATATGGGAACTTGACTATGGAAATGATATTAAGGTCCCTTTGTTTAAGTGCAAATGGGTCAATCTGTCAGGAGGCGGGGTACAGGTAGACCCACTGTACGGAATGGCATCAGTGGATCTGAACAATCTGGGGTACACAGACGAGCCATTCGTCCTAGCCAAAGATGTGGCGCAGGTTTTCTATGTGAAGGACATGTCTACCAAACCGAGAAAAAGAAAAGACAAGGAAGCGGATACATCATACAATGAGCCAAAGTGCCACATAGTTCTTTCATGAAAAAGAGACATCGTGGGATTGGAGGGCAAGACAGACGTGTCTGAATATTATGAAAAGTTTCATGAAATTCCTCCCTTCAAAGTCAAGGCTGACCCAAGCATCCTGTTAAACGATGAAGATTATCCATGGTTACGGCGCAATAAGCAAAGAACACAATCAAAGAAAAAGTGAAGACTTTCTATCAAAAACTATTATGATGATGCCTTCGATGTAGAATATCACTGCAGTCACATTTCAACAAATGAAATCCCTTCGTAACAGATGAGTTTCCGTCCAAAACACTGATACTTCGAAAGAGATTGTCCATTTTGCACACGAAGTGCATCCATTTTTTGCCGTAACCCTCTCAACTTTTTAGCACATGCTATGTGGGTGAAATGATGATACCATGCCAACTTTCAACCTTTTCAGAGTTCATTTGTAGTGTTTTCAATTTAAGGGTCATTTATCTCAAATAATGAAATTATAGCAAAAAGAATGAACTAAAAGCAAAAAGAATGAACTAAAAATAATCAATTAAAATATTCTGTTATGATCAACTAAAACAAAACTATAATATCCTTCAATAGCAAAAAGTATCAACTAAAAAGCTTTTATAAAACTCCAATAGCAAAAGGAATCAACTCAAAAACTTTTATAAACCTCTAGTATTATTCAAACTAAAATTATATAAAATTTATGCAACCAAAATTATCAAAGTATTTTATGTTCAAAACATTAAAAGCAAAAAGAATTTTCATAAAGAATTTTTTTGTTTGAAACTTTAATAGAAAAAGAATTATCATAAAGAATTTTTGTGTTAGAAACTAAAATAACAAAATTTGTTTTTCAATATAATGATAAAACACAGTAATATTAAATAGCAGGAATAAGAATCACTCAAAAAAGAAGGAGAAGAAGAAGGAGAAGAAGAGGAGAAAAAAATAATAAGAGAAAGTAGAAGAAAAAAAAGGAAAAGAAGAAGGAATAGAGGAGAAGAAGAAAAAATAGAAATATTTTCTTCTTCTCCTCTTTTCCTTCTTCTTCTCCTCTGTTTTTTCTTCTATTTTTTCTTCTTCTTCTTCTCCTTTTTGTCTTCTTCTACTCTTTTTCTTCTTCTTCTTCTTCTTCTTCTTCTTCTTCTTCTTCTTCTTCTTTTTCTTTTTATCGGGAACGAGGGTGTCGAGGATCGCCGAGGGGTCGAGGGTCGTGAACTAGGGTAGAGGGTCCTGGATGGCCGAGCGGTCGAGGGTCGTGAACTAGGGTATAGGGTCGAGGGTCGCCGAGGGGTCGAGGGTTGAGAGTCGAGAGTCGAGGGTCGTCGAGCGGTTGAGGGGTCGACGATCGCCGAGGGGTCGAGAGGGTGGCCTAGTGTCAAAGTATTGAAGAAATCTATGGCTTCATCGTTAGCCGGAAGTAACCGGGGCATGATGGTACGAATTTCTCCAAAGTTTTTTTGGAATGGAGTCCCGGGTAGGATGATCCGCCTTTTGGTACGAATTTCAGCAAATGCCTTCCAAATAGCGATATTCGGAAGGCTCTTGCTGTACTTTGTACCAAAAAGCGAATTACCCTATCTGGGACTCCGTTCCAAAACAACTTTGTAGAGCTTCGTACCATCATGCGCCTGTTACTTTCGCCTAATGATGAAGACATGGTTTTGTTGAATCCTTTGACACAAGACAAACGTGACGTAAGCTGGTCGAGGGTTGGGAACTAGGGTAGAGGGTTGTGGATCGCCGAGAGGTCGAGGGTCGTCAACTAGCTAGAGTCGAGGATCGGCGAGGGGTCGAGAGGTTGCCTAGTGTCAAATTATTGAAGAAATCCATGGCTTCATCATTAGCCGGAAGTAACCGGGGCATGATGGTACGAATTTCTCCAGAGTTGTTTTGGAATGGAGTCCCGGATAGGATGATCCGCCTTTTGGTACGAATTTCAGCAAATGCCTTCCAAATAGCGATATTCGGAAGGCCCTTGCTGTACTTTGTACCAAAAAGCGAATGATCCTATCTGGGACTCCGTTCCAAAACAACTTTGGAGAGCTTCATACCATCATGCGCCTGTTACTTTCACCTAATGATGAAGACATAGTTTTGTTGAATCCTTCGACACTAGACAAACATGACATGAGGGGATCGAGGGTCGGGAACTAGGGTAGAGGGTTGTGGATCGCCGAGCGGTCGAGGGTCGTCAACTAGCTAGAGTCGAGGATCGCCGAGGGGTCGAGAGGTGGCCTAGTTTCAAAGTATTGAAGAAATCCATGGCTTCATCATTAGTCGGAAGTAACCGGGGCATGATGGTACGAATTTCTCCAAAGTTGTTTTGGAATGGAGTCACGGATAGGATAATCCGCCTTTTGGTACGAATTTCAGCAAAGGCCTTCCAAATAGCGATATTCAGAAGGCTCTTCCTGTACTTTGTACCAAAAAGCGAATTATCCTATATGGGACTCCATTCCAAAAAAACTTTGGAGAGCTTCGTACCATCATGCGCCTGTTACTTTCGCCTAATGATGAAGACATGGTTTTGTTGAATCCTTTGAGACTACACAAACGTCGGACAATCATGAGAGAGAGGCGGTCGATATACCCCCACGCCGATAACTTCGACACGAGGGGGGGTCGATATACCCCCTCCCCGATAACATTTTTTTCTATGTATATGTCGTCGTTGTCGATATACCCCCTCTCGGATAACTTTGACATGACGGGGGGTCGATATATATACCCCCTCCCCGATGACATTTTTTTCTATGTATATGTCGTCGTTGTTGATATACCCCCTCCCAGCAACGTCGACATATCCATCTCTCATGTTTGTATATTAATTGCCATGTTGTAATATTTGCAGAAACTATGGATCATCAAAGAGACTTCGATCAAGAAGAAATATTGGGGGACATAATCCGCGACAGAGGTGATGTAGTCTTGTCGTTTCTCAACGACATCGAAGAAGGTCTGCAAGGAGAGGAAGCAGGTTGCGTTGATCAAACAATGGAGGAGGGTCATGATCGTGATGGTGGCTCCGGCGACCGTGATGACGACTCCGGTGACCGAACGGAGTCGGGATCAGCTGTGGCAAAGTCTGGTGAGGTATATATACATATATATATATATATATATATATAGTAAGCCTGTGCTGACTACCTAATTGTGCATTAATTGTTTTGGTATGTACATATATTAACTCTTCTTTCTTCTTTTATATAGCCCCCCGGATCAAGCAATAATTCAGAAAAGAAATGAGGCCCGAAGAAAAAGTTGCTTCCGGAGGAAAGGTTCAGGATCACAGAAATCGCGCGCGATGGCCAACCGATTAAACCCCTCCGGACCAAGGAAGCACTACAAGAAATATGTCAACTTGTGACCATCACTATTGGTCGCTGAATGGTCATTGTTTTTCATTTGCGACCTTTTTGCGACCGAAAATAGATAGTCAAAAGCTGGCGGTCGTAAACTGAAATTAGCGACCTTCTTTGTGATATGTAAAAGGTCGTTAGTTGCACGACCAAATTTTTGGTCACTGGCAACCTCCCCAGGCCACGTAGGGATCCAACGTGGCAAGCTGACGTGGATAAGAATCAGCCCGGTCCAATTCGGTGTTTTACATAGGCCGACACCAATAATTCAGCCTTTTTTTCCTGTTATTTTTGCTAGCTACACGGGCCTAGCCCAGCAATTCGGCGTTTTTTTTTCTTGTCCATTTCCTTTTATAGTCCATTTTTTCACCCTCTACCCTTTTATAGTCCATTTCTATTTTGGGCCTCGGCATTTTTACATTCCATCTACTTTTTGGGTCATGGCCTTTTCGTTTGTCGCACTGGTCATCTTTCTATTTCTCACACTTTCACAATAAACAAATGAAAAATATTTCAAATGGCAAGAGAACATACGAAACTGTTAAAATGATAGCCAATATTAGCACCAAATATGCTGACTACTGTACAACATACAAAATTACAGTATTTACAATAGTGTTCATACAACCAGATATGCTGGCTACTGTACAACATAGCCAGCACTACATTATAACTTGCTACTCCTTACTTTGTCAGGCTTCAAGCTTCTTCAAATTTCTTCAGCCCAGAGCTCCTGTAAAGAGAGGTAACACCACACTTTTAGAGCTAGATCAAGGCACAAAATGTTTATTTGGTTGGGTCATGCTGCAACAACCACATAGAAGCATAATTATAAGCACAAATACACCAATCATCTCAGTTCAAGCAAATGATCTATAGTAGCAAAGCACATGGCAGGAATGTTTACAACATCTCAGTTGATGACTTCAAATAGGAATAATGTATACAAATATAATAGAAAAATATGAGAAACTATCACAGTACAGAAATGGTGTCGCGGAATTATATAGCTAACTCGATGACAGATTGAAATGTTTTACTCAACGTATGGAACTCAAAAGAACTTTTTTGGTTAGTCAAGAGCATCATAACTGCAGAAATTAGATAGTATGAAGGCAATATTCTAATGATCAAAACAGATGAAGCTGGCAACATAATATAAGCAGAAGTCAATTGTATCTACTCATATTTTGTGTGTCCAAGTAGGTACCGGTGGAAGGGTGTACCTACATGTAGGGCGTGAGGAGGAGCTAGAGCGCCCACCTGAACTAGAGCTGCAGTAACCATGCAGGCAAGCATCACCCAATACTTGGGCGCGCCAAAAAGAACACCATGTCCTCAACAACAGTCATGTGCACCTGCATCAACAAGAGGCGCCAAAACTGAGAAATGAGAACAAAATTTACATATTCATATTTTCGGATTGATAGTCTCTGAACTTTCATGTCTCTTGGAAAGAGAAGGACTTCCAGCAAATAGCACATATTCATATTTTAAGTCAATAGCTTTGTAAGCATGTAGTAGATTGTTCACATCCTAATGAACCAAAAAAACTACTACTGTAGATTGCAGTGAAATCAAAGTACCACTACTACTGTAGATTGCAAATAATATGAGCAAAGCAAACCAAAATATTATTGCAAAATATATGGATTTATAGCTAGGATCAATAAGCTAAGATCAAATGTCATACTAATGTGTTCTAATCCTGTTCTTGCTTGCTGCAAATCTAAAGAACATCACCGCAAAGACTACACATGCTAGGACTAGCATTGGTGAAAAATAACTAATAATCACATGATGAAGTCCTACAATGAATTCCAGAAGTAGTGACTAGATTCATAGAAAATAGAACAACAAAGTCATGCCATGACCAAATCCGAACCAGAACGCATTTAATAAAATGGATTGCATCTGGGTGCTGTAATAGTGTATATATACATGCTAACGACATGAACGTTCCATCAGGTCATGATCAACTACTCAAAATCATGATATGTTTTGCAAAAAATAGAAGTAATCAGCAGATGACACAATGAGCAAGTGAAGGCTTTAAATATCTCCATGTCAAAGAATCAAGTCGATGAAGACATGCAATAGGACTAGGAGCAGCCTTGCATCATCGTTTGCTCAGGTCGACGCTGGAAAGTGTGTTGTTGTACATGATCAGAACCCGCACAACACAGGTATGCCTGGCCAAGGGAGTAGTCCAGTGCTCGCAAGGACTACCACCGCACGGTCGACTCGCATATACCTGCCAACATCACGATAATATAAGATAATTATAATCAAGAAAAATCATATTGATTCAAGCATATTACTTGCTGGGGGTACCATAACATCATTTTGTGGCAACACTTTTTTAGCTTTCTATATACCATTGTCATCAATCTCACATTTAACAAAGCAAGAACTACAAATGCAACATAGCCTCAAATTTAACAAAGCAAGAATTGCAAATGCAACATAGACATCCAAGTTACAGAATATAAATTTCAGCAATTTAAAAAGAAGGATGGAATGGGTGCACAGAACCTTTAGTAGCAAGAGTTGGTTCATGTGGTACATGTCAACGTCCACAGCAAATAGAAGGCAGTTTATTATAACACAACAAATGTGTCAAAATTCAAGGCTAATCTATGTGACATGAGTGAGTGCAGAGGGAGTGCTCTTGTACAATTAGAGGAAAAAAGTGATGTGTACATGATACAATACACAGAGAGAGTTTGCTCCAGCCAGATTCAATCATCCAAAACTGACATATTTCAGCCACATCCAACATGTCCAGGAAGGCCATCCAATGGTTTCAGCCACATCCTAATAAATATGCAGCATTCTAATACCAATTTTTTCATTGTGCTGCGAACTCAAGATACATAACAGAAACTTGGAAGAAACAGAGCATCGGTAACTTGGAAGAAAAAAAAGGCTTATTGGGTGGGAGAGACCTTGTGCGGGGTGGACGATGTCGTCATCGAGTTCCAGATCGATGTCCTCCTCGTCCATGGAGGGACGGCACCTGTTGCGTCCAAACCGAAGAAAAAAATAAGCAAGGGGCCCATTCCCGGTACACAGTTGCGTAATTTTCTGTGTTGATCCCGAACTTCAAATAGCATGCGGCGGTTAGGATAAGCCGCAGATTAGTACTGAACAGGTAGTAGAGATACAACACATGAACATTTACCTATATCAATTATATATATTTGTCACAATGCAGCAACTAAATTGGTTGATACATTCATCAGAGATTATACTCATTTGGGTTGCACAACAAGTAATACGGTTGAGATACTGCAGGAGGGGATATTCTGCGTACAGATCGCATAAAGGCAGGGAAATCTAATCGAAATTTTCTATACACTAATTTGTTGTGTTTACGTGAGCAAGAGACAATTGCATAGTTTTGAAGTAATGGACTGGTGTTGCTGCAGAAATCGTAAAAGAAGAGAGCTGAATCAGAGACCTTGCACTCGATGTTGCACCAGAGTTGATGGAATTGGACGTAGTCGATGAAGACCTTGTTGTCGAGACCATCTGCGAGTGCGAGAGGGCCCAAATCACGGCTGTTGGTGGCCCTGCTGACTCCGGCGATCCATCTCTCTCCATCACGCCAGAGGAGCCAACACCAGGCACTGAGGTGACCACGCCGGAGAAGAGAACATAACGCCGACGGGAGCACCGACCGGCTGCTGGTCGCGGGAACCGCGCCCCAGGACACCGCGGGTCTGGTCCGGCGAGGGGAGAGAGGCCGTGTCCACCAGATCGAGGTCGTGGGCACGGCTGCGAATCCTCTGCGGCCGCCTCGCCTGCCCGAGCTTGACAGAGCCCTAGACGACGCCGACGCTGACGGCGGAGACCGTGGCCACCTGCAACATGCATCGGAGGTCTGTCAGTCAGATCTGATCCGTGAAGCCGTGGACGAATCGTGAATCGGAGGAGAGGGGTGCGTGGGTCACTTACGAGGGCGAGGGTGCTCTTCCCGGAGTAGGGTCTCGGGGTGAACGGCATGGCTGCGACGGCGGCTGGATCCGGACGACGAGGGTTCGATGCTACAACGGCGGAGTCGAGAACCTGCGACTGACGAGGGCTTCTCTCCTGTCTGCGCCGGCCAGTCGAGGTGGAGCAGAGAGCCCCGCGGGCGAGGGAGGCAGAGGAGCATCGGAGGAGGACCTCGGGCTTCTCTTCTGTCGTGCGCAGGCGTGGAGGGGCGGCGATGTGAGAGCCCCACGGGCGGCGAGGTTGGTCAAGGACGAGGGAGACGAGGGGAGAGTGAGGGCGGCGGCGGAGGTGGGCGGCGGCGAGATTCTGAGGGGTGAGTGGCGGCGACGAGGGGGGCGAGGGGGATCTGCATCGGGGGAGAGGGGAGAGGATCTGAGGGGGGAGGGAGAGAAAGAAAGAAAGAAAGGAGGCGGAGGTGGATGGAAGATGACTAGGGTTTCGGCTCAGGTGGGGTTTGGTGGAGGAGGCGAGGAGGCGAGGGCTGCCGTTGGATCCGAGAAGATCCAACAGCATTCATGCATGATCCGCGTGTGTTGTGTGTGGACCAATCAAAACGCAATACATCGTACAACATTATGACCATCTAAATTGGTCGTAATATATTTTAAAACAAGATGTTAAAGAAAAACATTCCAATTTAACCGGATGATTTTACGATTCTCTTCCCTCAAAACAAAAGATTTTACGTTTCTCTAAGCTGCCTTGAAGGGGTGACACATGTTCCCGTGGGACCGCTGCACCGCCAGTCCCTGTAACCTTATCTTCTCCCCGAGCCGTCTTCATCCCCTAGATGATCAATCTTATGGCCAAATGATCAATCTTATGGCCACATTCATGGCATAGTTTGTTCAAACGATCTCATATTGTGCACAAGGGTGCATCTTGAAATGGCAAACAATGTTGCCTAAGGGAGTTTTCATTTTCTTTGGACGAAAAATTCATTTTCCATTTTTTGAATGCCCAAAATGAGTTCTTTTTGTGAAGGATCTACCATATATTTATTGCAAAATTAGACCAAATCAATTTTATAAAATATTAGAATATATTTAATGCACAATTGACCAAATAGTTGGGTGTCAAAAGCTTTGACCCACCTCTGGTGAAAAAGACAAATTTCTGTCGATTCAGCTCGAAGCGTGTCAAAATTGAACTGCAGCTGCCTCATAGTTTGCTCTTTATTTTTTCCAAAAATCATTTCTAGGTACATCAGTATATATTTAATAAGAGAAACACCAAAATGTTTCCAAGATTCAACAACTAGCTAGGAATGGTCAAGCCTGCCGTTTTGACCGCATTTTGAAACGGGCATACAAAATTAAAAAAATCAAAAATTGGAAAACCTTCGCATTGTGTCATTATATGTGGCCAAGTTACCAGGAAAAAAAATAAACTTGTAATACGATAATTATTTTTAAAAATTGTTCTCAGAAACGAGCTATCATGTGTGGAGATCAATGGCTTTCAAGCCATATGATCAATCTTATGGCCACATTCATGGCATAGTTTGTTCAAATGATCTCATGTTGTACACAAGGGTGCATATTGGAATGGCAAACAATGTTGCCTAAGGAAGTATTCATTTTCTTTGGACGAAAAAATCATTTTCCATTTTCCGAGTGCCTAAAATGAGTTTTTTTGTGAAGGACCTACCATATATTTTTTGCAAATTTGGACCAAATCAATTTGCTAAAACACTAGGCCATGTTTAATGCACAATTGACCAAATGGTTGGGGGTCAAAAGCTTTTACCCACCTCTCATGAAAAAGACAAATTTCTGTCGATTCAGTTGGAAGCGGGTCAAAATTGAACTGCAGCTGCCTCATAGTTTGCTCTTTATTTTTTCCAAAAATCATTTCTAGCTACAAAAGTATCTATTTAATCAGAGAAACACCAAAAGTTTTCCAAGATTCAACCACTAGCTAGGAACGGTCAAGCCCGCCGTTTTGACCGCATTTTGAAAAGGCATAAAAAATTTAAAAAATCAAAAAATTGGAAAACATTCGCATTGTGTCATAATATGTGGCCAAGTTACCAGGAAAAATAATAAACTTGTAATACGATAATTATTTTTAAAAAGTGCTCTCAGAAACGAGTTATCATGTGTGGAGATCAACGGCTTTCAAGCCAAATGATCATTCTTATGGCCACATTCATGGCATAGTTTGTTCAAATGATCTCATATTGTGCACAAGGTTGCATATTGGAATGGCAAACAATGTTGCCTAAGGAAGTTTTCATTTTATTTGGACGAAAAAATCATTTTCCATTTTCTGAGTGCCCAAAATGAGTTTTTTTGTGAAGGATCTACCATATATTTGTCGCAAATTTGGACAAAATCAATTTTCTAAAATACTAGGCCATATTTAATGCACAATTGACAATATGGTTGGATGTCCAAAGCTTTTGATCCACCTCTGGTGAAAAAGACAAATTTCCGCCGATTCAGTAGGAAGCGGGTCAAAATTGAATTGTAGCTGCCTTATAGTTTGCTCTTTATTTTTTCCAAAAATCATTTCTAGTTACATAAGTATCTATTTAGTCAGAAATACATGGTTTGGTGGCGATATGTCGAGGTTTGGACGGTGGCCGAAGGCGCCAACTCCAGAGCGCGTAAACTCGCATGCCCGCTGCGTGGTCACTGCGTGACCATGGCGTTGAGTTGCGTTCTGGGCGGCCTAGGCATGTCTAGTGGGTTGGGCACTCCCCAGGTAGGTGTTAGGAAGAAAATTACAACATAAGATTCTCACGAGGTGACCGAACTATGCTCAAACATGAATTAGCAGCCAAGTGTTTGATTAGCGGTACGGGAAATGCGCATGGCCAATGGGTGTGAGTTTTGGCTGAGGATGATCATCTACTAAGAAGAACGACTTCACAAATTTTCAGCTCAAAAGGAGGAGCCTAGGTGGTACTTGTTTTGCAAAGTACTACACTGGACAAAAATATGAATGTTAAAGCTGGGTTCAAAATAATGAATGGATTGAACTAAAATTTGGTGGAGGATGGTTATTTGGGCATAGGAAAGCACTATACAAAATTGATACCATTTGGACATGGCAAAGTGGTACTTCCTTCACAATGCTCTCCTCTAGACAGAAACTTGGGAAAATTAGTGAGAGAAATTGGATAAATGAAATGAGCTCAAATTTGGTGTAGGTAAGTTACATAGGTATGGTCATGCCCTGGTAAATTTTGAGATCATTAGGGTAAGCCTAGCTAGTACTTACTTCACAAAGCTTCTCCCTAGATAGAAACTTTGGAAATTTTCTACAGAAGATTTACCAGGAAAATGGAGCTGAATATTATCATGTGGCAATGATTTGGGTATGGAAGAGTGCCCAAAAAGTTTGAGGGTAATAGGAGGGGTCTAGATAACACTTGTTTTGCAATGTGCCAATCTGGCCATAAAATAGAAATTGAAACTGGGCTCACATAGATGATTTGAATGAGCTGAGATTTGGAGGAGGGTGATAATTTGGGCATATGAAAGAACTGTATTAATTCCATGTCATTAGGATATGCATAACTAGTACTTCTTTCACAAAGGTTCTAGGTGGACAAAAACTTTGGAAATTTTCCGAGGAAGATTTACTGGGCAAATGGAGCTGAATTTTGTCACGAGGCAATGATTTGGATAGGAAAGAGTGCCCAAAAATTTTGAGGGCAATCAAGAATAAATAAATAGCACTTCCTTCACAAAGTGTTATTCTGAACAGAATAGGAAAATGAATATTGTTGAATTATTGTTGAACTAGGCAAGGAATGTTTTTTACATATTTGACGAAGATATGACCCAAAGAATTTATGAGATTTTTTTGGGAATTTTGGGAATGACAGAAATATAGGTTACTTCACAACCTAGGGCAAAAATTGACACATGGACATGACACATAGGCAAAACTGATGAGGTAGCGCCAAGTCATAGCAATAAGTACCAATGCATCCACGTTCACAACCTCATGACCATTTATATTGGTCGTAATCAGGTAGAAATAAGGTCATCGACCACTCTTGTCTGCTTTATGACCATTTGGTGTAAGGCAATTTTAGGGTTTGAGCCCTTCCAAGCGAAATGGTCGTGGATTTACAACCAATTCAGCTCGGGTCACAAAGAGAAGGTCACAAGTTGACATATTTCTTGTAGTGAAGCATTTTCTGCTCAGTGCGGGGTTCTTGTTAGGGACATGATCCCGATCAGCATTGAGCTATGGAATGAGCCTAAGAAGGAAGAGCTTCTTCAAGTTTCTTTTATCGAAGATAGCAGAAAGAAGATCTTTGGAAAGCGCTGAAGGTTAATTTCACCCTACCGGAAGAGGAGGATCCGAAGAATCCAGTTATAGAGCCATTGATCAAGTCCTATGCTCTCAAGAAGATGGCAGATCTATTCATGAGGTGGAAGAATGAGTTGAAAACAACGTATCTCGACCAAGACAAGACTCCAGAATTCACCGGCCGGTTTGAGAAGATAAGAGATCACTGGCCCGCATTTGTGGCCAACAAGAGATCGGAGAGGAGTAAGAAGATGTCAATGACTAACAAGATAAATGCTGCAAAGAAGGAGCATTACCATCGCATGGGGTCAGGTGGCTACCTCAAAGCTCGACCGTTGTGGGACAAGGCTGAGCAGGACCTGATTGCTAAAGGGGTCGAACCAGTGACATTGCACTGTCCAGACCGTTGTAGGACTTGGATTTTCGGGGCTGGTGGAACATTGGACACTGAAACAGGGAAGTGCTGCTGGACGGACGAGCAACGTGCAACACCCGTCACGAAGCTTCGAAAAACAATCAACGAAGTGCGGGAAGGGAAGTTCGTTCCCGACAGAGAGAACGACAAGCTCACAAGGGCCCTCGGGAATCCTGAGCACCCTGGACGAACAGGAGGCAGACCGGAATCCGTTGCGTGGAAGGTTGGGTTCCCGGACGCAGGCAGTTACAAAACCCAAGAGAGGACGAGGAAAGTGGAGCAGAGCGACCTGCAGGAGCTTAAGGCAAGGGTAAGAAAGCTAGAGGAACGAGATGTTGAGAACCAGCAGCTGCGAGATCCTGCCCAAGATGCTACCCCAGAAGCTACCCCGCCATCTCAGCGGAGAAGCAGCGTGGCTTCCACCAAGCTCGTTCAGCAACCTGACTTGACGGGTCCTAGCTACCCGTGGATTTTATCACGGATTCACACCAGTGCCAACTTATGACGCAATGGGATCAGCTCAAAGTCAAGGCGGCTATCGGCTCTGTGTTCCCTCCTTCACCCGGAGCAACTTTTGACTGCCGTCCGATTCCACAAGGCTATGTTGTTGTGATGGTGGACGAAATAACGGAGGGATTTGAGGAGCTCCAGCTTGACCACCCTACAGGTGATGGGGAGACTCACCTGGGTCTTGCTATGCATACTCCGTGTCTACGGCGGAAGGAGCACATCAAGCTTCTGAACTTCACGGCTCCTGCTAGTCAGCTGGGCACTCCGCCTCCTCCACCTCCACCTCCTCCTCCGGCGAGTGATCAGGGCACTCCGCCTCCTGCTCCGGCGCGTGGGGGCGGCAGTACTTTGCCTCCTTCTCCGCCTGCTCCGGCGCGTCCGAGCAGCCCGCCACCTCCTTCGCCGCCTCGTAAGCAACAGCGGAACACAGACGCCGCCGCTCCGGCTGATCCGGCGCGTCATAGCAGTCTGCCTCCGGCTGCTCCGCCTCTTAAGTAACGAAAGAAGACAGCCGCAGCCGCTCTGGCTGCTTCGGTGTCTAGCACTATAGCCAGAGGCGGGAGGCAATACAGATACGGTCCATCGTCTCTCAAGCCTCTAGAACGGGAGGCAATACAGCCAGAAGCAGAACGGAGAAAAGGGAAACAAATTCCCCAGCTCGGCGAATAAGCGATGCAATCGTGCCCCCCGCTCAATGTGTCTAGCGATATCGTCGCTAATCTTCCGGTGGTGCTGCCCGGTACCAATCCTGGAGATTACATGGCCGACGACGATGCAATAATTTTTGGAACAATGGAGGTGGACACATTAAGATTCGAGCACGGGAAGCCTCTCGTCAGACCTGGTACTTCCCTAACAACGATGATGCGAAGATTCCATGATTGGTACATGGACATCTGCAGGAAGTGTGGGAAAAATACTTTGTCGCTATCGTTTAAAGAGGAGCACGACCTCGTTAGAATTGATTTGTTGTTGGTTCCATATGAGGAGTTTTTCCAGTTTTTCAATCAAAAGGCCCTCGATAAACAATCATCACTTTCTACTGTATATAAGTACTACTTCTCTGTAATTAGTTAAGTCTCTATATATAGCTCAACTCTTTCATTGCATGTACATATAATTATCCTCACTATATTATGCAGATTGAAGATCGCCGAATTGAAGAAAAGACAAGTAGGTAATATTGGGTTCATTAACACAAATCTCATGGATGAATGGAGTGTTAAACATGATGCCAGACAAACCGAGGCCAAGTTGCTCGCATCGTTACTTCGAAATCAAAACAAAGCTACAATACTCTTTCCTTACGAATACAAGTGAGTGTTACTGTCTTGTGCATATTCGGTTTCCCTTATTACTCGAGGTTATAGTAATGTAGTTGATGAGTTATGCATGCATGCGCAGGTTCCACTTTATTCTGCTAGAGATTAAGCTTGAGAAGGGACTAGTAACCGTCATAGACTCCAAACGAAAAAATCCGGAGGAGTATGCGACCATGACTAAAATGCTCGAGAAGTAAGTTCAATCGATCATTATCGCACCATATCGGCAACTTTGTTCATTTCCTGCTATCAAGTAATTGTTTTCTTTGTCTGGCAGGGTTTGGAAAAAGGTCACCGCACAAGCTCCGGGACTGCCGGCGCAACTGCGATTTGACCACCCGAAAGTAAGTACTAGCTACTAGCTAGTTCTGCGCATCTCCCATTGATTCTAGCTAGTTTCATCAATACCATTTAGCATGCTTTGCTTATCAGTTTGATTGACCTCTATTTCTTGTAAAGTGGTTGTGGCAGGAACCCGGGAATGATTTGTGTGGATACTACATTTGCGAGTTCATCCACCACACCACCTGTGAGCGGGGCTACTCTAAATAACAATATGAAGTGCGTAAGCAATAATATTCATAATTTTATTTTATTACCATCATTTGTGTTGAGTTTCATTCATATATATGTATTGACCCCCTTCTTGAAATAAGATGTGGCAGACGCGGGATGAACTCCTACCACAAGATCGCATACGAGCAATTCAAGAGGAATTGGCGGGATTCTTTCTTGACCACGTCATCGACAAACACGGAGAATACCATGTGGAAGTTGAGTTCAGATGTTAGGGGATGTAAGAGATCTTATATTGTATATATATGTAGCCAGTAGCGTCGGATAGATATACGAAAACTTGTTGTTCGGCCAATCTATCGGAGAAGGAGAGGTCGATCACTTCTCTCTGTGTATATATGTTCATGACGATCTTCTGTACTTAATGGTTTCCTTCATTTGCTTACTAGCTAGCTCGCGTGTCGAGTCCTCTCTATACCTAGCGTCGACCAAGCACGGAGATAAGAGAGGACACTCCTCTCTATTAGCTAGCTCACACAATATATGAAACCCGTAAATTAACCCTACAAAACCCCCAAAACCCCCCAACCCCCCCCCCCCCCCTTCAGAAAAAAACCAAGCCCCTGAACTGCTGACGCGTGGAAGCCCTTTGGTCCCGGTTGGTGGCACCAACCAGGACAAAAGGTCCCCCTACGTGGGCAAGCCGCTCCGGCCACGTGGAGCCCCATATGTCCCGGTTCCCGATCGAACCGGGACTAAAGGTAGAGGGCTTTAGTTACGACCCTTTAGTCCCCGTTCGGGAACCGGGAGAAATGGCCCTCACGAACCGGTTCGAATGGCCCTATTTCTACTAGTGTAGTGAAACCATATTAATTAAGTGCATCTACACAGGGATTGCGCATTCTTATTATTTTTCTTGATAGCGAACTGTTGATGACCAGCAAGAACGGGCTGTCGAACGTTTGAAGTTTCGTCCCGGGCGGAGTCGCCAGAATGTGTGTTCACACACGAACACGTCATTGTGTATCCTCGACAATGGGGGTGATGCGCCACGGCTCATGTTGAAGGAGACCCGACCGGAAGCGCGGTACACAAGCAACCCGACAGGCGCTTTGTAGACCCGAAACCCCACACACTTGGGAGGGATCCCATCAGGGTTTGCAACAGCTATGGGCTGTGCTAGGTAGACCTGATCACCCCTAAGCCCTTGCAGATTTGCTGCCCCCCAATCTTGAATAACGACGAAGGACGACAAGAAAGATACAAGGGAGAGAGATAAAAAGTAGATGAAGAAGCAAAATTAGTAGATTGATTTGCTCGATTATGTGTTTTTCAATCGGCCATTACCTCTCATCTATTTATGGTGCGGCTGAACTTGCCGTACAAGTAAATGACTCCATATCCCATCCAAATCTTTTCAAAATTACTTGAACACGGATTAAGGTAAATCAAAGACATCAATTCGGTTTTTGGTCTCACAGGCCACAACTGACCTTGGATGAACATGTTCCCAAAGCAAATTTAAATGTTTCGACGAGAAAAACAATTTTTGTGTTGAACGTGTTTCCATTCGAGTTCACCTTGAGGACCAAATCGCTCATGCGACCCATTAGACATCACCCACACGGGTGTCGGATTGCCCAGGCCATCTTTTACCAATGGTCGACCTGCAGTGCATCGCCTTCAACTTTTGCATACGAGATGAATTATATATCTAAATCGATTATATCGAGGAGATAAGACAATCCATGTAGAAAACTCCATCATCAGAGGTTGTCTTCGAGGCGTAATCGGCCAAATAGTACTCTGAATGGAAATTTTTGACATTTTGAGTACAATTTCGCCCTCGATATGAGACCGGATAGTGATGACCCAAACATCAAAGTTGTTCATTTCAACCACATGATGATTTTTTATATTGGACACTTTTTCATTTGATGCCATCTTAATCATGTTTTCTGCCACGCAAAAAGCTGGTGTCAACACGTCGTTGAACTCATGATCCATAATGCCGATCTCAACAGGAAATCCTACTTCCAAGGAAATGCATCTCAAACAGTTGAAGCCCATTCTTGTTAGTACCAGACGGCTAGGCCTAGCTTGTGTGCTGTGTAACAGCAAGAACTGACAGGTCATCTCTGAATATTGAAGCATATGTACACATGGGTCGGTGGCGGTCAAACATGACTGAAGATAATGGCGGTAAATTGTGAGATCGTGTACTAATTAATACGGGATTGAGATGCCCTTGTGGGATGGTAACAGCAGTTATCGTTGCATCTCTATAAAGGATTTACAACCTACTGTTTTTGTGTTGCTTCAGTATTCTTGAATTTTGGTGTCAGGATGATATTACATTTTTTATCTCACTGCATGGCACACACCAAAATTATCTAAGTACTCTACTGTTCTTGTATTCTTGAATCTCGGCGCCTGGGTGGTTGTACATTTTGAATTCAGTGAATGGCACACACCGGGATTATCTAGGCAGTAAAGTATGAGTTGAGCTTAGATGCAATCAGCTGGCTTGTGATATGCCACATGCGCGCTTGTATGGGGAAACTCCAAAGTCAACTATGGATGGTGCAATTGTTTGATTTAGCTGAGACATCTTTTGAAGTTAGAACAGTGTGACTTTAATTCAAATTTGTGGGTTCGAAGGATGTGGTGACGTTACATATTATTTGATAGTTGGCCCTTTACCGAAAAAGGGTTTCCCCCGATTTTTATTCCAAAGCAAACCACCATTGTACACATCGCAATGCTGGGGTGAGCAGCACATCAAGCCCAAAGAAAAGAAAAACAAATAAATGCCAACAGCGGCAGCTCGACAAAGCACGGAAGACCCATGACCGTTGCGCCCTCCGAAAACAAACCACCACAGCCCAAGGCTCTGATCTACCATGAACTAAGCAGCACCTCCAAGAAGGAATGCGACGCCGACGACGCTGCTGTCTGGACAAGTCCTACGGTTTTCCCCAGTACGCGGAGGGAGGTGGGGGATAGCTACTCCCGACACCGTCCAAGAAGGATAGTGGCACCCGCCGGTGTCACCCCATCGGAGCCGGACGAACCGGCAAGGATTTCTCCCGCACGCCAAACCCCACCGGCCAACCGAAGCCAACCAGCCAAACCACCGCCCAACCATGCGCCATCACTGTTGCGCCGCCACCAACGTCGTCTCTCTGCGAGCACCACCACTAGGCCTAGAAGACCGGAGAGAAGATCCAAGCGACGGGAGCAGCAGCACCAAGGCCGAGCAGGAGGGAACCACCTCCACCGCCGTCGTGCGGGAGGCCCGCGCCTCCGCCGCCGTCGCCTGAAATGGGCCCCGGAGCACCAAGTTTTCGTATATCTATCCGACGCTACTGGCTACATATATATATATATATACAATATAAGATCTCTTACATCCCCTAACATCTGAACTCAACTTCCCGCGGGTTCAGCAATATCGCGGCACGGCCAGGCCTGAAATGGGCCCGCGATCCCCGCCGACAACGCTGCAGCAGGCTGGCGTCGACGCCACCAGCACCCTGCCGATCATCGCCGGTCCACCGCCTCCTGAGGGCCACGCCAACGCCACGCCTGTCGCCGGCCCGTCCTGGCTCAGATGGGGCCCGAAGGGCCCAGATCTCGGCAGGGCGGGCGCCGCCAGCCAAGCCACCGCACTGCCCCGCCGCCAACGGCGCCGCCGCCGCCCAGAGCTCGCCCCCTCCTGCGAAAGGAAACCCCGCCACCGCGCAGGACCTCCGCCGCCTGAAGACACCGCCCGGAGTACTCCGTCCCACGCCGGAGGAACCCTAGATAGGTAAGGGCTGGGGGCCGCCGCCGCCAACGTCGCCCGGGCCAGGCCCGCGGCGGGCGCCGGCGACGGCGGCAGGGAGGAGGAGGAGAGAGGGGGAGGGCTCGCGGGGAAGGAGCGGAGGCGCGGCTGGGCACCTGCGGAGGCGACACGGTCGCGATCGAGACGAGGTAGTTGGCCCTTTTGAACCCTTTTTAAACTGCCACAAGTAGGGCTAGCAAAGTGTGCTCACGATTTTAAAGATCTCCCAGCACTATGTCTTGTTACCTTTCTTAGAGTTGTGTCGAATATTATTGTACAAGGTAGGTTACAGTTGGACCTGGATTTGGACTGTGTGTAGATAGGATATGAAGTCGTGTCCAAATAGGACACTTGTATCCTAAACCTCTCATATATGGATGGGTTGACACGCGATGTAACCTATGCAAACATAATAACACATGTACGTAGGGGAAGCCGGTGGCGCGTGCCAGCACCCGAGTGGCCGGCATGCGTTATTGTGACAGTGTCACGGGGACGAGCGCCCGTAGTCAGGCCCCGAAGATGTAGCCATGATGAGGAACTTGTTAACAAATGTCAGTGTCGTGCTTGTGTGATTGCTTGGTCCTTGATAGATTAACTGTGCGCCTCGGATTAATTCTAACAACCTTCCGTTTGTCCTTGCATCCGTCAAAGCTGTCGCACATCCATCTATTCTACATTCCATGACCCTAGTCCAGGACCAGAATTACCTGATATTGATAGTTGAAGGTGAGGTGCGTGTGAAACTGTAGTCAAGGGGCGAACTCTAAGCCAATTTTCACTATTTCTGCCTAGCTTGTGTGCAGCGACCGCAAGAACAAAGAATTGAAGGATAACCTCTGAATATTGAAGATAATGGCGTTAAAATCGCGAGATCGTGTACTAATTGATACGGGATCAAGATGCTGTATGCTGTCGTGGGATCTTAATAACATAGGCTTGGACACTGCAGTTTTTGTATTGGTTCCGTATTTTCTTGAATCTCGGTGCTAGGCTGGTAGTACATTTTAAACTCACTGCATGGCACACAATAGGATTATCTTTTGTCCGATAAGTACTAAAGTATGAATTGATCGTAGATGCAGCCAGCTGGTTTGGGATATGCCAAATGCGCGCGCGCATGGTTTGTATGATTGATGGAATAAAATCTTCCATTTTCATGCACGATACTCCAGTATTACTATTACATCTGAGATCGAGTGAGATCATGGATAGCAAACGAAGACCAACTAACCAACTCTTGTGCCTATAAATAGGAGGCCTTGCTAGCAAGCACTCACATCAACCAAAGCTTCCAGAAAACACTTCCAGTTTGCTGGCTAGACCTTCAAGCCGCAACATCCTTCGCCCGCTAGCTCTTGCAATGGCTCCCAACTCCATGCTTAAGATGGCCGCCATTTTCACGCTGGCCCTGTTCGCTGCACAGCTGCTAATGGCCACGCCGACGGCGGCGTCAGCAAGCGTCTGCTATCAGACAGCGTATAAGTGGTGCATCGGGAGCGCTAATCCTATTTTCAGTGCTGTCTACTGCGAAACTGAGGCTTTCAAGATTTGTCAGTACTGTCCGTGAGGCATGGCAAAGAGGAAGAGGAATACAACACATGCACCTCACCCGGGTGCCGACTATCTTTCCTCGTTTATTAGCTTTATGACTTGTGAGAGTCCCCGTATTTTCTTTCCTTTACTTCCATTTATCATGTGTCAGTTGCTTAACAAGGTATTTGCCTTCTTTGGGGTCAACATGTTACTGTGGTTGTACCAAAGATCCCTCGAATAAACTGTTCCTTCATTTTCGCCAATGGCTGCCATATCAGCAATGCCTCTCTCTCTCTCTCTCTCTCTCTCTCTCTCTCTCTCTCTCTCTCTCTCTCTCTCTCTCTCTCTCTGAAATATGCCACATGGGCATTCCTTTGCGGCATTTTCATGTGAGTTGAAAATAACTGTGTAAGAAAAATAAAGTATGATAAAAAATATATACGGGAGTCGCAAGCTGGGTTGCAAATATCATCTGTAGTCGAAGCTTCTGGCACAAAACGAGCATTCCAATCGTTGCTAACCATGCATCTCGGTGAAGTCGATACATACGAAGGCCATCGTTGCTAACCATGTTCGACATTATGGAGAGATTTCTTCCTGGCCTTCTTGTATCGAGAAGCACTGCACACCGGACAGCTTGTTTTTTCCGCGTGCTCCTTCCGATAAATTATGCAATCGTTGATGCATGCATGGTATCTAACATGCGGCAGATCAAGAGGGCACACGATCTGCTTTGCCTCATCCACACTAGTAGGACATAGATTCCCCACGGGAAGAACATCCTTTAGGTATTTGAGATGCTCATCAAGGCTAGTGTCGGTCCATTTGTTTTTAGCCTTGGTCTTCAGGAGTTGGAGCGTGAAACTCAAGAGGGTCACCTCAGGATTGCAACCATCATACAATGGAGTGTTCGAGTCTACCACCAGTTGCTACAGGTTAGACTCCTCTCTAGAAGCATCTCTCTCAGTACTCGTCTCCTTGTGAAGCAGTGCTTGAACATGAGGGTCCCGCACGATTGAACTTAGTACCGACAAACTCTGCAGCGTGGAGTCCACGTTCTCTCCGCCGCCATGTACGGCCCCTTCTCCTCCGCCATGTGCGGCCCCTTCTCCGCCGCCATGTCCGGCCTCTTCCCCGCCGCCATTATCGATCATCTCTTTGTTTTGCCCCGTGTCGTCATTGCCTGCCCCGTCGGCGTCCTCAACATCATCATCCTCATCTTCAATTATCCACCGAGTATAGCCATGCATGAAACTAGCCATGAGCAGGCGTGCTTCGACATGACCATCGTGATAGTGGTCGAGCCAAACTATTTCTTTGCATCTTCGACACGGACATAAAACCTCTGTCAAGTTATTTTCTTTCATGTCCTGCACCGCCGACCACAACCACCTGTCAACCATCGATCCACTGACCATCGTGAACACCTGCATGGTAATAATAAAGAATTTGACTATAAAAATGTGTGCATGCATCAAAGTCATGCAAAAATTCGGCATGACCTTCCCTAAAAATAGGACATATAGATCTAGAGTTTTCCCGGAATTCGCCGAAATGGAAATAAATCGACATTTCGGCAAAACATAGGCAACTCACAAGCACAATTCGGCGTCAACTCATGCCACACACACAATTTCTATCATATCGCCCGATTATGTCATATCGCACACACATACACATATTTCAATTCTTTCAAAAGCATAAATTTTTAATCACCTCTATCTCGAGATCGAGCAAACGGTGGAGATGATGATGCAGTAGGGAGATCAAAAGTGGATAAAGCTCTTCTTGACAAGGCTAGATCTAGTTAGGGGGTACATAGGTCACTTCACTAAATGCTATATCTACCTAGCTAGCTAATTTGGGAGGAGACAACTTCAACTAGTGGAGGGGGAAGGAAAACGAGAAAGGAGATGCATTAATGGAGGTTGTGTAAGTTAGCTAGAAGTAATAAAGAGAGAGAAAGGTAGATAGAAGGAGAGTAATGGGGGGAGAAGTAGTGAGGAAGAAGCAATGTGAGGGAGAGAGGAGGTGGGAGGTAGGGGAAAGTGAGGAAGATAGGATGGGGGAGGGGGAGGGGGAGGGAAAAGGTGGTATATGCTGCGGCTTAACAGTAGTGCTGGTCCTAAACGGTGCTACTTCTAACAACATAGCAGCAGCGCACTTACGGCACACGCGCTACTGCTATGAGGGGCCGACCATGTGGCCAGTTTCAAAATTAGCAGTAGCGCCACCAAAGAAAGCGCGCTACTACTATAACTTTATCAGTAGCGCAGTTAGCAAGACCGCGCTACTGCTAAACCTAGGGTGGCGGAATTGTCGGTCAATTTTTGTAGCAGCGTGGTTCCAGCGAGCCGCCCTACTACTAAGTGAGTAGCAGTAGCGCTTGTTTTTTTCCGCGCTACTGCTAATTAGCAGTAGCGCCTCCCCCTAAACCGCGCTGCTGCTAAGATTCTGTGGATAAGGTTTGCCCTAGTAGTGCATCCTCGCCATAGGCTCGACTTATTTGGCCAACACTTACCCCCTAAGCTGCGGCTTAGAGGAGTGCTGGCTCGTAATTGTCGCCGACCTCTGCCTCGATACATATGAAGGCCATCGTTGCTAACCTTGTTCGGCATTGTAGCCATATCCCTTGTTCATACAATCGTGTATCTGTCGCTTCTTAAACAGGAATTCATATCTCCTCTCCGTTCTTTATATATCTTAACACGGACACTAGCCACCTTGCGGCTCCCCCTTGGGCGAGACCGGAGGCATCCCCGCCGCACATACCTCTACTACGTCGTTCGTCAGCCCTCATCGCCGCCCCTGGCTGTGGCCTCCCACGTCGGCTTGCCGGTGGAAGCGGGCCTCCTCATAACGTCTGCCTTCTCGTCTTGTCTATTCCCCATCTAGTCCCTTCCATGGTCGGCATGATCGGACACGTCGCCATGCGGGTCTAGCGGATGCTCGCGATCTACTACAGGTGGATGTTGCTTGGTGGTAGATAAGGCGCGGTGCTCCTGCATCATGTCATACATCCCGCAGGGAGCAGCTCCCGCGGCTGGGTTGCCTGGAGCTGAACTAGGTGGTGCCGGCGGCGGGTCGGGGCGGATGATCGACGGTGGTTACAACGGAGATGGGAAGCACTAAGTAAACCACACCTACATATGCAAACTAAAAGTTATTTTGAGCTCAAATTGCATATAAATCAAATAAACTACCACATATAATTCCTCCCAAATTACTAAAACCCACAAATTAATCCTATATAAAGCATTGCAAGAGCTAATCTAGCAATGAGAGATGAAAGGACAAAGTTGCTAACCTTTGTGATCGCTTGAATGGATGGGGGCCTTCAAATCTTGACAAAATTTGGGCAAAATGTGTGATGAGCTCGAGGAAGAGGGGATGAACAGAGAGGAGAGGGGAAAGGGGAAGAACAGAGAGGAGAGGAGAAAGGTGAAGAACAGAGCGAGCTCGACCACGGGTGGACGAAGGGTGTATATAGGATGACCTTTACTACCGGTTCGTGGCACGAACCGGTACTAAAGGTGCTGGAGGGGCCCCAGTCTGAAAACATTCTACCACCACTCTTTTTAGTACCGGTACGTGGCACGAACCGGTGCTAAAGGTTCATCACGAACCGGTACTACTGAGAGCGGCCTGCCTAGCCGTTGGAACCGACACTAATGGTCACATTAGTGCCGGCTCAAATACAAACCGGGACTAATGAGCTAAACATTAGACCCTTTTTCTACTAGTGACTGTCCCATGGCCCGCCTGTTGTGCACGCTCGAGCATCTACTAAGCATCGGCGGCTCTGGCTTCGGCTTGGTGACATCACACTGCACTCATTCTCCTCGGGCGCATGCTCTCTCTCGGACGGGCACCTCTTCCGAGGATGGGGTGGTGCCTCCGCGGATCAGATCAATGGCCGGGCTGGCACGGGGTCCTTCACAGCTGGGCGACATTACCTAGCTTAGGATGTCGCAGTGTCCACTCCTGACTAGATAACCCTGCATAGAAGCCGCAACAGGTAGTTGCGGTGTCCTTCTCATGGTGGCGGCAGGGGCCATCAGGCTTATTAGAAGGGACAGAGAGAGATTGGTGCAATCGTTGTTTACGGTTTGAGCCTTGTGGGCATATATATATAGGAGTACATGATTAATTTGGAGTACAAGACAAGCCAGAACATATCCTGCTCTATCTCGTATTTCCTAACTAATCATAATACTCAACATTCCCCTGCGGTTGTTGGTGGGAAACGATACCTATGGGATCACTAGAATCCCTACTACGGTTGCAGGGGCGCGGAGTTGTGAGAAGACCAGGATCAACACTCAGCAGAAGGGTCGTTTACCCAGGTTCGGGCCGCAGAAATGCGTAATACCCTAGTCCTGCTTTGGTGGATGTATATCTGTGTTCTTGAGGAGCTCGAACTAGCTACAAGGAGTGTAACTTGTCCAAGAGTCCGAATCCTTCCCCTGGATGTCCTGTGTCTCCTTTTATAGACAAAGGGATCGCCACAGTGGCACCAGGAGGTGGCATCGGGGTAGTGTGGTTAAGCTTATCGCTAGCTATTACGGGACAAAGCGCATTAAATGCGCCCCTGACGTGTCCCCTCCACTTACCGCCGCTTCGCCCTGTCTCGACACGCGCCTGGGCCAGCAAGGCGGTGGCGCCATGTAGGCAGGCAAGCAGCTGAGGTGGCAGAGGAGCTCTGCGTCGACACGCAGGTGCCTGCCCGGCTGGTGGGCTGGCAGCTGCATGGGACTGGTGGCGAAAAGCTTGGCGGGTGCGGGCCTGGCGGCGGCCTCGCGGATGCCCGCGGCAAGGGCCATGCCGGGGCCCCGGCAAGGGTCTTGGCATGGCGTTGCGGTCGTGCCCCGCAAGGATCCTGCCGGGGGTCTTGTGGGCTTCCTCGGCAAGGATCTCACCGAGGCTCGCCGTCTTCCACTCTTCTGATTAAGAGTGTTGTTCTTGTCTTCACAAAGATCTGCATACCGCCATGGAGGTGCCTCCCGAGCCCTGGCCCAACGTGGTTGATGGCGTTGGAGACTATGGGCTCAAGGGTGGCTCACTCCGTCGGTGTGGGCGAGCCGCTCCGGCAAGGGTCTTGCCGGGGCTGCTGAGGCTGCCCCGGCAAGAGTCTTGCTGGGGAAACCTGCTTCGTCCATCTGCTCTCTGTGGTCTTGGCCTTGGTGTCGTCTCGCCTGTCTTGTGCTTTGGTTCCACCTCGGTTCACCTCCCCTGCCTTGCCAAGTGCGGCCATGGCGCGTGGCTCCGACTGCCCATGTACCAGTAAAGGGGTCAAAAGGAGAGCCCCTACTTTTGTACACCGACAGGAGCCCCCGGGCCTGGGCCACACATAAGCGCAACGCATTGTTGGGCCAGGACCAAAACGGTGCGCGGGCAGACGGGGTGGCTTTTACCGTGGTAAAACTCTCCATCCGCTGTGCTTCCCCACGACCCGCGTTGAACGCGTGACGTGGGGGTCGTGCGTGACGTGGGGGGCATGCGTGGGGCGGTTCCCGCACGCATGCGTCACGTCGTAGTTAATGGGAAAGGAGGCGGCCTGCGCCTTCCCCGTAAAAAAGGAATAACCGCGGGCGCGCTGCTCACTTTACCCCTTCCGCGTCTTCTTTCGATCTTAGGGCCGCCGCCCCCTTCTCCTTCCTCCCTAAGCTTCGTCTTCGCTCGCCGTCGTTGCGTTTCCGCTGCCCTCTGTCTCTCGCCCACCTCCCTAGCCGCCATGGCGCCAAAATCCACCAAGGGCAAGGGAGTGGCCAAGGACGCTGGTGCGACGGAGCCGCCGGAGAGTGCGTTGGTGGTGCTGCGGACGCAGCTCGCCTACTTCCCCTCGACCGTCGACGTGTTCGAGCTCCGGGAGGCCTTCAAGCCCCTGTGGGGGGTGAAGACGGGGGGAGAGAAGACGGGGAATCCAGCCACGCGCGTCAGCCCTGCAAACCGCCCTGAGGCTGCCTCAAATCAGTACCCCTTCTTTGTTGATTACTTCTCCTGCGGGCTCTGTCCCCCTTCTCCGATTTCTTCTGCGATGTCATGCACACCTATGGCTTCCGCCTTCTGGATTTTACTCTGAATGCGGTGGCATGTATGGCCCTTTTCGCGCACCTCTGTGAGGGCTTCGCCGGGGTGCACCCCAACACGGCGCTCTTTCGTCATTACTTCTCCCCTCGAATCCAAAAGGGCGACGCCATCTCTGGTTGCGTCACCTGGATCCCGAGGTCCAAGGGGGCGTACCCGGAGGGCGCCACGAAGGAGAGGTGGGAAGAATGGCGGGGCCGGTGGTGCTGGATCGAAGAGAAGGACCCGCCGGCCTTTTGCCGGGTCCGCGACGCGCCGCCGGTTCGCCAGAACGACTAGACCGACCTTGATGCCGACGACACGAAGCTCATGGTCCCCACCACCAGGATCCTTCGCCTTACCAGGGCCGGGCTCACCCTTGAGATGATCGGGGAGGATTTTATCCGCCGTCGGATTGCTCCGCTGCATAACAAGGTCAGGCTGGCCTGGCTCTTCACGAACCCTGCCGACATCATGCGGCTTCACCCCGGCCTCGACCACAACTTCACGGTGATGGGGCACGCTCATTTCTGTCAGCGGCTCTTCCAGCTCGATGTGGACAGTGAGGCGAGGTCGAGTGGACCGACAAGGCCGCGAGGGCTGCCGTGAAGGCCGGCAAGGCCACCAAGGGGCCCCTGTTCAAGCAACCGGCGGGAGTGGTCCCGCTGTGCAATAATTCACGCCGGAACGACATCATCACCATGATGCTGGACTGCAACGCGCATGGCCCCGACCCGAGCTGGGTCGAGCCGGAGGACATCGAGGTGTTGCAGTTCTTCGACACCCTGCACGAGGGATACGTCAATGCCGACGCCGAGCGGCTGGTCGTCTAGGACACCACCCAGGCGGAGTTGGACTACATCGCTGCCAGGGCGATGGAGCCGAAGCTTGTCGAGGAGGCCGGCAGCGCCGACGGTGTGGAGGACGAGGCTGCGGCAGCCGCGGAAGAGGAGGAGCTCGCCCGGTGGGCGGCGGCCGCGGGGGAGGTCAGCAGCGCCGGCGCCGAGGCTCCTTTGGTTGAGGATGTGGCCGACGAGTCGTCGTCGGAGGAGGAGGCTGAGGCCGTCGACCCTTCAGCTCCGGCAAGGGAGCGAGTCCTGCGGCGGGCCATTCTGGCGAGCCGGTCCGCCCCGCCAAGGCCGCGCGGCAGCCAAAATCTCTGGAGGAGTCCGCGCGCCAGATGAGAGTCGCGACAGCGAGGAAGGTGGTGAAGGCCGCGGTGGCGAAGAAGAAAGCATCTGCTTCCTCTTCATCCAAGTGCGCGCAAACCCTGCCTTCCACTCCTCCCCCGGCGGACGCCGGCGCAGGGCTCGCCTTCGACTTCGGATCCCTCAGCCCGAGGAGGAAGTGGAAGGCAACAGAGGAGGAGGTGGACGATGAGTAAGCATCCCACTCTTCCCGTCATCTCCGTCCCCTCGATCTGTACCGCTTGTCTTAACTTGTCTTCGTCTTTGCAGGGACGTCGAGACGCTGGCCCAGAGAGTGATGAGGGCCAAGGCCTCGGCGGGCGGCCAGCCCCCGGCTGGTACTTCAAGGGCGCCACTGGTGGTGCTGAGCAGCCCAGACATCAGCCCCCGGCACAGCCCGCAGCGTAAGTTCATTATTCTCCCCTCGTCGACATGTGTTAGGGGTTTGACACTCTGGTGCTGACCATGCTGGGTGCACAGGAGGAGAGCAGCAGCAGGAGGAGCCGCAGAGGGCTACTCCCAGCACGCTACCCCCATCGACCACGCCACCCCTAGGGGCGTCTCCGGCAAGGGCGCCAAGCGTCGAGCCCACGCACATGGAGGAGGAGGAGGAGAACTTGGGCGCTGGCGGCTTCGCCTCGGCGTCAAATGCTGGTGGAGATGGGACTTCTGTTTCCCAGCCTGGGACTAGTAAGTTGTTCGCCTTTCGTCGCTGCTTTTTCCCTTCTTGTTCTTGGTCTATATCTTGCCTCACTCCCTTCTTCTGTGTCCAGATCCCTCCTCAGTGAACCCAGAGAACATGGACGGCATTATTGAGGACGTCGCCAAGGCCGCCGAGGTGGACGCCGAGAAGATTGCCGCCGAGGCGGCCGCCAAGGGCGCTGCTGAGGACGCCGGAGAGGGGCCTGCCGGGGAGGCCGACAAGGCCACCACTGAGGAGGCCGGCAAGGGGCCTGTCGAGGGGTTTGGCAAGGCCGCTGTCGAGGAGGAGGAGGAGGTGGCTGACGACCAGCCTTCTTCCTCTGCTGGTCCCGGCTCCGGCAAGTACCTGAGGGGGAGTGACGACTTGTTCGTCCACCTCCCAGGCGCGTCGAGCACCAGGACACCGGTCGAGGGAGAGGTGCTTGACGATGAGGTGCTTGCCGCCGCCGGGCTCGAGGTCGTCGACGAGCCGAGCGTTGGTGGCGACGGCTCCCAGGAGGAGCGGCTGCTCCAGGCCATGGGCGCCAGCTTCCGGAAGCTCCAGGCGCTCCACCGTGCCTGCTTGGACAAGGCTAGGTCTAGGATGGCACTGGCTGAGAAGGCGGAGGCGGACCTCCAGCGGCACGTCGCCGCGAGGCAGGACTGGTTCCGCCAGGCTCGTGACGAGCAGAAGGCCGCCCAGGGCGAGCTGGCCAAGCGTGATGTGGAGCTCACCATGAAGCTGGCCGACGTCGAGAAGGCCCAAGAAGCGGCGAAGGACTTGGCCGCCGCCGCTGAGGCCGCCCGGACCCAGCACGGGGCCGCACTGAACTCCCAGGAGGAGGACCTCGCCAAACGCGAGGCGGATCATGACGCCAAACTCTGCGCCAAGGTCGAGGAGGTGGAGAAGCTTGTCGCGCAGCGGACTCAAGAGCTGGAGTAGAGGCACAGGGAGGCGCTGGATGCCCAGGCTCTAGTTCACGCCAGCAAGGTGAAGGAGCTGGAGGTGGAGCGGGACAGGCTGAAGGACCAGACCCTGAAGTTGGCTGAGGAGAAGGACACGCTCAATGCTGCCCTGACGGAGGCGCAAGGCACCGTCCTTGGCAAGGCCGAGCAGCTCTCCAAGGCTAATGACTCCGTCAAGGACCTGAAGCTGAAGCTGGAGGCCCTTGAGGGGATGTTCTCGGGGGCCAAGGCCCGGGAAGGAACCCTGGCCAAGGAGCTGGAGACCGAGAAGCAACTGCGGAAGGTCGAGGCCGCCACCCACAAGGATTTCGTGGATGGCCAGAACAGCTGGATCGGCCGCCTCGAGGACGTCGCCGGTAGGATCACCACTCAGCTGGCTACCATGGGGATGCCAAATGCGAGGTACGCCCCAGAGCGCAGCGGGACCACCAACGCCAAGCTGACCCTGTTCTTCGAAGTTGTTCTCGGTGCTCTGGAGCAGCTCAAGTCTAATTGGGCGAGCTCCTTGGCCGACGAGTCCCGGCTAATCTGCCGGGGCGCCATGACCAAGGTCCTCACCAAGCTGGCTTTCTGGAACCCCGACCTCGACTTCGACGCCGCGCTGGACAGCTTGCCGGGCGATGCGGACCTCTCTGGGATCGACGAGCGCATCGAGCCCGTCATCAGCCGCTTCGGCGGAATCCTGAGGGTGGAGGGCCAGCGCCGGGAATAGGCGCCCCGTTCCTTGTTGCCGCTGCGGGTCCATGACCAAGACAATTCATATCTTTAGTTAGAACCGCAGCAACAATTTGATGTAACATAACTCTGCAGTACTCTTGATATTATGCATGTTATTTTCCTGTTTGATCTTCCCTTTGTATGTTCACCCTACGCTAATTGGGTAGGCTTGCCAGCACGTAAACCTAGGGCGGCACCTTGAGGACGGATCCCCAAAGGCCTGCCGGGTGTGCGTGCTGCCGGGCGAACCACCTTGCCGCTCTCAATGCAGCCGCTCGAACTTTCGAGCTTGACTGGAGTCAGAATCGAGAGCGTTGCCGATTGTGGAAGTCTACCCCGCCACTCTCGACGCGGCCGCTTGAGCTGTTGAGCGGACTCGAAACAGAACAAGGGTGTTGCCAATCGCGGAAGGGCCCCTTTACGTGCAAGACCTTCGAGGACAATAACCTCATATATAAAAAGGAAAATGTTTAAGGTTTCGCATGACTTAGCTTTTCTGTTGTCGCGCTGGCGTCTTTCGCGTTCGCAGGTGGCGTCTTTTTCTCCTGGCCGCCTCCTTCTTCGGAGCCATGGCAACGAGGAACTGCTAGGCTAACTACTAACCCAGATTCTCATGACTGCGACCCCTACCAGGTGCGCCAAAGATGTCGGTGGGAAATGACACCTACAGGATCACTGGAATCCCTACTACGGTTGCAGGGGCGCAGGGTTGTGAGAAGAGCAGGATCAACAGTCAGCACACGGGTCGTTTACCCAGGGTCGGGCCACAGAGATGCGTAATACCCTAGTCCTTCTTTGGTGGATGTATATATGTGTTCTTGAGGAGCTCGAACTAGCTACAAGGAGCGTAACTTGTCCAAGAGTCCGAATCCTTCTCCTAGATGCCCTGGGTCTCCTTTTATAGGCAAAGGAATCGCCACAGTGGCACCAGGAGGTGGCATCGGGGTACTGTGGTTAAGCTTATCGCTAGCAATTACGGGACAAATCGCATTAAATGCGCCCCTGATGAGTCCCCTCCACTTTACCGCCGCTTCGCCCCGTCTCGACATGCGCCTGGGCCAGCAAGACGGTGGCGCCAAGGAGGCAGGCAACCACCTGAAGTGGCGCGGTGGTGGAGCCTTCAGGAAGATCTGCATGCCACCACATAGGCACGTGCTGAGTTGGCGGAGGAGCTCTGCGTCGACACGCAGGTGCCTACCCGCCTGGTGGGCTGGCAGCTGCATGGGACTGGTGTCGAAAAGCTTGGCGGGTGCGGGCCTGGCTGCAGCCTCGCGGATGCCCTCGGCAAGGGACCTGTCGGGGCTCCGGCAAGGGTCTTGCCGTGGCGTTGCGGTCGTCCCCGGCAAGGATCTTACCGGGGGTCTTGTGGGCTTCCTCGGCAAGGATCTCACCGAGGCTCGCCGTCTTCCACTCTTCTGATTAAGAGTGTTGTTCTTGTCTTCACAAAGATTTGCATACCGCCATGGAGGTGCTCAACGTGGCTGCTGAGGCTGCCTCGGCAAGAGTCTTGCCGGGGAAACCTACTTCGTCCATCTGCTCTTTGTGGTCTTGGCCTTGGCGTCGTCTCGCCTGTCTTGTGCTTTGGTTCCACCTCGGTTCACCTCCCCTGCCTTGCCAAGTGCGGCCGTGGCGCGTGGCTCCGACTGCCCGTGTACCAGTAAAGGGGTTAAAAGGAGAGCCCCTACTTTTGTACACTGACAGCGGTTGGAACGGTAACGATGCAGATTTCTCCATGCAATGTATTTCCTCAAAAATATTAGCTATATACTAAACTGACAATTTCTACTTCCTTTAATGCAATTTTTATTTGTATGATTTGCAAAGATGGATATAGCTGAAAATTCTTTTGAGTCATCTTATTAGTCCTTCGCTCGCATGTTTCATTTCTCACTAGGTTATCTGTACAAGTTTAACCACTTCAATAATGATGTTTTTTCGTGGCATGCAGGACAGTGTTAACCACACATGAAAGAATCTCAGGAACTACTCTTCCATCTTCTAGAATTAGGTGCGATGTTGCTTAAATCATGAACTAGTGATAACTAGGTTGATGAACTTCGATTGTAGTCAAGAAGAATACTCTCAATTCATGATGATTCAGTGCATGAATCTGCATGAATAAAAATATGTTTTTTTGGATAGTTTAGATTTGATTCTTTATTATCAATTTATTATTCATGTTGAAGCCAAAAAATATTACAACCATGTCGAGAAGGCCACAACGCACCACAAATGTTTTCATTATTTTCTAAACTTCAAGTACTATAAATGATTCACATATATAAAATATTAATACTCTAAATTCTCGCAGAAATTGGCAGGGTATTAGATTTTTGTTATACTTTGCCGATCGTAGATCTAATCAATTTTTGGCTTTTTACTTTTTTCTTCACCTACACATAGATTTAGTTTTATGAGTTTGCTAGTTGCCGACGTCTTTTCGCGTGTTGTTCAAGGCAACAAACCCTTTTCATCTTGTTCAAGGAAAAGAGCACCAATCCTCTTATTTTGTGCCAAGCTCTTTTTTAATGCAGCCACAACCACATCTGTAAGGTATTGTTGCATAATAATTTCAGACTCATTCGGCAATGATTCGTGAGTGCTACTTAAGTTTTACAATTGTGTAGAGGATGCATTACATGCTACAATATTATGTAAAGGCACATATGCGCCTGTATAATTTTCGCCTATTCGGTTATCTCCACCATGTGGAGCCGAATTATAAACATCTATAGTTGTGTAAGAAGAAGAAATATTATTAATGTGAGGTGTACCATACAAGGTTGCGAGTAATTGGCTTATTAACTAGTAGTAGCATTGCCAATCTCTGATCCATCGGTATGCTCGGACAAGTATATTGAACTGGCGCTTGCACGTAATTAGATGAATGATTTAAAAAACTAGGGTTGGATGATAAATTGTACTCATCAAACCAACTAGCACTAGTAGAAAACAGGGCATACGTTCGGGCCAGATAAGCCCATTAGTCCTGGTTCAGTCACGAACTGGGACCCATGGGCCCATTGGTCCCGGTTCGTGAGGCCAGGGGCCTGCCGGGCCTCGTGGGGCATTGGTCCCGGTTCGTCTGGCCCCTTTGGTCCCGGTTGGTGGGACGAACCGGGACCAAAGGGCCTCGCTCCTAGCCCACCACCATTGGGCCCGGTTCGTGGCATGAACCGGGATGAAAGGGTGACCTTTAGTCCCGGTTCATGCCACGAACCGGGACCAATGAGTTGCCTATATATACTCCCACTGCTCTGTTTTTCCTGGCCGGCGAGGGGAGAGCTTTGTGGTGCTGTAGCTCACCTCCTATGCACACGAGGTGTTCGATGGAATGCCCGAGCCACACTAGTTAAGCTTTCTCCTCTCCAAGCTCGACCTCCAAACTCCATTTTCCTCAATATTTGTCTAGGTTTAGCGGTCCGTCACATCCCGTCCCCATCTTCACCGCCGTCGATCGCCCGCGCCGATCTCGTCGCAGGCACCACCATGGTGAGCCTCTTGTTCTTATCTTCTTTCTCAAAGGAAAAAATTCTTACTTGTATGTTTATATAGATACTTGTATAATTTTCTTACTTTTATTATTGCTTCTTATTATTTAGTGCGATGGTTTTGGTATCCGCCCCCGTCGGCCCTCGTCCTGTCTATGATTTGGATGTGGTATATATTATCTTTATAGCTATTTGGTTCATTTATTGTTCATGATAATTATGCCGACCAACGTGACATAGATTTTATTTATCTAGGAGGTATGTGAACCGGAAATTCCAACCGACCCTATTGTCAAGAGGTTAAATTTAGTTGAAGAAGAAAACAATTTCTTGAAGGAAAAACTAAAAAAATTTGAGGAGGAGAAGATGATATTGGAGTTGCATGTTGTGGATGTCGTCGATGATCACAAGATCACGATGGATGCAATGCGCTTGAAGATTAGAAAGATAAGAAAATATGCCATTCATACCGAGGCTTGGTATCATTATGCCGGTGGATCAATTGTTACCTTGGTTGCGATTATGATCGCATTTGTTTTGGCATTGAAATGTTTTACATAGTTTCAATGTATGGTTTAATTAATTAGATGCTCTGGAGAGCTATATGTTGTTAGATGAGAACTATGTATGTACTTTGGTTTTAATGTGATGATGAACTTCTATTAATTTGGTCTCTTAATTATCTACTCATGATGTTTTGTAATGGTTTTTGACACAATTAATTATATATAATGCACGCAGATGAACCGGCAATGGATGTATGGTGACAAACACACCTCAGAGTACATTAAGGGCGTGCATGATTTTCTGGAAGTGGCTGAGGCAAACAAGCAGAATGGTTTTATGTGTTGTCCATGCCCTATATGTGGGAATACGAAGTCTTACTCTAACTCGAAAATCATTCACACCCACCTGCTCTATAAGGGTTTCATGCGACACTATAATGTTTGGACCAATCACGGAGAAATAGGGGTTATGATGGAAGACAACGAAGAAGAAGAGGACGATGAGAACTATGTGCCCCCCGAATACGGTGATGCTGCAACGGGGGAAGCTGTTGAAGATCAAGAGGAACCAGATGATGTGCCCGATGATGATCTCCTTCGGGTCATTGTTGATGCAAGGAGTCAGTGTGAAAGTCAAAAGGAGAAGGTGAAGTTCGATCGCATGCTAGAGGATCACAAAAAAGGTTTGTACCCCAATTGCGAAGATGGCAACACAAAGCTCGGTACCGTACTGAAATTGTTGCAGTGGAAGGCAGAGAATGCTGTGCCTGACAAAGGATTTGAGAAGCTACTGAAAATATTGAAGACGAAGCTTCCAAAGGATAACGAATTTTCCGACAGTACGTATGCAGCAAAGAAGGTTGTTTGCCCTCTAGGATTGGAGGTGCAGAAGATACATGCATTCCCTAATGACTGCATCCTATACCGTGGTGCGTACAAGGATTTGAACGCATGCCCGGTATGCGGTGC